>NC_077223.1:46757859-47118863 GCF_024763615.1 Phlebotomus papatasi
TTAGGCGGCTAATACAACTCAATAAACCTTTATCGATTTAGCAATGATATAACAGCTTAAACAAACGCAATAAAAATTTGTAAAAAATCCAAGTCAAGTGGGAAAATAACGTTAAAAAATGAGTGTAATGTGTAAATTTTAATGCAAAAGTTAAATATGACGTCATCGGATTCTGAGAAGGGGTTGGGGGGGGGGGGGGGTATAGAGGTATGGGAGGGGGGGGTGCCCAGTACAATTGGTGTATGTGCATTTTGTCCGAGATGAAATGCGACCTCCTCAGGTCGGGCCCAAATTTTGGATCTACACGTTTTTGACACTCATAAATCAAGAATATGTGCGCTAAAAAACGATTTACGTCGATTCTACAGGAGAGGTTTGACACATGTCCATGCAAAAGGAAAAATCTCCAATTTCATTTTTTTGTTGCAAATGATGCTTTTCCAGGAAATCATTCCGGAATTTAGTATTTTTATTAAAAAATTCCTAATTGCACTTGAGCAGAGGATCATATTTCAACTGGGAATGGATTTTTTCCAAGAAAAGTTGCGATCGTGTAAGTGTATTTTACTAGGGCCATCAAGTCTTGTTCGAAACATGTCCTAGTGCATACAAAGAAGGAAAATCTCAAATTTCATCTTTTTATCACGTATAGTGTTTTTCCAGTAAAATATCGTACAATTTTGAAACTTTTATGAGACATTTTTCATTGCACGTGTGAAAAATAATATTTCAATTTCGCAATATTGGATAATTTTTTAAGTGATGCATAACTTGAACTGGATATTTCAACCAAGTGTGTAAAATTGTTGTTATTCTATAATCGACAGTCAAACCAATAAGTTTGTTTTACGAAAGATAGGCCAACCTAATTCACGGAGAATACATATTTCGGATACACAATAACATGGTGAGTTCCATGTTTTTGAATAAAGAAATTCATAAAAATTATATTTGACGAAACTGTTTTGCAGTTTTTGATAAATCATAATCCTACGAAAGAAGAAGCTGAGAAAATTTTGGAAAGATTTACACGAAAAAGATCACATTCCGATGACCTGCCATCTTGGATAGAAGAAATTTTAAATAAAATGGAACGTGACATAGCTTCTGAGAAGTTACACAAAATTCAAAGGAGTGAGGTAGAGGAGTCTAACAAAGAAGTTGAAGATCAACTCATGTGTAAAATAAAAGATAAGCTCACAGAAAAATACTTTGAAAAACAGGAGAAAAATCTTTACCTTGTAGAATATGTGACTGATTCAGAAGGAGATCAAGTACCTGCGGAAGATTTTTTATCTGATTTTGAGGAACAAACGTTATATTATTCTAGGAAACCTGCTTCAGATCATGTATATTCATCTGAAAATTCTAGTAGTGATGTATAATTTTCTATATCATTTGCAATAAAAAGTTAAAAGTATAAAATTAGAGCGTTTTTAACTCAAAAATCCCTCTCCCCTTTCTTTCTTTCGTTGAAAATTGTTCATTACAAACATTTTTCACAATTATTTAACATGGTGTATCTTAAAAAATCACTCAGAAAAAATCTATATCGCAATGAGTACGCACAGCTTGAGACAATTAGCAGAAGCTTTGGCAAAAGAAAAATCAGAGTCTGATTTGGTGCAATTTATTTTACATAAAAAGACAATTGCACAAATGATCGACCTACTTCATGAAAACAACAATGAGATTTTACGTCGCGGTGTAGTGGAAAAAATTTCAAGAAAAATGAAAAAATGGAAAAAGCATGACTATTTTGGAGAAAAAACAATTGATGGTACAATTCTTTAACACTAATGATGAAAATACAATTGATAATTTGTTCGAGATATTCTTTGGCGATCAAATTTTGGATTGTGATAATGTAGAAGCAGAATACGATATTGTACAGCAATCACACAAAATCTGCAAAATATGCTACAACAATGAATACGATACCGCTTTCCTACCTTGTGGACACGTTGCTGCTTGTCAAGGATGTGCTTCAAAAACAAGACATTGCCCTATATGCCGAGAGCCATACGTTGAGACTACAAGAATATATTTCTCGTGAAGAAAACAAAAAATGAAGTCAAGATTTTTTTTGTGTAATGAAAAACTACAATCGACTAAGTTATAAATAAAATTGATTGTAAAACAATGAAATGAGTTTTCTTACGCATCTGATCAAAGTATCATTATTTTTTTTGTTTTTATGTTGCCATCAACATGAGGAATCATGTGAATTGTTTAAAAGTAGTTGCATGCAATCGAGTAGATTTTGTCAAAGAAGTTCGATACAATCATTTTTGATTGTGCTATAAAATGTAATTAAAACAATCCTGCTAATGCTGCAAAGAAAAAATCAGATTACGTTGAGAAAAAATGCCAGACGCCACTTTGAAGATTTTTGTTCACGTGAAGAAAATATTCTGATGCAGAAAAAATGCAAGATGATAAAAAATATGATATCTCTCTGCAGATTTTTTTTATGTTGGTAAAATTTTTCACTGCATTTTCATATTGATTTTTTCATCATGCATCAATGAAACATGTTGTGTTTTTCTTGATGTACAGATGAAACATTGTCTGATGTTGAAATAATTGATTGTAAAACAATTTCTTTTCACAACAAGACAAAATTCTCACAAATAATTTTATTTCATTGACTTTAATCTTGCTCACATAGCAAATATGTTGAGATGAAAAGGGGATGTTGGTATAGATAAATATTGGCATAATGCATAACCCTGTGCAATTGAAGTTTCATTTTTTTCTTCATTCTTCTTATCTTAAGAGGATTCAGATTGCAAATATACAAGATTAAAACAATTTACATTTACGTTTTCTCATCTTTATATTTGACATCATTTGATTTTTATACACATGTTACATTTTAAGAAATATTTGATTTACTTGCTACAAAAGGAATTTCATGAAACAGGCGAAAATAATTGACTGGTGGATCAAAAGTATTGCTGTTTGAAAAATTAGAATTTTCCAATCTTTGCACACCTAAAGATTTACAAGCATTGCTGTATCTCTCAAAATATTCTTGTACATACCACTGTACAGAAGTATTGTAAATCAAAGTTACATTTATAAATTCAGAAAGTAACATTAATTTGTCAAATTCTGAAATATTTAGGGATAGACGATCATTTCCATCATTTTGACTGAGAATAAGTAGTTCGGAATTTTCCACGGCATAGTAACTACTAATGATCATGCAGTTTTTAAGTTGAATATTCAGCAGCTCAAGTTCCATATTAGCATCATCCTTTCCAGCATCCTCTCCCAATAATTTTCTTAAAGTTTGCTTGCTGGCACAGAACGTTGTCCATGTATTTTGGGTGAATTCTACAGCATCAATTCCATCCCAGTAGCTTACGGCACATATTTTAGCAACTGGTGAAAAATTCTCTGGAGAAAACCCGATCGTGATAAACAATGTAGATGTTCGATTTAGAAAGTAGGTGTATGCATTCAGTAGTTCAGGAGTTGTATTTTGATATCGATTTTTTGCATATTTTTCCTCTTCCTTGCGAAGTTCTTCAGAAGGATCAGGATTATATTTGTTGAACCGCTGCTTTTCCTTTATTATACTTGGAACTTGATGTGATCTTTCTTGGGTTTCCATATTTTCAGACAACTTTTTTTGCGACTTATTACTTTTCACTGAGAATTTAACCTCCACTCACCATTAAATCTGACATACAAATAAAAGTTTTTTCTTCTAATTGCTAAAATTCCTCTAAAATAATTTAGGATCTTTTGATCGTACTAACGAAATTTTCCGAGAAAATTATGCAGACGTGTGCAAAATATTTGTTTCATATCCGTAGAAACATGTTCGGACATGTCATGTTCACATCTTAGAAAAAAGTGTAGAAGTAGGATGTGAGGGGTAAGTAGTACATTTTTCTAAATAACAAGTAAAGTTACTTTTTTTAAATTGTTTTTCAATGTAATAAATTAAATTTTGTTAACATTTATTCAGGGGGAGGATGAAGCTTTAGGGTCAAGAACTAAAATTAATAGTATTCAGTGATGAAGTGCTAGTGAGTGCAAAGCTAAATTTCTTTTATCAGTGTAAGAACGCAAATGTTTGACTTTATTTTAGTGAGTATCGCTTGAATTTTATTTTTTTATGCCTATTCTACTGAGAGTCATCTTAAAATAATTGATCTTCTACTAAAGAAAGAGGATTTCATCTTCTATTTTGTGATATGTGCCACAGAAATATACATAAATTTGATAATGAGTCATCAATAAAAAATGTATAAGTTAATTCAGCATCCCAGGTACCGAATTATAGAAGTCTATACAACATTTCATTCATAAAAATCAATTTTGTATGAAAAGTCGGTTCCTATTTTATTTCACTCTGCTGCCATTTCTCCACATAACCAAATTCTTAGGTAAATATTGTACATATATTTAAAGATATTTTTCATTTTGTTAAATTATAATAAGAGAAAACACAAATCAATAATTCACTTTGAATAATTTTGTTCTGTAATGTTGTAAAAATTCTCTAATGTCAGAGAAAAAGAACATTGTAATACAAAGTTATGAGAAATCTAACACTTTTCCATATTTTCCCACTTGCGATCAAGAGAGTTAAATGATTCATACACAAGACATGAAATTTTGCGCTCATTGACATTTTTTTCATTCATCTTTTAATTCTTTTATTTTATGCATGCTACAAGAGATCATATTTCGAATAATCCCACAATTGTATAGAAATGCATTGCAACATCTTTGATCATCAGTTTGTTTATTTGAAAATTGGGGATCTGAAACCCAGATTCTTGAAATTTCATGACAGTCACCATCTGCACTAAGCAGAAATTCAATATATTTCACGAAATTTATCACTTCTTATCTGAAATCACTGAACGAAAAAATATTTTTTTAGACAAATTGCATAAAGATCGTTTGATCATATCATCAAGAGATGTGAATAATGTGAGGTACAATCATGTAAGTGGAAAAGCATGATATTTTTCGGTAATTTATGTTACAATTTAAATAAAAAAGACAAATATTGCAAACAATACGCAAGCTCAAAAGTTGCATGCTTCTAAAAAAAGCTGTTTACATGCAAATCTCAACTCAATGACGTTTCAATATCTATTGATCAATATCCAATGAAAATGGTTTAAATTGCATGACGGCATCAACATCATGCTGTTCAATAACCAATGAAAATTATTGATAGTTCTTATCGCCAGTAAAATTAGTGAATATTGCGAAATTCGACTCAATTTGACAATTATCTTGCGCACTGCAAGACATTTTTTCCATGTTGCTTCATTCATCTGAAGGAATCAAATTGTCGCGCAAAGGCTCATACAAATAGTCTCTCCCATATGGTCTCGAGCGCGCGAAAAGGTCTCATATTGCATTTGCATTTTTCCACACTTGGACAGTGCATATAGGCCAGAGACTATAGAGAATCCCGCTTACTGCATAGGAAAGACTTCTGACAAACCTTCTATCATGCCACAATGGCACAATGGATAAGGTGCTGGACTCGCAACCGAGAGGTCTGATGATCAATTCCCATGGATGGCAGATCTTTTCTCATATAAATTATATAGGGAGAAAAAAAATTACATGAGGAAGAGTCCACCAAAGTAATTTCCGTTAATTCAAATATTCAAAATGACTATCAAAAAGCGCAATCTCAAAAAGTTTAAAGTTCCAAAAATTTCAAGATGGTCGCCTAAAGCTTACAGCTAAGATCAATATGGCGTCTGAAACGGATCACATTTCAAACAGCAGTATCGTACTCCATAGCCAATGAAAACGCTTCCTTCAACAGTATCGTGCTCCATAGCCAATGAAAATGCGTCCCTCAACAACAGTATCGTGCTTCATAACCAATCAAAATGCTTCCTACAGCAGTATTGTACTCCATATCCACAGACAAGCCACGCCCCCAAAACAGTATCGTGCTTCATAACCAATCAAAATGCTTCCTGCAACAGTTTATCCACGGGCAAGCCAAGCCCATAAATCAGTATCGTGCTCTATATTCAGTTAAAATAATTAACCTAAACACAAAAGAGGACCAGGAAGGGGGAGCGGGGGCGGGGAAACCGACCTGCAGGTAGCCCACCCACCAGAGTTATCGATGTGGCGTCACAAAACAGTCTCGTGCTCCATGGAAAGCCACGCCCACAAAACAGTACTCTGCTTCACCCTTACTACTCATATCGTATTAGTATTTTTCATGGACGTGATTGGTTTACTGGGGTCACTAGAGATTTTTTTTTAAGTTAAATATTATTACGCTTATGGGTACTTATCACAGGCTATTGGTTATTTATTGGCAGTTTTACGGTCAATCTAAAATCGTATTTTTCTCTCTGATTGTAAGATATGTATCCTCTAAAAGACTACACTAATATGGCTGTTAATTTAACTCTTTCTTTTAAGTAAACTTTAAATGATTTTTTCTGCTTCAATTTATCACGGACTGAGACGATAGGCAAAAATGAGACTAAATTGGCTAGAACCTAAAATAGGCAGACTCTTTTGGAGCAATATTAAGTAAACTTATATTTAATAAAATACTAGGGGAAAGTGGCCTGCCTTTGATTGCGGCAGTCTTTGAATGCTTCAATTTTTCTCTTATTTCCCAAAGCTAAAAATCCATTTTGTTAATCGAAGTTAATAGAAAATAGTTAATAGTATTAACTATAGTTCACAAAATAGAATTTTTGCTTTGAGATATAAGAGAAAAATTTAAACATTCAAAGGCTGCCGCATTCAAAGGCAGACCACTTTCTCCTATTCTATTCCTGTTATTCAAGAAATATTTGTCAGTCTTCTAATTTATTTTTCTTTTAAAAATTGATAAGGAAAATGATTTGTTCGCTTAATTTAGTCTCGATTTCTTCCACTACGACTTATAGTAATTCTTGTGTTTAATGTAATATTTATTTTTTCTTAGCGTAATCAGATTAAAATTTTCAATGGAATACTATTTCGTGCTGATTCAACATCGGAGAGCTTTAAACGGTCAGCTGAATTTTAAGGCATAAACATATGTAAAGCAGATTGTACGACAATTTTTATCACTACTACGAGCAAACATATTGGGAGATTAGTTATCAATATTACAGTATTGCCATCGTTCCGAAAAAAAGTCGTATAATTGGGAAAATTTAAAGATTAAGAAATGATTTCTATGCAGTCTTTTGTTTTTGGTAAAAATCTTAAATATGTTGATTACTTGAGGCACTTGCAGAATTATTAAACCAAAGGTACGATTTTTTCAGAACGGAAGAAGTATTGCATAAGTTTACAGTATCGTAACTTTTTGTTTAACAGTAACAGGTGTACACAATTTTGCCTTCTTATTTCATCAGGTGAAGTAAAAAATGGTTTAGATAGAAATTTTGAATATGAAACGCTGATAATTGTAATCTATAATATACTGAGTCTTTGAAACAACCATATGAGATTGTAATTACTTAAATGAACTATTTTGCTTATAAGATTTGCAAATACAACCAAAGTATTGTAAAGAAAAATGTTGAAAACATGTTTACTCTAGTATTAAAATTTTCTATAAGAGTGAGCGAGATGACTAGATCTAAATCTCACTTACTCTCATTGAAAAATGTCTAACGTTTACTAAACAAAAGTTATTGTGCGTTGGGCATTATGCTCTGTGCACAATAACTTTTTGTTTGTAAACGTCTTTTGAAAATTTTCTATAAGAGTGAGCGAGATGACTAGGTCAAGATCTCACCGACTCTTATTGAAATATCAAAGAAATGTTTACTAAAAAAGTTATTGTGCATTGGGTAATTATGACAAGTACACAATTATTCTAGTTTTCTAAACAAATTTTTGACATTTTAATGAGAAAGAAAAGATCTAGTGACCTTGTTCACTCTCATAGAAAATTTTAAAAACATATTTACAGTAGAGTCTCGCTATAGTCCATATTTGGTTCAAATTTGACACTTGGGGCGCACTATAGTCCATGTAATTTTTTAAAATTATCAACGATTTTTAGTATTGAATTTGCTCGACGGCTTCCACTTTCTTTGCGATTGTGGTACTTGTCCTTGCTCTCTTCATTGTGGATCACAGTTATCACAACTACTTAATAAAGCTTGACAAAAATATTAAAATAATTATGCATGTCGCATACTAAAAAACATAACCTAACTTAAAATCAGTGTTTTGAAATCAACGATCGATAAATTGTGGACTATAGAGCGATGGCTTATAGCGAGACTCTACTGTACAAACAAAATTTATTAGTGCTGAGCATTTGAGCACTTTGGTATAGCCGTTATTGAATTGGGGATTCACTTCGACCTTAAAACGCTATAATATTTTGACATTCAATATTGAAAATTAAAATATTCAAAATTTAATTCGCCATAACTCTTGAAATGGGTGTGGCTTAGGTCGTTGACAGACTTACGACTTAAGCCGAGACACAGTTTAGTTTAAAATGATGGAAAAGTAGTTTAACCATTACTTCAAATATTATTACACTAAACCGTCTCTCGACTAATCCTCAGGTCTGTCAAGACCCTTAGTATTATTTGGAGTGCAATTTTAAGAAGACAAATTAAACACTTTGACAACATTACAAGCATTTTGCATTTTGGTTCCGATAAAGGTTACGGTATACGGTATTATAAAATACTTAAATAAATTTGAAGATAATATCTTATTGAAAAAGTTAAGAAAAAAATCATAAATTTACTTAAGTTATCTTTAATTTAGACTCTAGGGGAGACTGGGGCAAAAAGTCACAAATCGAAAAATTCAAAATTCAATATCTTTCAAGGTAAAAAAGATAGCGGCTCAATTTTTTTTCTATAGATAGCCTCCATAGACATTCTTCAATGTCGAAAGTTTCTTAGAATTCGAACAATGAATTTAGAAAATAAAAAAAAATATCGAAATTTTTAGCCCTATTTTTGAAATATTTTTCTTGCAGAAGATAACAATTATTATACCTACGTATTTTCCAAAATTGATGCACTGGTGAATATTTTCTAAATAATTTGGATTTTTTGAATACGAATCCGCTATCTATTTTAGGATTTCACAAAAGTTCTTTGCTCCAGAAATCCTTTTATTAAAAATAGCCATTTGGGGTAAAAAGTAACAAATTGTATAGAGCAAAAAGTAGCAAAAAAGCGGAAGCAATTTCTGATGTCTCACGGCGAAAAGAAACGTCATTGTCATGACTCGCCGCTTGTTGTTTGCATTGGTCAAACGATTTGCAGTCTTTTGTGTGTGTGTTTTTTTTTCTAAAATAGCTTGAAAAGCGCTTTTCTCGTATTCTCCCTGTTCTCGCAGAGATAACGGTGTTTTACAAAGGTGTAGATGAATAAATTTTCTATGAAAATATGTCCTCTAGGTATTTTTTCAAATTTACGGAAACATGTAATGAAGCGAATCAAAATATGATAATACCCAATAACTGGTACTATTTGCCCTAGCATTTTTGAGAATACAGTAGACTCTCGCTAATTCGGCTCTTTTAAGATCGGGCTACTTTTTAATTCGGGCAGCGGTTACATTTGAAAAAAGTTTGTTGTCATTTTTCAAGTTTGATTATGATTATCAAATGAATCAAATATGCTCAACTTTGGCATGGTTTGTCTTAGTTTTGATGTGATTTTGCATTTTTGAGGGATTTTCATGCAATTTACGTTATAGATGAATGTGTTAACTCAATATCTATAATCACATGAATAAAAAATCGTTGCATTTGAAAAAGTTTGTTGCCCGAATTTCTGTCTAATTCGGCTGACATTTCGGTCGCATATGCCCGAATTTGAGAGAGTCTACTGTAGTCACAAAATTACATTTTAGAAATTGGCTCGATAAATGTATTTCCTTACAAAATAGAGGAAAATTACTTTCACAAAGTTGCAGAGCAGTAAGTTTCCTATAAAACTGCACTAATTAGAAATTTTTAAAGCGCTCGAGTAGCTTGTAAAAAAATAAAATATCCGTTTTGTGACTTTTTGCCCCAGTCTCCCCTGTATTATATTTAGGTTACGTTTATGATAATAATTAAAGACAAAAAACAAACTAGCAGCAAGAAATTTAAAATGGGCAGTAAAAAATTAAGAATGAGCTGTAAAATATTTAATTATGTTCAGTAAAAAACTTAAATTTTTACAAAAACGGGTCTAATTTATATATTTAACATTCTAAATTGTTGCAGATAGAATGAAAAGCCCTTTATTTTCCCTTTGCCAAAGTTTGGACGATAATATCGATGTTTCAATTTTTTTTGTTACTGCTCAATTTTAACATTTAACTGCTTATTTGTCCAATGACATAATTATGACCAACGCACAATAACTTTTGTTTAGTAAACATGTTTTTGACATTTCAATAAGAGTGAGATCTAGATCTAGTCATCTCGCTCATTCTCATGGGAAATTTTGAAAACATGTTTACAAACAAAAGTTATTGTGCTGGTCATTAAAGTTTATAAATGAGTGAACGTTAAAAAAAATACAGACAATTATATTTTACGACTTTAAAATAATGTTCAGTTTCTTAAGTCTTCAAAATCAGAAGATTGTTAGGATCATTAGGATAAAAGGGATAAAAGAAGGAGTTTAGTATTTTGCAGTTTATGCATCACAGAATAACTTTGCCATACTTATAATTTCTTAATACTTGTAATATTTCTGTAATTCATTTAATAAATAAAAAAAAAACTTAATTTGCTTATCTAAATTGTTTATATTTCATATCTCAATATACACTATTTCTGAGGTGAATTTACAATGTTGGTCATTGTCCAACGTGATTTTAACACAAGGCTTTTTTTACCAATCATCTTGAGGAAGACGATAAGTCCAATTATCGCTACGTATCACAACAATTCCTGGGCCATAATAAGGGATCACGTACGCAGAACCATCAGCTGGACCAACCACTTGCGTGGCTATGAGGATGATGTCTACAAGTTGACCCAGAAACATGAATCCCAATGTGCAGAACTTTAGCATTCCAATAGCTGGATAACCAAGGTAGAAGCGATCAGCACCGAACATACCCAGAAATATTGAGAGCAAAAGTGCTGTATCCAGTCTATATCCATTCCTATAAAAATCCAAATTATACAATTAGACAAAGAAAAGTAGTACTAATTTTATGAATAAACTAACGTCCATTTGCAGGGCTCTTCCCTGGTGAAGCTGGAATTTTTGGTTTCTATGCATGTGATTTCATCAGCAGCAATGCACCAAACTGTATAAGAGGAAGTTGAAATAAAGGAAGTCCCAAATACAGTAGACTCTCGCAAATTCGGCTCTTTTAAGATCGGGCTACTTTTAAATTCGGGCAGCGGTTACATTTGAAAAATGTTTGTTGTTATTTTTCAAGTTTGATTATGATTATCAAATGCATCAAATATGCTCAAATTTGGCATGGTTTGTCTTAGTTTTGATGTGATTTTGCATTATTGAGGGATTTTCATGCAATTTACGATATATATCAGTGTGTAAACTCAATATCTATATGCACATGTCGCCCGAATTTCTGTCTAATTCGGCTGACATTTCGGTCCTATATGCCCGAATTTGAGAGAGTCTACTGTAACCAAAATACATTTAATTTACCTTTAGCCTTGTTCTCTTTTGTGCATCCACGGATCTGTTGGGTCTTTGGGTCAATATAATTGTCAATATTGTTGGGATCAGGGCATAGGTATTGGCCCATCCGGAGCTCACTGCAGTCCACTTCGACTTCCCATGTGAGAGAGATTAAACTTCCTAAGACAATGAGACAGCACAAATAACTCCTGGCCATGGGCATATTTGCTCAAAACTTCTCTTTGCACTTCCTAATGCATTTCAATTTAATTATTTCCGTGTTACTTTGGTCATTTGAGGACTGGATAGTTAGCTAAGAAGGGTAACAAGAACTTGCACTCTACAAATTATCATAACTCCTCTGTCAAAACATTAAACTACTTTGCCTTCGTGCAAATGCTTCATGCGCATATGCATGATCAGGGGGAAAGCGAAGTCACAATCCTTCTGTTATACTTATTTGAGCTTAAACTTAAACCATTCAGTAGGGGAAAGTGCTCTCCCTTCGAACGTTCATGCCTTCGAATAATATGAATTTTCTTTTATTATCCTTAAGAAACTTTCATATAATTATCACGTAATTATCAACAATTGATGATAATCTTAACTAATATTTAATAAAAATATGTGAGTTTCTTAGGAAAAATAAAAGAAAATTCTCACTATTCGAAGGCATGAACGTTCGAAGGGAGAGTACTTTCCCCTAGTCATTCACTGTAACACAATTTGGATGAATAGGGGAACTTGGGGCAAATTGTTGATAAATTGCAATATGTGTGATTCTTAATAATTTCACTACAATAATCTTGATAAATTTTCATGTTCATCGAAATCAAATTTTGCTAGAATGTTTCTCGCCACTCCCTAAACATGAACATTAAATTTCACCATAGATATTTTAATGAAGCTTTGAGAACCTTTCGACATTCAGATTTTGCATACAGT
Source organism: Phlebotomus papatasi (assembly GCF_024763615.1). Taxonomy (NCBI): domain Eukaryota; kingdom Metazoa; phylum Arthropoda; class Insecta; order Diptera; family Psychodidae; genus Phlebotomus; species Phlebotomus papatasi. The sequence goes on from NC_077223.1 coordinate 46,770,396, forward strand.
AGCAGACCTTCTCAATTGGGCATTTGGCGCAAAATTAAGAAAATTATTAAGAAAACCATGGCGTGAAACTGTGTAAAATCCTACGATTCATTGTTCACCTACATAACCTACACAGTCGAGTTCCTCAAAATTGAACTCCTCAAATTTGAACGACGGTTGTATTTAAAATGTAAAATATGAGGTTATGTAAAAGAAATTTTGCATGGAGTCTGAATTAGAACTTTTTTCTCTGGGTGTTGCCTTAATATTGTCATATAATATTAATTACCTCAACAAATTCCACCTATTTAACAACAAAATCAATTGATAAAATTCTCTAAAGGTATATTTTCCTTAGTTTAGGAAAAGTGAATTTTACATGAATTCCGTTACGTTTTTGAAAATATTGTTCAAATTTGAGGAACTCTACTGTATTAAATTTACATAGGGAATTCTTTCAGACTTCGTATATACTGTGGCTTCGAACACTTTATATTTTTTAGATATTCCTTAAATAATTTTGACATATTTTTTTAGAAAATGTGTGACATAAGATTAGTTATTAAAATATATTGTCAAAAAAAAAAACTTAAAATAAGTCAGATTCATTAAAGGAATATAGGAAAAATATGAAGTATTCGAAGCGAGAGAGTGTGCAAAGCCTGAAATCCTTCCCCTACTCATAATCATATTGAATTCAGTACACAAAAATTCTAAATTAAGGATCTGGATAAAGAAGAGAAACAATACCAAATTGAAGATATTTGTTTTAATAGACAATCCTAACCAAATTTGGAAAATTGTCAACAAACTCTCCGTTCTGAAGTGTTTGTTATAGCATTTACAACTACCCCATTTGGGCCACTTCCCTTATATATACCAGAAGAATTGATAATTTTAAAATACTAAAAATGGTACTAAACAATTCGTAAAAGGTTGTACAGGAAAAATTAAGAAATTACAAGAATCTTTTAACCTGAATTTACGGAATATTCTAAAAGATTTTGTTTCCTGCAGGTACACTCAGTCCCGGCATTAAGTCGTTCAGGATTATGCACCTGACGGAATTATGTATAGGGGAAACTGGGGTACCACCAAACACTTTTGAAAGATGCGATTTTGACTGAATTTCCTAAGAAAACTGTGAATTTTAGAAAAATGTTGCTTACCCCATGTTATACTCTTGGGTATAGGCTGCATATTAATGTATACAAGGATGATGTGAAGCACTTCAATTTTCCGTAAAAAGGAAAATTGTATCACCATGCATTTTTTGCTTTTTTCCAACCACCCGGGGTACCAATAAACACTTTCTGGGGCAGCAAAAAACACCTCATTTTCTCACCCATTGAAGTTATTTTGGGCATTCACCACAATTCCTAATTATAAAGAATGTATTGAAAATGTAAATAATTCTCAAAAAAGCACTGCAAAATTTAGAATTAGTGACCAAAATAGCAAAAAACTAAAGCACTGCACACCGAACATATTTGTCAATAGATTTTTCATCATTTTGACATCATGCGACTTCTGACTGGAAAGCAGCGCCACTAAAATCGTGGCAAACACTGTACCTAAAGTTCAAATTTCACGCGCTCTTCTTATTATTTGTAATAAAATCGAGAAATCAGTTGTCAATCCTTGATTAAAATCACTTAAGAATCATTAAGAATCATTTAATGCAAAATTGGGTTCCTGAAACTATATTTCTCTTGAGTCTTGAATGAAAATCCCATGAATGGATATAAATTTCTGAAATCGAACAAAGAGGGAGATGAAGAGTAAGAAAGATAAGAGGAAAAATTTTGCCATTCAAGCTACGCTCGCGACATCTGCAATTTTGAGAAATTTGGCTGTTTTTTGATGCCCCAAACTCTGTTTTGTGATGGATTTTATATTCTTTTAAAAAAATGTGAACATTAATTTCTTTAGTAGATACATAAATATTATCAGAAAACATGTAGGAAAATACTGGTGTAGTGAAATTTGATGTAAATTATTTCAGTTTTATTTTCCAGGTAGATATATAAATTACTAAAATTATCAAAATCTCACAATTTTGCGAAAAAAGATTCTTATTTCTGAACTACTTGAATTATGTGGAGCATTCTTTCTCTGGACAAGCATCCCTATAGTATCTATGATTTCATGTAAGTCTCATTCTCTGAAGTCTTATACCTATTGAAAAAATCGCAGTGTTTGGTGGTACCCCTGTTTGGTGGTGCCTCGGTTTCCCCTATACAATTATGCAAGTTTGTCTTACCTGGGAGTCAATTTATGAAATAATTTTTGAAACACGCCTGAATGCATACTATGTTGGAAAGCGGGAAATTTGAAAACATTTTGCTACTTTTTCAGAATAAAATTTTAATTCCTTTTCTTAAGGTTAATTTTTTTAATATTCTAACCATTTATTGAAGAACTCTGGCCAAAAAGTACTGTTTGTTAATGCATTTCTATTAAACAGTTGAATCTTTTGGTTTGAACTACAGTGAGTGTCAATAGTTTGTTGCTTAATGCATGTTTGAGAAAAAAAGTGAAAAAATGATAGAAAAAAATCCTTTTTAAAATTTTTCTTTTTGCAGATGAGTTATTCCCTGTAATCCGTAGATATTATTATATTTTTCAAAAAGAATAATTTTATTTCATATCAAAAATAATAAGTTTTCCAAAAGTTGGTCATTTTTGAAAAATCAAAAGTTTGTTGCCTCATTTAAAAAACCAATTCAAAATGGTCAAAACATGCAACCAACTTAGTGTAAACCGGTTACATTTTGAGCTTATGTCATTTGAGTTGCAAATGGTGGATTTGTACATTTTTAAGGTTGTCAATGGTAAATATATGTATATAAAAGTGATTATAGATAACAAGAAATAATCTGTTTTTTGATAAATTTATAATTTAGGTTAAAAATGGCAAATTACAAAAGTTAAAAAGTGGGAAATTGTCCAGAGATACTGTTGGAATGAATCGGCGTCTCTTCATTTCCAAATTTTATGGAAACTCACGAAAGGTTATACCGGTTATACATACATATAATGGTCAAATATTGTATTGATGAGGCACGAGTACATCTGAAAAACGCTACTTGTAGACCCAGAGTTTCGACTCAGAGAGTCGATAACCGCATTGTAAGTATCTCTGATAGTAGTAACCCCATGATGTCTGTTCCAAAAATTCAGAGTCAGTTGGTTACAGAAGGCACACAGGCATTACAGATGGCATACACCATTTGCCTTTTAAATGACATAAACTCAAAATATAACCGGTTTACACTATATTGGTTGCATGTTTTGACCATTTTAAATTAGTTCTTTAAATGAGGCAACAAACTTTTGATTTCCCAAAAATGACCAACTTTTGGAAAACAATTATTTTTGATATGAAATAAAATTAATTTTTTTTTTGAAAAATATTATATAAATAATATCTACGGATTACAGGGAACTCATCCGCAAAAAGAAAAATTTGAAAAAGTATTTTTTTTCTATCATTTTTTTCACTTGATTTCTCAAGCCTGCATTAGACAACAAACTATTGACACTCACTGTACCTTTATTCCGCGCGAAATTCGTTCTATACGGCAGATTTACTCAAAAGAAAGCCCCTGCGTTGGGCATTATACTTTCTGTAAAAATACAAGTTTATTAAGCTTTTTAAATGATCTTATTGTCGCAAATGTAAAGATTTTTTATTTATTTGTTTTGAAAATGACTAATACCATATACATAAACATAAAAAGAAATAAATCAAAGTTGAAGTTAAAGAAAACTACTAATAGTATAGAATAGTAAAAAATTAAATTTGATCAGTAAATTATTAAATTCTGCTCAGTAAAACTCTAAATTTATACAAATGAGATCTAATTTATTTAATTCTAAGATGACTGCAAGTAAAATCAAAACCTCACGTTCTTTTTAAAGTTTTAAAATTAGTACTTAACCAAATTAATTTTTTACTGACCAAATTAAATTTATATCTCATCATTTGTATGATCCATAAAATTTAAAATGCAATTAGCAGAACTCGATGTCAATGTGCTTGGATTGGATATAATCTAAATCCGATATTTCCATTAAATATCACGAATTTTAATAGAAAGTTAGTTTTAAAAAATCGAGTATTCTTGCCTTCCGAGTTTACTCACATTGAATTTCACCTACAATCAACTGATCTGCTTATCAGTAATTTTATTTTTACTAGAGCTAAACGATATCTATTTTATTAGATTTTATAATCTTAATAAAAATTCTTTGAGTGCTAAAAGAGTAAATACATCGCTAGGTTCAATATATAGAAGGGAGTGTGTCGTAGTTTCAGGAAGAGGCAGAGGCAGTTTCATTATAAATCTTTTGATTCTTTAGCTTCTTGTATATAACTTAAAAATCGAATTTGCAATTCGTTCTTAAACTACTCCTGAAAACTCCTTAAACTCCTAGGCGAGAAAGGTATATTAAGTATGGTGTAAACTTATATTATTTCTTTCCTAAGCCTAATTCAATAACCCCTAATTTTTCCCAAAGCTGGACTATTTTTTTAATTGGAGTGGAAGATTTAAATTTAAGACACTTAGAAAAATCAATACTATTTTTCCTTGAAATAACTTGATAAAACCATTAATTATATTATTAAAGATGTTGCTCGTGGGAGTTAAAAAAGGGTTTTAGGACTATTAACTTTTTGTTTACAAGTTGGAAGAGGAATATTCACACTTTTAGTCTGATTCTTACACTTTTTTATTGAAATATAAATTGTACAAATAGCGTAAATTGCTACTGATAAGAATGTTTACGATTTTCTCAACCTGCTCTCATAAATGCTAGGCTTTTTGTAAAGAGTGAATTACCAGAGATGAAAAGATAATTGGGCCAATTGGGGGTTTCTACTGTTCTGACATTTTTATAATTTAATTCTGTCTCTATGCAAGTTGCATACCTCTCATATCTGCATTCTAATTCAACCCGGAATTTAGCCCAGTTGTCGAAGATTGAGCAGAATACCAGGGAGAATTGTTTAGAGCGAACACTTGAAATTTTATTGAATTGACCAAAGTGCTTTTATAAAGATAATACTTTCTGGATGTATCTTTGTATTTTCTCATCCTCAAGCACATCAAATCGACAATATTATGTGGAGCATGGAGACGTATCTTTATCATTGCCGTTGATAACTTACCAGAGCAAATTCTCATGAGTTCCAAATTAGTCTTTATACGTTTGCGGTGTTGAGAAGTTCATTCAAAGCAAAGCAACACTTGTTCAATTAAAGAATGAATTAGTTCAGTAATTTTTAAAAATATTTTTCTAAGTGTTTTTTTTTATTATTATTTCAAAATGGCAATACAAAATATTGAAAATTCTGTTGGAATCGCTGGAGATGTCGGTGAAAATCCAGAAAATATCAAAAAGGATAAAACAATCAGGTGATTTGATTTCAAGTGGCAATATCTGTTAAACCCAAGCTATATAATCTCAAAAAAATCTCTCAATTTTAAGTGAAACTTTAGTGGATGATAAGATCACATGGAGATTTTGGAGGAAGAGACGTTACGTGGTGGTGTTAATGGCCTTTTTGGGGTTTTTCAATGTATATTCCTTGAGGGTGAATCTGAGTGTGGCTATTGTGGCCATGACCGAGAAGAGAAATGTAACTCTCCAAAATGGGACAGTAGTTCAAGAGCAAGATTTCAATTGGGACTCAACAGAACAAGGACTGGTGCTTAGTTCTTTCTTTTATGGATACATCTTAACTCAACTAATTGGAGGATATTTAGGATCTAAGTTTGGTGGACATTATGTAAGTTTTTATCTCTGATTAATTTCCTGACTTCCTGTATTTATAAAACACAATAATTTATTTACGCATTTAGTATTAAAATGCAATATATGAAGAAATGTGTATTTACACACATGTGTAATCTTTACTTCAAGTGATACTAGTAGAATCTACTTGAATTCACTTACCAAGGTACTTGAAAAGAATGATTTTGCAACTGAAATGAGAATAGAAAACAGATTCTACATCTATCTCTCATTTCATCTTCACTCAAGAGTACATAATAAGATTGGATTACCTACGTAACTCAAGAACGGAGTTAATTTGGGGGATTAATAGTACTAAAAAAAAGTAATGTGGAAAAGTTACACTAAAGGGGTGTTATCATGCAAGAAAGAATACGTGATCAGTTCTTGGTTTCTGAAAGCAATCCTATATCTTTTTCCTAAAGTCCGAAAATTGTTAAATATTTTAATGGGATCAAAACATGTAGGGGAGACCGGGGTACTTATAGCCAGGAATAGAATTAGTCAGTGGATTTTTCTCATATTCCTTAAAATGTACATCGAGCAAAGTATTTTTTTTAATGAAAGTAGGAACACATCCCCATATTTTCAGAAATATTTATAACTCTGATCCTGTTATCCTACAATATTTAGAAGCATTTCTATTATAATATTTAATAGAAATGTATAAATCTCATAGGAAATATCAAAGAAAATTCACATTATTTGAAGACATGAACGTTCAAAGTGAGAGTACTTTCCCCTAAACTTAAAATATCAGACGGATTGATGCCGGTGGTAGTCGACTGGATCTATAAGGATTTCAAAAGGTGTGATAGATAGTGATAAAATCACATCCACATTATAATATTACTAATTTTGCTAATGATTTTACTTTAATTTTAACTAAAAATAAAATAGAAACATATAAATTGTTCTAAACCTACATTATGAAGCATTTTTTTCCTTCGACAAGTCCAGTTATTCAGTCCTTTTCCTATTCGTTTGAATCCACAGAAAATTGCAATATTGATTATTTTAATACCTCATAATTATTCTTTTTTCTTACAAAGTTCTCGACCTTCCTCTTGTTAAATTTTAGATTTAACAATTAGGTTCTTCCCAATTACCAATATTCTCATTGAATTTCGATTACTTTGTGTACTATTTTTGCTAAATTAATTTATATTTTGGCATTACTAGGATTTTGACCGGGACCCATTCAAGTAACATTTCAGGTTACTTTCATATCTCGAAGATAAAGAAAAAAATATATGGCAAAGCGTTACAGTTTTACAGAATACTCGAACTTACGAGATAGAGCTATTCGTGAATTTTCTTTTCGCTTGATTTTCTGAGCACATAATCATGTAATTTATAAATTATCAGAATTCCATTCTAAAGTCGAAAATTGAATGAGTAGTGTATTAATCAGAGGCCTCTCGGCTTTTCATTTTTCCATACGTTTTTGCATAGTGGCACTGCAGACTAATGGCAAGATTTGTCCTAAATGCAATTGACTTACCACTCTAATATATTTCGAAATCATGCATTAAAAGCAATCTAAAAATACATCATAATGTTCCCCGAAATATTATAAGAACTACGAGAAAATTTATTTAAGTCACGGTGCAATATCTGCAAAATTTTTACAAGAAAAAGTGAAAAATAGCTTCACTTTTTATTAGGCTTGATGCGGGCCCCTGGTCTTAACATTAGTCATAAAATTATACACAAATAAGAAGTAAATATTCTAGAAAATAAATCAAATAACGGGTATTTTATGTAAGGGAAAGTGCCCATGCTTGATACCATTGGAAGCTTCGTAATGACTAAATTTTTCCTATGTTTTTCAATAAACATGACTCTGAAAAATATTTTAAAAACTGGCCACTTTCCCATAGTTTTTAAAATATGGTTCCGATGAGTCACATATATATTGTGAAGCATAGAAAATTTAGTCATTACGAAGCTTCCAATGGTATCAAGCATGGAAACTTTCCCCAATTCATTTCTGACTGGGACTAATATACGCCGATGAGAAATTTTAAGACATTTCCAAAATATTCAAGTTTGACTAAATCGGTTGCGAATAAAGCTTTCTAAAGAATAGTTACAGTTTGACCTTCGAAAATTCAAAATAGTGTTTTTTTTAAGTCGTAGATGTAGTTTTAAGTCGTAGATATAGGCGAAAAGATCACCTGAAATATTCCCTAAGGATATCATAATCAAAGAAAACGTAGAGACTGGTTTCGAAATAAACCAAAAAACTTGGTTTTGGAGAGAACAAAATAAGTTGATACACTGCAACGATACCCATGCAAAAATATTAAATAATAATTTTCAACTGTTATAGGGTAAAGTGATATAATTTGGAATTAGTGTTACAAATTGGACAATTTGCCGGTACAAGTTGGATATGGTATTTTTCTTGATAAATATAGTACAAAATTTGTTTTTAAGCATAAGGAACCAAATTATAAGACTAAAGCATTAAAAATATACAAATAAAAATGAAGTACTAAATTTATCAAGCCAAAAAGCCCTGTCCAAATTGTACAATTGTCCAACTTGTACCATTTTACCCTAGGTCTGCAGTCTACACATATTATTACATTTTAATTTTCTGCTCAAAGTTTTTTAAATGAATCCTAACATTCCACGGGGTTTTCGGTCAGGAGGATTATCTGAATAAAATTTGTAGTGATTTTTATATTTTCAAAAAGAACCTTAATCTTTGTCCGTTATGAAATAAGATAGGTTAAAGATTCTTTAAGTTGTAGTCTCACTGAGAGGAATCCGAAAAAGTTAAAATAACATTCCGGAAATGTTTATTTTACCCTGCAGTATTGATCCGAAATCGGTGTAAATATTACCCTTTTTAAGTGTATTATGGGTTAAAGTGACCCTTTTTCATGTTAATTTCACCCTTAAAAAGATGTAAAATTAACATTAAAAAATGTTGATATATTTTTACACCTTAAAAGTGTTAAAGTTATGAGGAAAAAATCTTATTCGCACCCCCGTTTTTCTCTCAGTGCTGAAGCCATAAGATCCGTTTGAACTACATTTTTTCTTCATAGGTTTTTGCCAGTGGCATAGGGGTAACTGCATTGCTGACAATCCTGACTCCAGTAGCTGCAAATCACAGTCTTTACATGCTTTTAGCTGTGAGAATAATTGAGGGCATCTTTGAAGGAGTTACATTCCCTTGTATCCATGCTGTATGGGCTCGATGGGCTCCAGTTTACGAACGTTCCAGAATGGCCACTATTGGCTTTGCGGGAAATTATGCAGGAACAGTAGTTGCAATGCCCCTTTCAGGTGTTCTTGCTGTTGCTTTAGGCTGGGAAAGTGTATTCTATTTCTTCGGATCGATTGGAGTTGTATGGGCAATTGCATGGATATTTATCGTGAAGGGTGGACCCGATGAAGACCCCTATATATCTGAAGAAGAAAAGACCTATATCATGAACAGCATTGGTCAGCAGGAACAAAAGAAAACAATTGTACATCCTTGGAAGGCAATCTTGACATCAACTGCAGTTTGGGCTATTATAGCATCGCATTTTGCTGAGAACTGGGGATTCTTTACACTTCTTACTCAGCTTCCGACATTCCTTAAAGGTTAGTATAGTCAATTCGGATTAACACAGATTTATAACATGAGGAAAATATGAAATTTCAGATACTTTGAATTTTGAATTGGAAAAGACCGGCTTCATATCTGCCATTCCATATTTGGCCATGGGATGTCTTCTTGGAGTTTCTGGATATCTGGCTGACTGGAGTCAAGTCAAGGGATACCTAACTACTGTGCAAGTTCGTCGTTATTTCAATTGTGGAGCTTTCCTCGCTCAGACAGTATTTATGATGTTAGCAGCCTACCTTCTAGATCCTGTGGGAACTGTCGCTTGTATCACCGTAGCTGTTGGATTTGGAGCTTTCGCTTGGTCTGGATTCATGTAAGATCACTGGAAATGTATATAAGCAAATTGGTCTGATCAATTTTATATCTTTCAGAGTAAATCCTCTTGATTTAGCTCCAAATCATGCATCTGTAATTCTTGGTATATCGAACACCTTTGCCACAATTCCAGGCATTGTGAGTCCCTTGCTAACAGGGATCATCACGAGTGATAAGACTAAAGAACAATGGCAAATAGTTTTTTACATTTCTTCAGGGATATATTTGGTGGGTTGCATAATCTATTGGATTTTCTGTAGGGGTGATTTACAGCCCTGGGCGCAAGTAAACACTCAGGATGAGTTTTCCGTAGAGTCTCCACAGGAAAAACAACTGGGAATAGTTAATGACCAATTTGATATGTCCAGCGAAGGGAAGAAGATTGAGTGATAGTTTGTGCTAAATAAAAATAAATTGTTCAACATGCCTTACTTTGGCATTAATTTTATCCTGTAAACTATTTTTAAATAAGAATTAAACCCAGATTGTGTCATAAATGGTGTTATAGTGTCATAACAACGAGAATATTTCAAATAGTTTTACACTGAATTCTACAATTCACTAAGGAAAAGAATGGCACAAAGCCAATTATGATGAAGCATCGAGAGGAAGTTCATGTCATCTACCTACACTTTACAATAATTTTCACTTTGAAAATTCTTTTTTCTTGGAGTTATCACGAGATTTCGGGGAAATACATAAAAAAAAAGCTTGTGGAATGTGTAGGCTTTATTGCGCGTGTAGGTATAATGGTGTTATAGGGAAAACAAGTACACTGTATGGCCATTGATAACTTTGTAGGATGTTCAATGTTATATATAGACATACCAGAGAAAGCGGGGAAAAGAAAAGCTGTGAGAAAATTTTTCGTGAAGTGACGCGCAAATGAATCAGCCACACAAAAACAGACGGTTTTGAGGAAAATCGAAGCACTCTGTGCCTCAGTCGCCTAGCGATCGCCTACTAGATCACTCACATCGTATAAATATTTCCCTGAGATATTTATTTTTGCGAAAAACCCATAATTACGAGTTTGAGTTCTTCAGTACAATATTCACATGAAAATTTAAGTGCTTTTGTGTTGAAAAAGAGCAGTGAAAGTGATGATATTTCGGGTGAATATTGGTGCATCGTAAATTTTATTGCAATTGAGAGACTTTCGTTTTCGTTGACTTTTGACAAATTGTTTATTAGAATATTTTGCAAATTATTTCTTATCAAACTGAACTCCATTCAAAGCGGCAAAATTTGAGATAAGATGACGGAAAGTGAGAATAAACTTGCTACATTCTTCTGTGATACCCTTATGCAAGAAAGTTGTCAACGAGAGGATCCTGTGGAGCATATCTTTGGCAAAAAATTATGCGTATTAAGTTCAGGAATTGAGGAAAGGTGGGTGACTCTCTTAGCTCTAACTGATGGTTTATTTTTGGCAAAACATTAGAAATGCGTTGTTTTAATTTTCGTTTTTTTTCTCACTTGTAACACCTCCATTGTGCCATTTTTGAATGGAATTTCAGTCCCTAATGAATAACAGGCTCGTGTAGCTGGTGTTATTATAAAGATCAAAAATACTTGAGATATTTGGGCTCACTGCCAATTCATCAGACTCTATATAATCTCATACAAAATTTATAATAAAGCGAAATAATTCGTACTTTCGCAGAAACATGTGAGGTTTATTGCTAAATTGAGAATGTTTTTATTGAAATTCTTCTGCATTTTCTTTTAAAGTGCAACTGACTGGGTGTTTCGACTTTCCAAAAAAAAAAAAATTAAATTTGAAAATATAAAAAAAGACTATACAACCAGGTGCTGCAGATTAGATATCTGTCTGTTTGCCGTCATGAAAAGTAACACAATCCATTAATCTGCTATCCTTCGCATTGATAAATTGCGACACACTCTTTTTATGTTGTTATCCAACTAGATCTGTGAACTACCATGACCTATATGCTCTGTTTTTCATCAAATACAAAAAAATCCCTGTTCAACATTTCCTGCTCTGCGTGGACATCTGACAGCCCTGTTGAAACTTTTATAGACTCTTGTGACTAAACTCGTGATATTGCCAAATCTTAAGATGTGTCTCCTGCATTAGTGAAAATATGTTATATATCTGGCATCAAAACAATCTTGTTTACCATTTTTTTTTCTCCTCAAAATTTTCACTTCACCGTTTCTCACGCAAATGAAGAACTGCGCTTTTAAATTGCCAAATAAATATTTTTAGAAAATAATATTTTTAGATGAAATTGTTGTCTTATGAGTCATGGAATGTTTGCCTGAATTCCTTTCAAAATGTGCTGAAATGACAAGGATGGATTCTTGAGAAATCAAAAAGAATTGGGGCGGTAAAGAAATATGATTTTTTTTTAATGATGAGAATATATCTTTTTATTTAATTTTCATCCAATACCATTCAATAAGTTTTATTGTATCAAGTCCTCGAATTGCATTAGGGGGAGGTGGGGCTACATTGAGCTGTGGGGCTAGATTGTTATACGACTTTTTCGCATATTTCTAAATGAAACTGGTCCTTGCAATTATTTTATTTAGATTCACAATTATTTTGTCTATCCAAATTACATCATGTTAAAACCCAGTTTCATTTAGAAATATGAGAAAAAATCGTATAACAATGTAGCCCCACAGCTCAATGTAGCCCCACCTCCCCCTAGTGCTTTTATAATTTATAATTATAAAGAAGTTTAATAATTTATTAATGTAAAACTTTCTGTTATTTCCTTTCTTTGAATAGACAAAATCCCAGTAATTCACTCAATGGTCTCTCTCAAATACTACCATCCTTGTATTTATGTGGAGCTGGAGCAGCACGTCCGGACGTAATATCAGATCTCGGTGTCACTCTAATAGTCAATGTGGCTCCTGAATTACCGGACACACCATTGCCTGAACCTCCACCTGCGTATATGCGTGTTTCAGTTCTGGATAAGGGAGAGAATGACATAAGGACTCACTTTGATGAAGTAACATCGAGAATTGAGACTGAGAGACTGAAAAAAGGTGTAACCCTCGTTCATTGTGTGGCCGGGGTCAGTCGGTCAACATCCTTCTGTCTCGCGTACTTGATACGCTATTTCGGTATGACCCTCAGAGATTCCTTCCTATACTTGAAGGCAACAAGACCCCAAATACGTCCCAATGTGGGATTCTTCAGGCAACTGATAGCGTACGAAGAGGAAGTTCTTGGCCTCTCTACAGTGTCGATGATCTTCATAGAGGCCATCGGTCAGGAAGTTCCCGATGTCTACGCACCGCAGTACAAAGCCATGGAACAGTTCTACAGAAAACACCGAAAGCATGCCAGAAGGAGAGATTGAAGAAAACTGACAACATAAGACATTTTATAAAATATTATTCATAATTTTAATTTAAAGTGATTAGAAAATAAAGTACTTTTAAATTGACAGTAAGGAGTTCGTTTATGTACCGTCGTTGCGGGTGACTTTGCACTCGGGGGGTGACTTTGCACTCTGCTGTTCGTGAGACTTTGAACAATTCTAGCACTTATTGATAGTCTTCGCCGATCCGGTCTACCATGTCAAAGTATATAGGGATATGTTAAGTACCAAGTAAGATACAATGATCCTCAAAAGGATTCTTGTGGTTTCAGTAATAGTCAATGAAATGCTAATATAGGTATTTTGTCAAAAAACGGCTCCGTAAAAAAGTTATCTGAAGGTGCAAGTTTAAAATCGATTTCAGAGTAGTAAATTGCCCAAATCTATTCTAAATTTATCTGTCTAGAACAATCCACTTCGATTTTGTTCATTATTTTTATTAAAATATTTATTTTCCCTATTATCATTCTAAGAACGCATGATTTATATTATAAAATTGCATGTAATGGTCTTTCTAAAGCTTTATTATAAAAGTATTTGGCTAAAAATTATCCAATTTTTTGATAATTTAAGATAAAGTGACCGAGATCTACAAGATGGTGTGGTCGCCATCTTGGTTTGACGTTTCTGTCCGCCATTTTGAATAACTGTCAAAACCTAAAACTGGTCCGATTGAGCTGAAATTTTAATATGTTCTAGCTGATGTCAAAACCTTTTCAGAACATATATAACATCCGACCTAGGTCAAGCGATTGCCTGGATACAGGAGCTCCAAGTTCAAAATTTTGACATTTTCATGAATACAGAACTACGGAGAGCTTCTTTTATCGAAATCATCACAAAAAAGACAGTACTATCGTTAGGCGATGAGATCTAAATAACAAATAAAAAGAAAAGTAATGTTTTTCTTTATAACAGCATATTATTTGAATATCTGAAAAACTGTTTTTGCAAAAATGAAAAAATAAAAAAAATTAATAAATGCACTTTTCATTTATTTTTTTAATTATGTAAGAGTAAATAAATATATAAAATAAAAGCCTCAACCATTTTTAATAGTTACTGAGGCATTTCATTTAGATTTTAAAATTAAGGATTAGTAAATAAAGATCGCCAAAATATGATGATTTCAAAATTTTAAAATTTGAGCCTCTGTATCTAGGTAAATACTTGACGTAGACTGGGACATAGATACGTTCTGAAAAGGTCTTGACTTCAGCTACAACATACTAAAATTTCAGCTCAATCGGACTAGTTTTAGGTTTTGACAGTTATTCAAAATGGCGGACAGAAACGTCAAATCAAGATGGCGATCATGTCATCTTGTAGATCTCGTGCATATTACCCTTAGATGTAAAGATCTTCATTGTCGTTTATTATCAGAAATTGTTGATTTTTTAGTATTTATTAAAAAGTGCAAAGTCACCCGCACCTTATCCCCAGTGCAAGCCTTTTTTCTTGATTTTTTTAAACATAGTAAAATTTTATAAAATTAATGCTAGTGGCACAAAATCCATTCATTAACAACTGAATACAAATAATTTTACTCAAAAACCCCCCTCCCTTCACTTTAACTATCCACTTTTAGAGAGCAAAGTTGAAAAATAGCGAAAAAACGTGCAAAGTCACCCGCAACGACGGTAAATCTTTTAAGTGGTCAAACAACAAGGGTGACATGATAACTTCTTTTCGATAGTATCGACTGTCGATTCTGAAAAATTAAAATGATAGCTGTACTTTTTGTAGCTAATACAAATATTTATCAACAGTCACATTCTATTAAGAATGTCACAATAAATGGCCTAACAAAGCGTAAAAAGTCATCATTCACTTAATCTAAAAGATACAGATTTATCGATACAATCATTTCGATAGTATCGAAAAGTTATCATTACACCCCAGATTTTGAATATGTTGTGGAAGAAGAGCCTAATATTCAGGATAGATGCTGCTTCAGTTTAAGATAATTGAACAAATAATCGTTTTGAAAACTTAACTTTCAAAATCTTCCACATTTGGCCCGTTATCTTCCCGTCTGTTAAGAGTCCCGAGGAGTGCAAATCGTTGAAGATTTTTTTATTATGCAAAATGAGTCATGCCCACGAAGAAAATGGGGATAAAATTGTTCTGATTTCTCTGATCTGATTTCAGAAAAATCTATAAATACAGCGACATCGGGATCTTTTGACTATAATTCCCCCCTTTTCTCCCTGTCTGAAATCACTAAGATAGATTAAGAACTCATTCAAAATATCCAATCATTTCTCACCATAAAAACTCCTTTGGAGATTATCGTCCGTCGATCATTGTCGTATCTGCATTTATTTTGTAACTGAAGTTTTGAATTTCTTGTATCAAATGCTGACACAAATACAGATACGGTAACGGTCGATGCAACACCGACGATATCTTAAAAATCAAAACAGAAAAACCATCCATTATTGGATATGTTTAGGAAAATATCTTTGTGACGTCTCTCCCTCTTTCTGTTTGTGGTAACAATCCAGTCAAAAGAATGTAATTTCTTCTGATCAATTTTTTGATAATAAGAATGATCTTGATGTCAGTAAAAAATGTGATTATATAAGAATCCCACGTAAGTAAAGGATATCTGCAGAAGTCCATGTCCTCGGGTATAGATGGCGCTTCTAGGTTGGGACCAGTAACTTTTTTCCAAAGTACCAACATTAAAAAGATTAATTATCAAGTTTGGCGGCAATGCGCTGCTTAGTTTTTTTTACAGCTGTTAAAAGTGGATGCTCAGAAAAACAATTTTGAACACGGAAAAAATGGGCCATCGTTACGTGATCCAGTACCTGTTTTTAAAAGGTCTTAAGGCACCCAATATTAAAGCCGACCTGGATTCTACTTTAGGGAAGTCTGCTCCTTAGATTTCCACTGTAAAATTTTGGGTAGCAGAATATAAGCGTGGTCGAAAGAGCTTAAATGATGGTCAACGCACTGGTCGCCCTAAAGAAGCGTCCTCACCGCATGTGACGAAAATCCAAAAAATTATATTGAGTGATCGTCGATTGAAAGTGCGTGAGCTTGCTGACATGTCAAGCCTTTCAAAAAGTGCCGTACTTCGCATATTGACAGAAAATTTGAACATGAAAAAGTTTTATGCAAGATGGGTGCCGCGTTTGCTCACACAGGAGCAAAAACACAGTCGTTTCCCGATGGTCAAAATCAAGGTATTGAAGTTCAAACTGCTTCTCCACGCCCCCTACTCTCCAGATTTGGCCTCATCGGACTATTTTCTGTTCCTAAACATGAAAAAATGGCTGGGTGGACAAAGATTTTCCAACAATACTGAGGTCGAACTTGCAGTTGACGCCTATTTCGACAACCTGGACGGAACCTACTATAAGATGGGTATAGACGCTATCCAGCCAGTATCGCTGGGAAAAGTGTGTCGACCTACAAGGAGACTATGTTGGGAAATAAAAAGTAGGGGAGACTGGGGCAAAAAGTCACAAATCGAAAAATTCAAAATTCAATATCTTCCAAGGTAAAAAAAGATAACGACTCAAATTTTTTTCTATAGATAGCCTCCAAATACCTTCTTCAATGTCGTAAATTTGTTAGAATTCGAACAAGGAATTTAGAAAATAAAAATTATCGAAATTTTTAGCCCTATTTTTGAAATATTTTCCTTGCAGAAGATAACAATTATTACCTACTTATTTTCCAAAATTGATGCACTTGGTGAATATTTTCTAAATAAATCGGATTTTTTAAATACAAATCCGCTATCTATTTTAGAATTTCACAAAAGTTCTTTTCTCCAGAAATGCTTTTATTCAAATTGGCCATTTGGGGTAAAAAGTAACAAAAAGTATAGAAGAAAAAGTGACAAAAAAAGCGAAGCAATTTCTGATGTCTCACGGCGAAAAGAAACGTCATTATCATGTCTTGCCGCTTGTGGTTTGCATTGGTCAAACGATTTGCTGTCTTTTGTGTGTGTTTTTTTTTTCTAAAATAGCTTGAAAAGCACTTTTCTCGCAGAGAAAACGGTGTTTTACAAAGGTGTAGATGAATAAATTTTCTATGAAAATATGACCTCTAGGTATTTTTCCAAATTTACGGAAGCCCGTAATGAAGCGAATCAAAATATGATAATATCCAATATCTGGTACTATTTGCTCCAGAATTTTTGAGAATAGTCACAAAATTACCTTTTAGAAATTGGCTCGATAAACGTATTTCCCTACAAAATAGAGGAAAATTACATTCACAAAGTTGTAGAGCGGTAAATTTCCTATGAAACTGCGCTAATTAGAAATTTTTGAAGCGCTCGAGTAGCTTGTAAAAAAATAAAATATCCGTTTTGTGACTTTTTGCCCCAGTCTCCCTTAAAGTTCAAAATATTTTTTGTTTTTCCTCCGAGGCCAGGGACTTCTGTGACTGTCCTCGTAACGTACGACTTTTTTCGGAACGGAGGGAGTAAAACGAGTAAAACATCCTGCCAAAATAAATTTTTGGCAGAAAATTTTGCATTTCAGATTCTATTTACTAAACCGGCATCCGAAAAGCTATGAGGAAACTTTCCGGAATGCTTTAGAGGCAGAGTATTATTTTATCTGTTAATATGGATTTTTTTTCAAACTTTACCAATCAGTTTCCGTTCGTATTGACCTGCTGTATTTGACCTATTTGAAAGTATCACTCAATGATAAATTTGAGAAGACAAACTGTAGCGAATGAACCTATTAAAAAGTTATATCTGATCTCCCAAGATTCGCGGAAAGTTCAAAATGAAAAGAGTTATCTTCTGAATTAGGTGTTGAATTTTCAAAAGTACTTTTAAGAAATGTCAACGTTACCTGTCAATTGACTACTTCGAACAATTAACAAACCCAAATTCAAAACCATCAAATTCTTAAGGTTTTAGAATACCATAAAATAATAATTAGTTGTCATCCCTTTTTTGCCCGAACTCTATAGAAAGAGCAATATTTCATGGTTATGATGTTGACCATCTTCATAAATTTATCAATAACTGTACCAGAAATAAACCTAAAAGATACATTTTTGAAAGATAAGAAATTTTGAGGCATAATACGTAAAATCAAAGGTAAATGTTCAGTCAAGGTAAGAGATTCCTCCTTTTAAATGACTGTGTTAATTATAATACTTATTAAAATAACATCTTCTTATTGTATCTAAAATCTGGAAAAGTTGGGAAAAGTTTAATGTACAGATACTAATTAAAAAATTTAAGATCGATCAGTGCCATTATTTAAGGGATTTTATTTGTCTACTACTTATCGTATAAACCAAGCTTTCGCATGAATTCCGTTCCGTATTGCCTTATTTTATTGAAAGACGTTAAAAATAATTAACAATAATAGAATCCAAATTATAAAATCTCTTATTTTAAAAGTTATTTCTTGTAGAAGCGTATACATTTAGGCTATTTCTTTAAAATCCGGAAATTTTTGTTTGAAGTAATTTTATGCAAGAGAAATGATGAAGTCGCAATGCGCTTTTACCGCTAAATTACAATATGCAATATGCTCAATAAAAAATTGATGGAAATTTGAGTTCAGTCAATATAAATGTTTTGGAAAATCTCTCCCACGCTCAGTCAAAAAATGAATTGAGATCTTTGGATGTCACAGATACAAATGCAGAGGTGTTTGACCATTATGTAGATTGACCTGTATGTTATATATATATATATATATATATATATATATAAATATATGTATATATGTATATATCAAATTAAAGAAATGTTGAAGGTACAGTAATGGGAACACAATCTAATATATCAGAGGAAGTTGTGGGTCCATGAAGACGAACCATCATGACCTACGCTTCTTGGTACTTCTCCATTCTATTTCTTGTGTCTGGTTTCTCTCACCGAAATCTTCCCCCTCGAGAAAATGGAATTCTTTCTTCCATCCCAAAATCGACTCGAAGAACAAGAACAAAAGAAGGTGGGAGATGAAAAAGAACTGAAGAATTATTTTAATGTATGATCGGGAGAAAAGCGAGATGTATGTTGTCTCTCGTGAGTTCTCACCAATTGCTCTTAGTATATCTCGTAGACGGTATCAATTGGATTTTAAAAGTTTCTAACTGGATTTCTTCTTTGTATTTTTCTTCGAGCGCATCAAGAGAGCATTTTCCTCTTTGTAGCCGAAGAAGTTCACAACCGGATTTCTGTGACACAGTGTAGATAGTAAAAAGAAAAAGCTCAACACCAAGATGGAAGAATGTTCTGTTACTTGAGTGGCCTATTTTTCAGTCTCAATCGACTGTGTTCCCCTCAACAAAATTACAAAACGGAAATCTGGTGAACGGCCGCCTCCAAGGAGAAGAACAGCACTTTCAAGAACAGTCACTGTTATTCCCAGCAAAAATGATGAAATGACAATCCCGCAGAACAATTATTCCCATTTTCGAACAATCAGCGTGCAGAATTGTACACTCATACCGCAAACTTTAGAAATAGCAAAAGAACGGAATATTGGATGAAACCGAGTGAAAGGTGCTACTTTTCTTGCCCATTTGAAGCACTAAAAAAATATCATGAAAATCTTATAAAGTTGCTGAATTTATCTAGAGTCTCTTGAACACAAGAAAAAATAAGCTTTCTAAGAGGTTTATGACCTCTTAAGAGAAAAAACTCTTGGCATATTGTACGAATCTTGCAAATCTAATATTGCACAAGCTCCAAAGCCACTGTACATAAAGACAAAAAAAAATCAAATAAAATTCCTATCCTATACGGAACTGAAGAATTACAATTTATTAAAAAAATTTAAAAAAGGGCAAATTTATTTTATTAAAAGCACAGAATTAGTTTAAAAAATTCATAAACTTTTGATTTTTTGTAAATTCTTCAGTGGATGAAGAGTGAATAAACTAAAAAAAGATAATTTTAACACTTGACTTACGTGACTAAATTCTTAAAAAAATGAATTCTTTATTATGACAATCAAAAATATAAAGTACCTAATAATACAACCACAGTATTTTCCAGAGTATGATGAAATTTAAAAATATTTTGTTTTGTTTATTAAATATATGTAATTATATGTAAAATATAGATATTGTGAACGCAGGCAATAATTAAAAAAATATGATGTACTAATTACGGGTATAGGGGAAGGATTTCAGGCTCCGTACAGACTCTGACTTCGAATACATTCATATTTTTCCCATATTCCTTTAATGAATCTAATTTAATCAAGGGGGAGATATTTGGGTAAAAATGTGTACACCATTTCCAGGCACTTCCACAATTTGTATGGAAGAGGCCCTCACACTTCCGAAAAATCGCAATACTCCCGAAAATGTTGCAATACTTCTAACACTTCCTGCACTTCTCATACTTGGAAATCAATAGGGGAAACTGGGGCACCACCAAACACGGGGTACCACCAAACACTGCGATTTTTTAATCGGATATTGGATATCAGAGGATAAGACCGATAGGAATTTATAGGCATTATAGGGATGCTTGTCCACTGGAGGAATGGTCGAGATAGTCTAAGGAGTTTAGAAATAAAAATTAGTGTTTGGTGGTGTCCAAGTTTTCCCTAATTTATTTAATATGATGAAAAATCAAATTAGTAAAACTTTTAAAAAATTTAACAAAACTTATTTTTACACATATTTTTAACATTTCCCTTATATTTTGAATTTCTAGCGCCAAGTATTCTTGCATTTTTTAATATTATCTGAGTTTTACGAACATATTTTGAAATTTCCTAAAATACCAGTGAAGCTACTTTTGGAAAATAGAGTATCTAAAAAAATGTATTGTCATTTGTAATTATTGAAAGTATGCTGGAAAGTCTACAAAAGAGTCCAAAAGTACGAGTGCAACAACTAATTCAGCACTTCAGACGTTATCTTCACTTTTTATTAAGCTCCCCTTATACCTTTCAGTGAAAGAATGTGGCACCCATATATCGAGCTTTTAACCATATCCAGGCTTTTCTAAATAAGAAAATACGATCTAAGTATTGTTTTCGAACATTTTAACAATCTCTTTAATTGTTATCCAAAAATTTTCTTTCACTAGGATACTCACAATATTGCCATCAATATTAGAGACTGTTTAAAATGGAATTGATATTTTGAAGGATAGATCGAGATAAATGTTAGAGCAAGAACACGATTTAAATAAACCTCCAAAATGTTTTTTTTAATGGAAGTCCATCAGATATATCTTTCCAAATTTAGTCTAAAATTAAATATTACAAATGCGCCTTGTGTTACTTATTTTATAAAAGTCCTCAAAACCACAAATCGACTTTTTTACGAATACTTTTGGCATTGAAGAGATGTAAAACACTAAAACCTTTCCAGTATATGCAAAAAGGTAAACAAAAACTGGTGGAGATAACCTATAGGATACATCTAAAAATTAGAATAAATTAGAAAAAAAAATTATATCAAATTAATTCACAGTCAATTGTAACAGCTATGTCATTATTGGTGAGCCCATTACATGAATTTTAAATTCCTGTGAAAATTCAGGAAAATCATTATTCAACTGAATATTTCCTCGGAAAAATTACGACACAAATCAAGCTATAATAAATTTCAATGTCATAACTGAACTTGAAAATTTCAACAAACCTTTCCAAATTATACTGTCGCTCGAATTAACTAAAATTAAAAGGTAACGTTGTCTGAAGAATACGGAATTAGACAGAAAAATACTTTATATTCGAGTACTCCCACTTCCAAAGACTTCCAAGCACTTCATTTTTAGCTGCACACTTTTTCCGACCCTAATATCTCCCCCTTGAATTTAATTTTTTTCAAGAAATGTGTGACTTAATACAAGATATTAAAATATATTACCACATGTCAGATTCAGTAATATGGTTAAAAAAAAATGAAATGTTCGAAGCCAGAGTGTGTATGAAGACTGAAAGTCTCCCCCAAGTATTTGAAAGTCTCCCCGTTGGTATTTGAATTGACATCATATACAGTAAAGTCTCGCTATAGGCCATCGCTCTATAGTCCACAATTTATCGACCGTTGATTTCAAAACACTGATTTTAAGTTAGGTTATGTTTTTTAGTATGCGACATGCATAATTATTTTAATATTTTTGGCAAACTTTATTAAGTAGTTGTGATAATTGTGATCCACAATGAAGAGAGCAAGGACAAGTACCACAATCGCAAAGAAAGTGGAAGCCGTCGAGCAATTTAATACTAAAAATCGTTGATAATTTTAAAAAATTACATGGACTATAGTGCGACCCAAGTGTCAAATTTGAAACCAAATATGGACTATAGCGAGACTCTACTGTATGTCTCTTGGAGCGGTGCCGATTTGTCCTAAGAGCGTTCCTAGTGTTAGGCTGCCGTAGAGAGTTTTAGTATAAAGAGTTAGTTCATGTTGGATCATTGTAGGGAGTAGATCGTTAGAGGAACAAGGTAGAGGCACAAGGTAGAGGAACTCTGAAGGCTTTGGTGAAATCTTTGGTGGCCAAGGTATTCTACCACGTCTTACAGGGCTTCACCCTTACAGATTCCTTGAACGGATCCGACGGATCTAACATATGAACATTCGTTACTTGAATTATTTTTAGCTGAAATTCTTTTCAGTCTCAGTTTTTGCAATTTGAGGTTGAATTTGAACGATTAGATGTGACCCGTTTTAGCTGTTGTATAGAACTTGTTATGGAGAAAGAACGGATTCAATGGACAGTCACACGTTAATGATGTCAGATTTATCCTTTTTTACTTTTTTGACACATTTTGGGATACACATTTTTTATTAGATATTACTGATTAGATTAGATTTGATTTGTTTATTGACAATATTTTTAATAAAGCGTATTTGACCGTAGTCTGTTAAATTCCAGAAGTTTCAACAGGTTATAAATCGATTTATTATTTCGGTTTTGAAAAAAAATATTTTAAATATTCCTAGACAATTTGTTTAAATTTATTTTCAATCAGTAAATATGAAAAGGGTAAAGGGAAACATAAAACATTTCGAAATGTTCGGATTCATACGGTTTATTCGTGTATATAAAATTGTTTTATTCGGTTTTGTTTGTCTAAATAAATTTTGTAAAATCACTCTCTCTAGGCTATAGAGTCTTATACGGTTGTCTTTTCAGACTAAAGATTTACTCACCTTCTTCTTGAAAATCATTAGTTTATAAATTTCTCAAACAGGATCGCAAAATCTTAAGAATCCTAAACAATAATTGCCTTTGTTCTAATAATATTATCCATGTCGAAATTTCTTCAAGAATCCCTACTTCCCACTTTGTGGTTAAACATAAGTCTGAAGAGGATTTTAAATCGAATTTTGAGCTTTCCGTGAATTGTTACATAATCTCTATTTTTACAAAATTTAGCGACATTAGTTTTAACCCTATAATTAACACAGATGTGAAATCTTGAACTTTGTGATTATTTAATATTTTTTTTATATTTGAAGCTCAGAGATATTCAAAATCAATTTTAAAGTTGCTAATAGTTTTATTCTTCCAATGATATAACAAATATTTATTCTAGAAAATTAATGTGATGAAAAAAATTATTCTAAACATTAACCTAAAGTAAAAAAAATGATCCTAAAAAATATGTAATAGAAAGTGGTGCTCTTTTTCTTAATTTATTCCATCTCAATGACCATTAAAGTTACTTGTATTGATTAGCTTTCGCAACAACAAAAAAAATTAAATATACACATACTTGCAGGAGATTCAACCGAGATGAAAATCTCTAAATATTAACATGCAACATAAATCACTCATTTTTCATCTGAAGAATTTGTTATGTATATTCGAGATGAAATGAGCCTACGACGCGCCTCTTCGACCAAGGGCAAATTATGCCGTTTGAACTTTTGACCTCAAAAACGAACATTCACGACTCTTCCGCTGTTTTGTGATTGAACGTGAATGACTCGTTGTGGCTTCAGAGATGTTGCTGTTCCAGTATGAAGGTGCAAAGATATAGAAATGGGAAATGAATGTGAATTTTATATAATAGTAAGTGTAACGAATTGAAATTAGAAAGAATAAGGAAAACAATTGCTGAATATTCCACTTTGCTGACAAATTAAACAATGAAAACGCATAATGGTGTCAATGTACGAACTTGAACTACAGACGTTCACAGACTTTTACACCACAAACACACCATGGATGAAGAAAAATGAGTTCGATTTTTCTTTTTATACTATTTACCTCTTCTCACTACCTTTTCGATCATTATGTGCCGCTTCATGGTGCAGGTATGCAATTGAAATTGTTATCTCGCTTTTGCTTCATTTCAGTGTCAAACACTGTTCAATTTGCTCCAAATTTCTTGCATCCTGAAAATATCCATTTTTCAAATATATCTTCAGAATTTTTAGATTTGTTCAACAAAAAATAAAACATTTATGATCAGCTCCTGAAGAACTTCATCCAATTGAATGTTGAATTTACCGAGAAATATAACACAGAGTCTGAGTGATTTAAGCAATTCACACACGATCTTGTGAGAGTGTGTGTTAAAAAATGAAGAAAATAATATAACCTGAAGCATTCTTCTTTCTTTCATTCGAACGAAAAAGTATGCCAATGAACTTGAGCGACCGAGTGAACGAACATAACTACCAAATGAAATTTTATAAGCGCATAGCAGCACGATCGCAAACTATTACAAACGGATTTACGTTTCAAAGACCCAAACATAATTTTTGCAGTTTTGAAAGCAAAGATTGCATTTAGGAGAGAATGCATCTGAAATACAAAGATTGCCCCTAAGCAATGATAACTTTAAGAAATTCAAACTCTCAAGATCAAAACTCAGCAAAGAAGAGAGGAATCTCAAGTTCAAAGTGGGATGCTGAAGAATTCTTTTCTTTTCCTCTAAAGACAGTTAAGAAAGATTGCCTCAGATTTAAGAACATACAATCCTTCAGTCACGCATTGGATCTTTGTTTTCTTTTTGCAAAATATTGCATGTAATTACTTCAATTAAAAAGTAAATGCTTTAAAGAAACTTCAGACAGGAAGACTTCTCAAAAGGAATTGATTGAATTTTAAGCAAAGACTGCATGAAAGCAAGGCAAAATCACTTCGCAGTACGTGCTTGTATTATTTTAAGCACTATGACAGCTAAATTAGGTTTTCCTTTAAAAACTATTTAACAGGATTGCTTATGTGTTAAGCTTAAACTTACATAATTTTTTTTAAGGAGTTACATGGATTCCTAAATTTCAAATACCAATCCATATAAAAATTCGAATTTCGATTAAAAAAAATCGTTGTACGTAAATTCTAACAGAAAATAATAACTGCCACTACAAGATCTATCAAAATACATTATAAAGATTTATTAAAAAAATCAGTAATACATTTTGAAATCTGCTAATTGTATTTATTTAAAAACATCTGAATAAAACAATGGTTTCATTATATTAAGAACTGTTTGAAACCGAACAAACGTCAAATGAAACTTGTACGTTAGTGGTCAAACGCTACCTGAACAAATTTATTTTGACGTTTATTCGGTTTCAAACGGTTCTGCACACCCCTGCTGTAAAGTGTCAAATTTTTGGAAAAATATACGTTTACCTATAGGATTGCTTATCCCTTTAAGGACGATTGCAACACCGGTGTCCCATAAAGAAAATAATTTTTCCTGAGTACCTAAAGTTATATTTTTCTTATGTTTATACGTAATTGAAAAGTAGTAGGTTTAAGGAATCTAGGATATTTTTTCCGAGTCTTCACCTATTTGCTATATGATAAATATTTAAACTCAAAAATTACGAATTTTTAAATTCTCATATTGAAAATTGATTTTAATTATTTTTTATACTTCATTTTTTTTTAAGTAAAACTGTTTTGAAAAAGGAAACTACAATACACAAACATAATATTTTTCGATAGAGTGAAAATTATGAATCATTAATATCGTCAGAAAAATTACTTGAATTTTTGGGCTATTTTTGCCCCTATCGTTCATAGAGACAAAAAATACACGAAATCAGACTCTGTTGGCTTTTCGAAGGTTAGATGTAAGACGTTTTACAAGTTTTGTTTAACGGTTTTATTTTTATTGCTGATTTTCGGTCAGCGAAAACTGTCTCGTCGTTAAAGGGTTAATAAAGGAATCAAAAGCTATATTAAAATAATACAAAATTGATGAATTGTATTACAGTAGAGTCTTCCAAATTCGAACGCTTCATAGGTATAAATCAAATTCAAAGGGATCTCAATGGCGCAATAGGCAAGACCGTTGGGTCTTGGGCAGTGAGATCTCTCTTTTCCACACAGGAGAAAACCTTCATCGGTAGAATGTAGTAATTCAATATCATTGCAACTTCTGAAAATTCTAATATGTTTAATTGATAGTGGAATATCAATATCCTTACACCTTACACTAACAATTAAGGGATAAAATCTTTCGAGAGAAAGTTTGACGAGCTATAGTAACAACTATTTTCTAGAATAAAACACCATTGTCCAGAGGAACAGAGAAAACCTCGGAAACCCATAGAGTTAAGTAATTGGCCAGTAATTGATACCTACCAATTAGTGGCCAGTAGACCAATGACCAGTAATTGGTTGTAGAACAGTAATGGTATAAGTATTCCCAGAACTTTTATTGAACATTGTTATCTGACACGTTTTAAATATGTCAATTAGGATAAATCTGGGGAATAAGCTTAGACCCAGACAATTTGTTTCTGAAATTAATTAATTTATTGATTTTTAACCGTTGATATTTATGTCGTTGCCATCATTATAGGTTAGTCAAATTTAGTGCTCCTCCAGAGTTAGGTTTATCAGTCTGATGGTGTTTTGCGTCTCTGTGACTATAGATTGATAATAGCTTGTACGTTGTATTTCTTCGATCGTTATCAGTCTAAAACTTCCGGAGTTCGTCAGGGGCAGCTTTTTCCTCAATGTAAAACTCAAAATTTTGCTCCAAAGCTTTCGACCCTTGGTATCGGTTTTCCTCAGAATTTCTTGTCAATTGGGAAACGTCTAACGCCTTGACAATCGCTTTGTCTCAATAGACGTTTCCTAGTTGACAAAAAGTTTTGAATTGACCCACTGAGGAAGACTCCTACCAAGAGTCGAAAGCTTTGGAGCAAAATTTTGAGTTTTTAATTGAGAAAAAAGCTGCCTCTGACGAATACCGGGAGTTTTGAATCCAATACAACCCGTCAGATACCCCACCTATAGGTTATCAGTCTATTTCCTCCGTCACAGAATGCAATCCTGAGGATATCGTTTTGAAAATTAAAACGTCTTTAACCTATAATTTTTTTATTCAAAATAATATTGTATCAATACTCCATAATTTTCTATAACTTCAAAAATATTATATAAATCCTACATTTTTTACGACCCAAAATTTTCACCTTCCAGCCCCTGAGCTTTTCGCATCTTTTCACAACATATCCTGGCGATTCCAGGCGATTTCTGAGAATTGATATTGAGAATTGGTAGCGAGATATTGTATTATAAGGTAAACATTTTTTTCAATTTTATATCCTGTGTTCGAAAAATCTTCTAAAGGTATTGTAGCGGTGCATTATATTACGTTATTATTACATGTGAAAATCGTGTAAATCTGACATTCAAATCTTGCACCGGGCGGGACTCGAACTCACAACAGAAGTCAAGTCGAGGATCTATCCGCCCAAGAGCCAAAGGTCTTGTTTATTGCATTACTGAAATCCCCAAATCATTTCTAATAATGGGTTTTCAAGGTTTAAGTTCAAAAGGCTCTAGATATCGGTTTTCTTCCTTTCGGTAAAAAAAAGTTCATGAACGGTTGGGATCTATTCAAACTTACATGATATTCTAAGACCTTACCTTATGAGAGTCTCATTAGTACGGTCTTAGAATATCATGTAAGTCTGAATAGGTCCCAACCGGGCATGAACTAGTTATGGGTTGTAAACCGATAACTAAGTTTTATTCAAAAATCAATTAAATCCCTCTTAGGGGAAACTGGGGCACCACCAAACACGGGGTAGCACCAAACACTAATTTTCATTTCTAAACTACTTGGACTATCTCTACCATTTCTTTAGTGGACAAGCATCCCTATAATGCATAAAAATTTCTATAGGTTTTGTCATGAGAAGTCGAATATCTGATTAAAAAATCACAGTGTTTGGTGCTACCCCGAGTTTGGTGGTGCCCCAGTTTCCCCTAAGCTATTTTGTACGTTTTTTTGTGTGATTCAATCGATTGTGAACCTTTGAGGTGTACAGTAGAGCCTCGCTATAGGCCATATTTGGTTCCAGATTTGACACTTGGGTCGCACTATAGTCCATGTCTTTTTTGAAAACTATCAACGACTTTAGTATTGAAATTGCTCGACGACTTCCACTTTCTTTGCAATTGTGGTACTTGTCCTCGCTCTCTTCATTATGGATCACAATTATCACAACTACTCAATTAAGTTTGGCAAAAATATTAAAATAATTATGACAACATTGCATGTCGCGTACTAAAAAGCATAACCTAACTTTAAATCAGTGTTTTGAAATCAACGGTCGATAAATTGTGGACTATAGAGCGATGGCCTATAGCGGGGTTCTACTGTAGCATTAAAGTCACGAGTTCGAGTTCGAGAATTTCGTAAACGATGGGACGTCTCGTCACCCCTTTTATACAAAGATGAGGTTGTGATTCTAACAAATTTTATATCAGGAAATATCTGATAATCTAAAGCGAATTTGAACCCAGGATTATAAATCAAGTGCTTTGACTGACGTTTCTGTGTTCTATGTGAATGCGTTCAATTCTATGATTATGATCTTGTGCATTATGCTCTTTCAAATTACTCAATTATAAGAGGGTTGCAAAGCTATAATAAATAAAACTAATAGACTCGGATAGGTCTTATGAGAATAATCCGTTAAATATTTGTTTGAGTTGAAAATTTTCTAAATGCTTGTAGCGATATTACAAATAAAGAAAGTTTCTGACATAGCATACACAGAACTATTCTGTTGGAGTCAAGGGACCATTCTCTTTTTGTATGAATAATTTTGCAAGTGTTCACAGAATGAATTTTAATTGGATCAATCGCGATAGATATATAATTCAAATAAATCTCTTCAAATGAATAAATGCGAACACAAGGAAACGCGAATCAAAAGTGGGTGAATGTACTGTAAACTGTTAAACTCTGCTAAATGTAGCTATAAGAGAAGTTGATATCCAGTGCTAAAGTGTAATTCTTCTTAAGAGTAATTTTTCTTTTTTTTTCTCATTTTAGAGATTATATTTTCTCACAAGATCAACCTTTATAAGATATTTTCTTCAATGCTCTCTCTCTCAGCATCTTCCTTATGGAAATCTCTCTCATTCACCTTTTAGTTTGCTCTCTACGTTATTCCACCATTTCTCTTTGAGCACGAAGAGAGTGTGCTGTGTGAAAATATAAAAAGTAATTGCATAACTTTCATTCTACTTTACCATCCAGAGTTCATTTGCCTCTTGTGCCGCAGCTTTATCACCGATTCCAATTCATTTTATTCAAACACATTTCGCTGTGCCAGAGTCGGCTACACGTGATGATCGAGAGCGCTTTCCTTCGCGTTCGTAGTGCTTTCCGCGAGAAAGCTTTCGGACACGAAGAGATGGCAACAGCCAACGGTTGAGGTGAGATGCAGTGTTCGCGAACAAGAAGGCATTGAACTCGACTACTTTTCTTGCCACTAAAATGGAACACTTCACACAAGAATAATCAACCAGCGAGTGTATTTTTCTGCCTTCTTGCAGAGCAATCCATCCAAAGAGACAAACACACCACACCGATTGAACTCACCATCTCTCCAGCGAATCGATCGCAAAGAATGAGGGAATGTGTGATCAAGAGGGACAGCCATAGCCCAACCAACCTATGCCAGAGTAGGATGGTTGGAGCAAAGTGTGGCAAAAGAAAGCTCTGTAAAAAAATTTTGTGTCTCTCTCACCATCGTACATACTCTCTCTCTATCTGCATGATCTTGATCTGTCCAGGTGAGAATATATGTTGGAAATACAGTGAGACTCTCTTTCACTTCTTGTTGTATATGTGAAACCGTTTGCTTACGTTTTGCGCACACAAGACGAGCCTCGGTCATTGGCACACATTTCAGTTTCGTAATAGAAAACGCAACAGTACATCGATCTCTTCTCTCGATGGAAAAATTGTGTCAACAGTCGCGTCCGTTCATGCCACGAGAGAGATTGTAATGGAACTGTAGGTGATGGGAGGATTGCTGGGATATTTCACAGATTCCTGACCAAAGTAAAGTCCTTGATCCTTAACATCCTCAAATATGTTCGACTAGGGTTTCTAGGTGACATATTTGATGATTTAAAAGTCATTAAGGACTTCGAAACATAATTTTATTAATTGAAAGCTTTTGAACAGCATCTAAAGAAAGATCATCATCTTTGATCCCAATTGATCCATTTCAGAGTAGACTCTTATTTTCACATATGTAATTAAAACGAGGATCGAACTAAAACATGATGGTATTAACAATTTTGTTGTTGACATTTTTTTAATCATGATTAGAATTTTATGAATGCAATTACTACTGTACGAAAGTACTAGGTTATTTTTACACAACGTTAATAACAAATAGACAAAAATGGCTTACAGAATCAAAACGTAATGGATTTACAAAGGAACTTATATGAAAAGAAGAACGATGTAATAAAAATAAAGGACATGATGATGCAAAAATTGATTTATCATAAACTTTCCCAAATGCCCTAAGTCGTTATCTACAACTGCTTGGTTTTTATCTCTGAAAACAGAGAAACTGATCAACAAACAGCCTGATTTGCAAAAATCTAAGAGGGGTACCAGAAGATATATGTTTTGAAATGTGAAAATTTTGAAATTATATGTAGCTATTAAAGTGTGCCAAATTTCGGCATAGTTGCATGCAAGCGCCAAAGTCTCAAGTTTGAAATGTAATATTTTTAATACTAATTGAATTATTTTATTACTTCTTCTTAAGGAGTGTTCCCTGGAACTTTGTAGACAGTTTATCATCTTTATTTTCTCTAAAATCATTTTTAGTACATTTTGAAATGAATTAAAATGTAGACATAGCATTGGTGGCCTATTCCGGCCACCTTCATTCTTATAGTTCCGTGTCCTTCCGGAATTCTACCAACATCTTTTTCAAATCATCTTGTTTGTCGATGCGACATTTTTTTGTTATTTTTTGAAAAACTGAAAATTCATGGAAATTCGACGAACAAAAAAGGTGGCCGAAATTGCAAGCTGGCCGGAATTTAGCACACTTACCCTAGTTCTCTAAACAGAGTTCGCACACTAAAGGTATCCTTTTCAGTGAATTACAGTTTTTTCTTTAACCTAAATCTTTAAAGACTTTCTGATTTTAAATATGTTCTATGAAGAATATTACAAATGACGATTAACAAAGTGACGAAGTATATGTATAGAGATCTCAGTGGTGCAATAGGCAAGACCGTTGGGTCTTGGGCGGTCAGATCTCTGACTTGACTCTCACAGTTGTGATTTTGAATCCCGCCCGGTGCAAAAGTCTGAATGTCTAGAAAAAGACATTTTCACTGTGATATAACGTACTAAAATGCACTGGCTCTGCCCGAAAAAATCCCGGGGGCACGGAAGAAGCATCCACAACGCGGGGAAGGCCCTCCTGGGCGGTCTACAATGGACTTAGCACATTCTTCCAACACGGAATGTACGACTTTGCAGTATGATTACACTGTAAAAAATATATCCCGACACGATTGAAGTATAAAAAATCATTAATTCATGTCGATGTGATGAATATCTCCAATTTTTCTGATTTTCTTTTTGCAGGAAGTAATAACATAAACACTGAGAAAAAAACGGGGGTGGGATTAACTTTTTTTCCTCATAAATTTAACACTTTTCAGGTGTAAAAATATATCAACATTTTTTATTGTTAATTTTACACCTTTTTAAGGGTAAAATTAACATAAAAAATGATAATTTTAACCCCTAATACACCTGAAAAGCATAATATTTACACCGATTTCGGATCAATACTGCAGGGTAAAATAAACATTTCCGGAATGTTATTTTAACTTTTTCGGATTTCTCGTGAAGAAATGTGAAGCTTCAAGTAGATTCAGGTTGATCTTTGAGAATATTTAGCCCGTAAAATGTTGCGGTGAAGAATCAGGTAAAGGAAATTTATGAAAATAACATTTAAACCATGATCATAAACTCTCAATGTATTATAATTTGGGCTGATACTTTACTATCAAATTTTACACGCTTAACATTGAGGATCAATTTTGAAGTTTAGTGATAAGGAATCATGTGAACCTGTTTTTGGGCACGGCTCAAATAAAATTGGCCACAATTCAATAAATCATAGATGTTCTAAAATCTCAAAGGAACCATTCTCTACATTTAATAAACGAACGATAAAAAATTTTAAATTTCTCTCTTTATGAAATTGAAATCTTTTGATTTTTAGTTTTTAGAATTTCTTTTATCCCATTTTTCTATAAATAAAAAAAACACATTACATAAAGCAGAGGTGTGGAAGAACCGTTTGGAACCGAAGAAACGTCAAATGAGGCTTGTACGTCAATGGCCAAAACGCTACCTGAACAAACTTATTTTGACGTTTATTTGGTTTCAACGGTTCTTACACACCTCTGACATAAAGGAAGCACTCGCTGAAGGGATCAATACTGAAGACCGGATTGTTACTCTAAAATAAAATGATCTTTTTCAGTTTTTTGGAAAAGAATTATCCTCTGCATAATGTGTTCTGTTAGCGAGTAATTTTCAAAAATAAAATTATTTTGGGTGACTATTCGACCTTCAGTATCCAACTTCATTCGTATAGAATTTTAAAAGTTTAAAAGTTTTCCGTTAAAAAGTTTCCCGCTTAAAATTTTTAAGATATTCCCACATCAGTTGCAGTCTTTTGTACAGTAACACTTTTTTCGTATTTTAACACGATACTGCTGTAAATTTACATGAACGTGTACACTGAGAGAAATCCGAAAGAGTTAAAATAACATTCCGGAAATGTTAATTTTACCCTGCAGTATTGATCCAAAGTCGGTGTAAAAATTACCCTTTTTAGGTGTATTAGGGGTTAAAGTAACCCTTTTTCGTGTTAATTTTACCCATAAAAAGGTGTAAAATTAACATTAAAAAATGTTGATATATTTTTACACCTAAAAAGTGTTAAAGCTATGAGGAAAATAAATTAATCGCATCCCCATTTTTTCTCAGTGTATAAGCTATGTGTACTAGATACACATGTTAAAATACACATACATTTACGTATAAAATAGTCAATAATAGTAATAAGTCAATAATTGTCATCAGTCATCACCGTTTTTTTTTTTGTAATCATAAGGGTATTGATGAGTACAATAATAAGTAAAAGAATCATTTACACAGAATTGCATTCTCTGTGACTTTAAAACTATAATTGTAGGATGACACTAAAAATTGACCAGATAATTTACTTTATTATTTATAAATCCTTTCAAAATTATTATACAGAACCAGAGTAAAAAATGATTAGAATTAAAAGAAACAAATAATTTTATCCTGGCACATTGGTGATTTAATTGTTTTTTATATGGGTTAATTCAAGTATATAAGTGTATCTCCGGCAAAATGTTATAGATTGTTTCTAATGTATTTTGTTGTATTATATTATTTTTACTACACTGAGATAAATCCGAAAAAGTTAAAATAACATTCCGGAAATGTTAATTTTACCCTGCAGTATTGATCCGAAAACGGTGTAAATATTACCCTTTTTAGATGTATTATGGGTTAAAGTTACCCTTCTTTCATGTTGATTTTACCCTTAAAAGGTGTAAAATTAACATTAAAAATGTTGATATATTTTTACACCCAAAAAGTGATGATGAAAAAAAGTTAATCGCAGCCTCTTTTTTTCTCAGTGTACTAGAAATACTAGAAAACTTGTATTGATTGAATATTTAAAATTGTGGTAAAATGTTTCACTTAAATTTTAAATGTTGTCAGAATTGGATATAATAGGGACTATACAATTTAATTTAAAAAATAACAAAACTGAATACATATTACGAGTGATTTACTAGATGTCTATATAAACTGCTTCAATAATTTCCACTCTTTCCGCTATATGTTTTGTAGAGATATTACTTGTGCTATATTTAGGTCAGCGGGTTCAGCGGCCATTGACTTCTTAGTAGTGTCTTGAGAATTGTTATGTTACTGTAAGCCATGCTAGAATATTTAAAAAGAAATATTTTTTAAATTTATTTTGTAATATCCTTTAAGGTTGTGAATACTAAAATTTCTGACTGAGAAAGAATTTGAAAAAAAAATCACTTTTTTGGGATTTTAAATAAATAAAATTTTACTTTTCAACCTATTTAAGATCGTTGAATAAATCCTTATCCTTAGAATCCCTAGAACTAAATAATTCTATGAAATTGTATAGCCTTTGAATACAATCGCTAAACTTAAATCATGAGCAATAAAGGTTTTAGCTACTGAGGATTATTCTAGAACCTTCGTCACTTTAATCGTAATTTTATCACGATCATATATGAACTAATCCAGTATCCTCAATACTATATTCTTCCGTATCAATAAGTTATTGTCCAACATTAGAAATACTCTATTCTTGGTTCCGATAGTCTTATATTAGTGCTTGGGGTAATTTACCAAGAAAATAAATATTTCAATTAAATAATCCTACTGATTTTGATGTAGTTAGTTTCAAAGCATTTAAAGAGGTGCATCTGCCAATGAAGAGCATAGAAATAACGAGGAAAAAAGCGAAATACTTTTTGATCTATGCACGATGGGTAGTGAAACCATCAAAAGAGTGGCAATTGACTGATATACGTTTTGAAATGAAATCGCAAGAGCATGGACATTGTTTAGAAAGCTCTTCACTGGAATGAAAAATGAGAACGTTATTCATTTAAAGGCAATGAACGGTATACTGAAGAAAGAAATTCGCGGTACATTGATGGTGGCTTGTCTGTTTCTCGAGAAAAAAATTCACCTCAGGAGACAATGAGAGAGGCCGAAGAGAACTCCAAAGAGATACAGCCACCTAACAGTTTTAGTTCAATCGCTCACAAACACTTCCTCTAAATACAACCTATGAGAATATTGGAATACATATAGTAAAGATTTTAATAAAGTTTTAGGTTAGAAAGATGTTCAAATTCGAAAAATTGGTCGGAAGGATATGTATTTGAAAAAAAAATATGAGGCAAAAAAAGGAAATATATAAGTGATATGAGATGATGAGGATGGACAAAGAGAGAAAAAGCTGGTAAAGATTAAATTGGAGGGAATCAGAGTCAGAGTCATCGACCGCGAATGCGAATCTAGGCTAAACGTTCAAGAGTTGTAATGAAAACGAAAAGTACCGTAAGTTACCGCTACTTTTTATCTTTATGTGTTGGTTATGCTGCCGAATACACCATGAGATAGGGTGCCCTCGACAAGCTGTGAATGTCAGATGCAGTCGCCTAACAGAACAAAGAGCATTCGTGGCAATTATTCTGACCAAAACTATCCTCTCCCGCCACCATAGAAAATCTCTTAAATCTCATACCCAGAACCCACAATATATCTATTCTGCAGATCCACAAATGTTGGAGAGTACCACATCTTCTGGGTATTCTGTGGGTCTCTTTGGAGAGGAGAACCACTCGCAAGAGTCAATAACCTTATATGAGGTGTAACACAAAAGCCTCCGTGGAAAGAAAGCATTTCTAATAAATACAAGCAGTGAGCGCTTAAATTACAAAATTCACTGTTATATTACAGTCATGTTGCCCTAGAGATTGTTTTGGATGCATGAATATTATGCTACATCTCTTTGGCCATCTTTCACCTCAAAATGCACCAACGGACTCCATGAAATAACATGGAGATGCAATTATGCTGCAACTTTGTGTTCAATTAAAAAAAAATACAAATTCAACTTTTCCAATTGAAGTGTCTTATCGTTAAGCAAGTTGTATGAAGACTGTTTTATTTTAGTGAAGATAATTGTGATTTTTATGTTAACCAATAGGGTAAGTGTGCCAAATTTCGGCATAGTTGCATGCAAGTGTCAAAGTCTCAAGTTTGAAATGTAATATTTTTTAAAATTCAAATTGATTTTTTTTTAATTCTTTCTTCTTAAGGAGTGTTGCTTGGAACCTTGTAAAGAGTTTACCGTCTTGATTTACTCTCAAATCATTCTTAATACATTTTAAAATGAATAAAAATATAGACATAGCTTTGGTGCCCTATTTCGGCCACCTTCATTCTCATAGTTCCTTGCCCTTCGGGAATTCTTCCAATATCTTATTCACGTCATCTCGTTTTTTGAAGCTAATTTTTTGTTATTCTTTTGCATTGTACAATCTCAAGAGTATGTAAAAACTAAAAATTCATGGAAATTCGAGGAACAAAAAATGTGGCCGAAATTGCAAGCTGGTCGGAATTTGGCACACTTACCCTACCATAGATTTATAGTACAATTCTTGTAGTAATATCGGACATAAATTGTTAACGTATTGGATTAAGAAAAAATAGGTCAAAATGGTGGATTACATAGTCTATAAATATAATTAATGTTTGCTATCAAAGTGTGCAAAGCATTCCAGTTTTATAAGTTCCTAAAAAATATTCATTTATAATCTCTTGAAATTTAAAGAAAAACATAACTTGTTAATTTTATGATATCTATATAATGCATTCCGCCAACCCCTATCTTTTTTACAATTTTACAGTTTTTTGTAGTTATTTTAATAATTTTTAAAATATACAAATAATATTACCGATTATAATAGTTGGGGCTTCAAGGATTTAGAATAGCACTAGTTAATTCTATTCAATTCCTTACTTCCAGAACCACGCGGTAAGCCTTATACTTAATTCAAAATTTTTCGGTTAGATACAACGGAAGAATATCTGTCACAAAAGGGTGGTGTGTGGAAGAGCGAGCACTTTACTTGCCAACGGACAGCCCCAAAACCATTCAGATATGGTTACTAACTTAGCGTCCGGTGGCAATCGGTCGTGAAATTCAAAACCAAAATATTTTCCCTTTGTGCATTATAAAAAAATGTACAACGAGTGTGTGATTATAACAGGTTTGTATAGGTAATAGTGAATTTGCACATTAGCCATATACTTCATGAGAGCAATACGTATACGAACTGAAGTAAGACACTGTGTGCTTTGAGTTGAAAATTAAGAATTTGACGTTCACCCTATACATTTGATGTTCTAGAAACAGGAAAAGCTTGCTCCAACTATCCTTCTTGCACAATCATGATTACCCTCTATAGCCCGAATGACTCCTTTTTGCCCTAATTATCTGCACAAGTTTCGTTAAACATCTCCTTTTGTAGTAAAGCAGTAAAGTTAAATAAAGTGTTTTGAAAACTACTTTTTGGGTTTCTTGCTGTATTCCTGCAAATCCTCCAGGTCTGTCTAGTCTACTAATAACATATTTTGATAGTTTGGAAGACGAAATTACTTTTTCGAAAAGTTAACTTTATTGGAGTAAGTTTAATAATTAATTTTAGAATTGTTAGATTAATAGTTTATATTCAAACGTGAAATAATTTTACCTTCCAGCAAACACCGTATCTTAAAATGTAGAAAAATTAGACAAAAACTGCTAATTTAACTTTTGAGATGTTCGCTATATTATGTTTAAAAAACCTGTAACCACATTTTACTGTTCGAACTCCACAGACAAATCAGTATACAGTGGCGGCCAAAATAATACATAGAATCAGCTCCGCGTATACCAGAATTTTTTCTTTAGCATTTTTGTGTATTTCAGTTCGTTGAAATAATTTTGACATAGAAATGTTTAAATAATTACCTATGTTTTTTAGAGTTTAACCAGGCGGACTATGACTATGTGTGAAAATACCGTTGAATCATTCCTAATAACAGGTTTTGGAGGTCAAAGTTTGTACCCAAGGTTTGTACTCAAAGTCAATATTTGGGCTCATTGAAAAGGTCTTGTAATTTTAGAAAAAAATTGAACCGGTTCTAATCGGTTTTGAACCGGCAATGAATCGGTTTAATGAATTTTTATTCGAAATTCAATTATAATAGTTCTAGGTTATTTTGGGCAATTTTTTGAGTGATTTATAAATCCATTCAAATCGATTGTGATCCGGTAATGAACCAGTTATGAACCGATAAGTAATTTTTGTCCGAAAATCAATTTTATTACTCTTAATTTTTTGTGGGATCTTTTCAGTAATATACAAATCGATTTAAACCGGTTGCGAACTGATAAACGGTAAATGATGCGAAAATAAAATTTAAATTTTGCTTTTAAATTAAGAGATGAGAAAGCTCACAAAATTTAACTGAAATTTTTGATAAATTTTAAGGATATTG
Organism: Phlebotomus papatasi; assembly: GCF_024763615.1. NCBI lineage: Eukaryota > Metazoa > Arthropoda > Insecta > Diptera > Psychodidae > Phlebotomus > Phlebotomus papatasi. The sequence continues at coordinate 46,808,870 of NC_077223.1, forward strand.
TCCTTTGAGGTCGCATGAGAATTACACGATGTAGGCTTCTTAGATACATTCACAATTAAACTTAAATTACAGATTAAATTAAATTATAGGTGTGATAGATTTAACAATATTCCAATACACCGAGAAAAATGGAATTTATTTAAATTGAATATTTTGCATTTAATGTTAAAAATTCTGGGTAAATATTCGAATCAATTGACTTTTCTTTCAATACAAACGAAATAATTTTGATTTTGAAAGTAATCACAATAATTTCAAATATTTTTGCATTCATACGGAGAATAAATAATTTTTCTTTTAGCGCGAATGTTTAAATATTTGAAATAAATACCTCAGCTTTTGAATCAAAGATAATATATGGTAAAAATAACAATTATACATTGAAAATGAAAAACTACACATTTATATTAAATGTGGAACTTTGTGTTGTCAAAAATAAAATTTTACTTTTGATCTAAAAGTACTGTTTTATGAAATCAAATGCAACAAGCATTTATTTAATGGGTAAAATTTAATATTGACATTTTTGTATACATCTTAATATTATCTGTATTTATTTCAAATGAAAAAGACTTTTTAAACAATTGTTTCAAAATTTTATTTCAAATGATTTTTTTTCTATCTAAACATTAAATGACCAGGTATTAAATTGAATTGTGAGAAACTTTTCTGTATAAAATATGCATTTCATTTAAATGTAAAAATGAAATAACTTTGAGTAAATATTTGATACGAATGGTTTTTGTCGTTAAATATAAATAACACTGGTTTTTACATTTACTGCAGTCGTCATAATTTGAAAAATTATTCATTTAAATTAGGGTGAAAATTAAATTCCTTTCATCATAAATATCAATACGTTTTAAGTGAATAACTACTTATTCTAATCGAATACAATATGTAAAATTAATTACATTTTATTATTCAAACCTAAAATTTAGCCAAATGAAACAACATGTTATTTGCAACTAATTTCACATTTTCGTAAAAACCCTCTTTTTTGTTTTCTCAATAGCTTGGTCTCTATGGCATCGATCACGTTCAAATTTCAGTAAGTTATAGCTGGGCCTTAGAGCTTCGACTAAAAAAAAACGCAAAACTTCCCGGGCTAGAGTCAAATTATTTTTCTTTAAATGGTTATAGCTCCGTTTCTAACTGTCATAATTTGATCAATGAGGGCGTTTTGGTAAACTTTCGTGAAATGCCGATCTCCTTTTGACATCATAAGTTCATAAAACTACAGCTAGGGGTGCTATAATTAAAAAGAAAACTTTCCAATTTTCTAAGTTAATTAGCTCCAGCTCTATAGCACGGATCGGGCTGAAATTTTGGTAGAGGGAGCGGATTGAGCTAAAAATTCTTCATGAATCTCTCTTAAACATGCCTAAGAAACTTACTTATGTTATAAAGAATAAGGTAAATACCAATTATTAAAGCATTCTTATTGATTAGGTTTTTTAAATTTTCATTTTAAAAAAAATTGAATGAATTTCGCTCTAAATCATCCAAAAATTTAATATTTGGCTGGCGTACACGCACGAACGCAAATGCACGAGGGTCAGTGTATTGTGTTCTTCAAATGACGTGATTTGCATAAAATAAATAATATTAGTTTCTATATGCATTGGTAAATCGTGGTTAAAACAAATATTTCTACTATTGAAACTATGGTAGTGTTACCCAGAAATTTTTGATTCTACCCATGAAAGTGTTTAAAATCCACTTTAGAAATAAAGTGCAAATGTATTTGATTTAAAAGACATGTTTTCTTTTCAAATACAGTGCCATTCAAAATAAATACAAATATATTTGTTGTGGCTGTGATTACTGACTTTCAGATCAAATGTAAAAATATTTGAAGTAAAAGTCGTCTGTATTCAAATTAAATAAAACATTAGAAACAAATGTATTTCACCATTGGCTGACGAAAAAAATATATTTTTTTGATTTTACCCAGAAAAACATTAATACTACCCATAAAATTTTTCTCGGTGTAAAATTGCTTTTTTAAAGTCAGGAATATTAAAGATAATATTTTTTTAAATTATAAAATTTTATTAATTCAAGCAAAATAATATAAAATAAAGGACAATAATTAAAAATATAATTTATTAAGATTTTTCTGATCAAAACGAATAATAAAGCCTTTTGACATTGAAATTCTTCAATTTAATCTTCGAAATTACATAAAAAGGTTTCTAATGGGACAAAGTATTTTGTATGAGTTGACTGTAACAAACGTAGATTGTAAAATTTAAAATATAAAATAGAAAATAATAGATGGGTTTATATAAAATATACCTCCATAAAATCAAAAATATGCTTTATAAAAAGATATTATTATAACGAAGATTTTCATAACCAATTAAAAATCGCTATCTTTCGACGTACAGTGCCCGCTCTCTAATCCGGATCGGCGTAATCCGGATGAGTTATCGACGGTTACATTTAAAATAATTTTGAGGTCATGTGTCTTCACCAATGAAAATGATTTATCCTGTGATGTTTTTGTTTAATAAATGAAGTATAATAGCATAGAATTCTCTAATTATGTCTTTTTAATCTTCTTTAAAACCGTTATTCTAATTCTACAAAAAAACCTTGTATTATATTTTCGAGACGTTGAACAAATTAAAAAAATCCATCCGGATTATGAAGCGGACATCTGTCATATTGTCTCCCAATAATCCGGATCACACACCAGGCACTGTATATGATTTCTCATTTACCAGAATAAATTCTTCATTGACCAAATGTACTGTTTTTTAATATATTGTCATTCCTGAATTCTATGTTACTGTTTTTTTTAAACTCAAATATTGTAAGCAAAATACCAATCAAAATGCAATATCTGTGAAATTCTTTATTATGAAAATATCTATATAATTCTAAAACACAAAGAAGTTCATGGAATTTGCTAAATTTGTTTGAATTCATACATCAAATATTTGGTTTTAAATGCTTGCAAAAACTAAGTTCTGGAGAAAGTCCTAAATCCTCCGTTTACTATTACAAGCAGGAAGAAGGTCCTCCCAAATGCAAACAGGAGAATTCTCGGAACACTTTCGTCCGCATTTAAGTGAAACTGTCCAAAATCCAATTGATTTATGGTCTGAAAGTGAAATAAACACACAAAAATAAGAAGAGACACTTTGGTCTTTTCTTTTGAAATTCTTTGTGCTTCCACCAAATTTGCCACACTTTTGTCCTGTTTTTATGGCCATTTCTTTCTCAAGCCCAATGAATTCTGAAACAAGGAAGCACTGGCAGTAATAAAAGAAAGCATTTTCAAGGAATAAAAAAATCAAAAGTTCTAACAGAAATTTCAATCTTAAACCTCTTAAACAATTAAAAAGAAATATGAACTAATAAGTTCAAAACAATAACTCTTCATGCATCCGCAGAATCTCTGATTTCCAAACGTTCCCAAAATTTTACCGTTAGTGCGGTACAGGGCTTTGAAAGCATGTTTGAATTTGAAGAAAAAGGTCCTACGGCACAAAAAATACACAAAACTATCAAATTCTGCACCACTCACGATTTTTTGTTGGAAATGTTCATTGAGTGTCTGCTAGACAGGCAGGTAAATATTCAAGAGGTTTCTGAAGTACTGTATGTAGCAATATTTCACTGAGAAATTTTCTAACTGGGATTAGCTGAGATTTTTTGTTTCTATTATATTCATAATCATAATATTATTTTATTGTTTGATAGTGTGTTATATATAATATAATTGAATTACTGAAAACCTTAAAAATTCTCTTCTTTGGATGAGTCATATTTTTATGTAATAAAATTCAAACGTTATGAACGAATTTGATGACGTTGCTAAATTTGTGCGTCCGTTCGTCAGCCTAGAAGAGATAGGGGAAAGGCTCATAATTTTGTCCAGTTTCCTATTTTGGACACTTTGAGGATAAAATTGGACACTAAAAATAAATTGATTAAAATTATGGATTTTTATTCCAATATTTGATGAATAATATATTCTATCTAAATATTTGTTCTTTTTGGAAGATTTTAACACTAAATACGTTAAATTTTGAATATGATTTGAGTTGAAATTGCTTTGTTGAAAATTCAGTGTGAGCAATTGCTTATACGAGAAATATGACAGAACTTCGTGGCTTACTTCAGTCTTATTTAGCTGTGGTGAAGTACTAACAATGTTTCTTCGCTTTTTTTGATTAATATTATTGAATATTCATTTAATATTGTGTTGATTCACGTTAGTGGTGATTTGTACATTTGATCTGAAGTGAGATTTGCCTTGTGAATTAGATTTTTCGTTTGAAAAATGGGAAATTTTCTAAGATATTCACCATTGAGGTGATAGTCCTTATTTTGGACAGGTGTTTTTCTTTCGAAATTTCGTGAAGTTTTAGCTTTTGTGATGACTAGGTTGGACAAATGCCTGGAGAAACAAAGGAGCATTATCTCTACGAAAGAGATGTAGCGAGAAATGCATTGAAAGGATCCCGGAAAGGCCAGAGAATGAGCAAATCCGCACGTATTTGGAGTACCGAAGTCAACTCATTTTAATGAATGATATGGAAAGTTTCCGGGCTTCTTGTGACATTCTACGTTTCCCTTACATGACCAGGAAGAGGACTTGGTAAGATTGGTTCAAGAAATGAAGAACATTGGGCATCCTGTTGAGGCGGATTAGCTGTCCAAATTTACAGCCAAGTTGTCCAAATTAATAACCGAGTTGTCCAACAATTAGAGTCAAATTCACCTCTACATATCAATTGATTTTTAAACGTATTAAAACTAATTTCAGTAAAAACAGAGACGATAAATAGCTTGCTAAGTTTCTAAACAACCCTTCTGAAAAGAGAGTAACAAAAAATACCAATAAGTATTCAAAATATCGCACTTCAAAATTGGAACATGGATACTTATAAGCAGACTGTCCAAAATTATGATCCTTTACCCTATCCGTAAATTATAGGGAGAGCAACATTTTGCTTTCGCAAGTCTCCTAGAAGTTGACTATCTTTTACATCTTTAACATTGAATTTGAATTTTATTCATGCCCATAAATACAGAGTACTTACATAGGACTATATTATAAATGTTGTCTTAATATAAATTGAGTTTGTATCTAGCTCGGAAAAATAGTAGCGGATGAGGAATCGAGAAAAATAAGTTACAAGTGTTTTAGATTATTATTAATTAACATTTTAAGATTAGTGATATTTAAATGATCATTTAAGTGAAGTCTTGCTTGAAATTTATTTTTAAGTGATACTGCAGAAAATGTTACTGAGTTTAATCAATATTTTGTTGTAACTGGTTTGGAAATGGCTATTATGTTACATTTTCTAGTGTTTTTATGATTAGGTTCTATTTTTAAATTTTGATTGGAGTGTATAATTTTATTATGGATAGAGTAAGTTGTTTCAGTTTTAAAGTTTGTTCTAAATTATTTATCTCTAATTTTTTTATAAAGGATGTCTGTAACTCATGATTTTTATTTCGCTCATCCTTTTCCATCCCCATCAAAACCATATTCTTTTAAGAAGATTTTTATGAGATTGTCTCTACCTAGAATGTCTGAAAACATATTTTGATCAAATTCTCTAATAGCCTAGAAGCTGAAATAACTGTATTGCGGTTACGCTAAGGTCTAACAGCTTTTAGTAATTTTGATGATCGGGAAAAACTTTTTTTTCTTCTCCTTAAACAAATTTAATTTTTTAGAAAAATTTAAGGTTTTTATATCGGTTAATCTGTGTACCTTCTATTTTCCAAATGAATTAAAACTTGGTTTTGTCGGAAAAGTAAGGGAGAGATTAGGTTGAGTTTTGGGGGGTGATTCCCGATGGTTCCAAATGACTAGCTCTAACCATTTGGCTTTAAGATCTAATAAGCTCTGGTAAAATTAGACCGACAGACGGACAAGAGGACAAACTTAGAGGGAAAAACTTAGAGAATTATTTGGACTTGTGAGTACGATGCTTTTCTTGATAAGTCTAGCTAAAAAACTATATAATTAAAGATAAGGTTTTTTTTTGGAATATAGGGTCAAATGAACAGCTCTTCGACAGGGAACCCCTATTGACACTTTTGTCAAATTGTTGAAATTTATTTAGTGCATCTAACAAAATCTAGGTAATATGAAGTTTTACATTAATCTGGGTTTTTCGATAAGGTTAAGTGTTCAAATTTCGTATTTCAAATGGTACAGAGTAGGGTGTCAATAGGTCCTGTCCTGACACGAGTTCTTAAAGTGTCAATAGGTCTTCCTTTCACCCTAGCATTTAATTCACGAACTCGAGAACTTTGTAAAGTTATGGCGCATTACCATTCCTTTTGTTTTAAAATTCCACTGTATATTTCTGCGGAAAGGTTTATTTAATTTAGTCTTACTCATATTCTTAAAATAAATTAGGACCTGAATTAAAATGCGCACAACTGTTGAGGTTCTATTTAACAAATCAATCATAGTTATTTCTTTTATAAATTGTAATCTCTCCCACAAAATATCGTGGCATTATATTTTTTCCTAAAAAAAAAGATGAAAAGGAATGAAGCAATATTTTACTGCTGTCGAAATATGATATTGCAATGATGCAATGTGTGGAGTATCCCTTTGGCCTAAATAATATTTAGAGGCAGGATTTTTTTTTTAATGATTTTCAAATTATTGAATATTCCGGATGGTAGAATATGATTGCGGCTAAAAACACCCTCTGCTGCTAAACCATATGCATAACGGTAAAGCAATCCAATGCATACCGAAAGGGTTTTATGCCTAAACCCTTTTTTCTTAACTTCCAATGAGAAAGGAAGAAGAGAGCCCATTTGCCCATTTGGTGTTGATGGGTTGTAAAAGAATGAGGTAAAAATTTTACCGTAATCATCCCGAAAAAAAAACCTTTATTTTACCCTTTTCTCAACACCCACAAATAGATTTTTTTATAGCGGAAGGCAATCAGTTATGCGGAGATTGAAGATCCTTCGCATCAGGCTCATTGCTAGACTCTTCCTCAGAGCAGGTAATTTTTTTCTGATAAAACGGGAATGTGTAACAAAGACAGATCGTGAACACCGTGAATGAAAGGTAAAATTGTTTTTTTTTCATCGTTTTACCGTCTTTTTTCGTGTCTTTTGTCATACAATGTTGCGTGGTGAAAGATACAGTTTTGCATCCCTGTTTGGAGATGGATTACTCATTTTATATTCGCTGGAAAAGAAGTCTTTATTGTACGGAGAGCGGAAGAACAAGAAAATAAGAAAGGAAAAATTACAGGGTGTTTCATCAAAATGCAAGCAATTGCGTCAAAAGATTTGAAAAACATATCTAATGATTGAACAATTACATATAGGATCTTCTTATTGTAATTAAGTACAAATCTTTGTATTGTTTCCATTAACTAAAGTCCTATGAGTGTTTAGGGTGGAGCGAACCCTTTTAGCCACTTAAGCGCATTTGAGACACCTAAAATATAGGGTAAGCGTGCCAAATTCCGGCCAGCTTACAATTCCGGCCACATTTTTTGTTCCTCGAATTTTCATGAATTTTTGGTTATTACATACTCTAGTCTAGAGATTATACAATGCAAAAGAATAACAAAAAATGTAGCTTCGACAAACAAGATGATGTGAAAAATACATTTGAAGAATTCCCGATGGGCAAAGAACTATGAGAATGAAGGTGGCCGAAATAAGGCACCAAAGCTATGTCAACATTTTTATTTATTTTAAAATGTATTAAGAATGATTTTAGAATAAATAAAGACGATAAACTGTCTACAAGGTTCCAAGCATGACTCCTTAAGAAGGAGTAATAAAAATATACAATTTGTATTAATAATATTGCATTTAAAACTTGAGACCTTGGTGCTTGCATGCAACTATGCCGAAATTTTACACACTTACCCTAATCGCTTTTCTTATACAAAATGATGAGTATGTACTAAATCGGTGGCAGCCAAAATCCCGAAAGCCAAAATTCCGAAAGCCAAAATCCAGAACGCCAAAATCCCGAAAAAGCCAAAATCCCGAATGTTCAAAATCGTCAAAGGGATAAAATTATATGGAGGAAAATGTTCAGAATAATTTCCCAAGACACAGAAGATTTCCCTTTGCCTCTAGCAAGCCCGGGTACAATCGTAGGAGTAGCTATGACACTTCTACGATACCCTTATACATAATAGCAATAAAAATAATGCTCCCCGTGACGAACTAGACTTTCAGCAAAGGAATTTCTGGATATGCATTATTATTTTTTCCTTTACAGGTTTTGGAGTATCAGTCTCATGCACCATTTAAGCACGTGCAGTGATACTAGATGTAATTAGAACATCTTTCTTGTGAGGAAAATTCATGGTGATCCAAAGAAAATTTGAACATAGGATTGCATCATAGAACTAGTATAATTTTTTAGTTCTATATATTGACAATCATAATAATTTTATTGATTTTTCCACCTTTATGAAGTCTTTATTTAGATCTGAAAAAGATTGAACAGTATTTTTCTAAAAATTTTCAGAAAAATGAATATTGATAAGTAGTGAAATACTCCTCTCGTTCAGTAATAACGTTCCCGATTTGAGAGCTATCTCCGGTTGAGGTTTTTCTTTTACCGATTCGAAGAGGTATATCAGAGAGAACTTACCTAAAAACTCGTTGAAAGTTTGAACGTTTAAACCGACGAGTTACACAAAAGTGAGCAAGTTCATCAAAAGGACATTTTTTTGAATGAAATTGCAATTAAGACGATCTACCATCCTTAAATTCCACAAAACTACACAAAAATTCACTTTTTGCGGCAAAAGTTTGCACACTGTTGCTGACATTGTTGACGATTGAAGTGTCAAGAATATCGAAATTTGAAATGATTTTCGAATAGGTTTGGCTTGGCTTTGGAGTGGCTTGTCTCTTCGAAAGGTTATTACTGAGCGGAGCCGCTATTTCCAAAAAGAAAATTAAAAAGTTGTGAACCATTTTAATTTTTTACTACCCAAAATAGATTTTTTCATTAATTAACTCAGAGAAATATTTTTTTCCCTTATTTAGTTTAAACTAAATTTAACTAAACTAATTGAGGTAATTGAGGTTTTTTTCTTAATACTTAATAGCGTTATATTAAATTACGAAAACTAGGACCTAAAGTATCTTGTGTAGAAAATTTGAATTTGAGAAAATTTAATATTTATACGATACATGTTGGCGCAGGCGATGATTTTAATTTTTCATATACTTGTGACTTTATTAAGGATCTAGAGAAGCTAAAAAAGTTCAGATATGAACTGAGTTTCCCCTATGATCTTCATATTTCATTTTCCAACAAAGTAACATAATTTTTATTTGTCTTTTCATTTTTAAAAAATCCTTTGTTTAAATTTTTTCTTAAGTTTTTTTGATTATCCCTGTAATCTCTGTTTACCAATAGGTAGAATTCAAAAGTATTATTTTCCAAAGAACACTCTTAGAAACCATTAGAAGACTAAAAATATCTTGGCATGGGAGGAGCACAGCACATCTCTATAAAATTATTTCTATTCAGTTCACTCAACTAATTTGTGGCAAATTCCACTGCTAAAAGGCCACGGTGTGTTGGTAGTAAAAAAAAAGTGGTAAATATTTTGTGAGCCCTGCATGAAAGTGTCTGTGAGTCAGAGTGCGATCGCGGTCATTGGCCTAACATACATTCACCGGTTTTGCTGAGTGTTTCTGATCTGCGGAGAGTCAATAAAATATGCTGCTTATTTCGCTATATATTTCCTCAGTCGCGCAAATAGCAGCCACTCGCGATGGCCGCGAACTTGAAACTTTAACACATACACCGATCGCGAAGCTTTCAACTTGCCTGGGATGCTTTGAGCAAGAGAGAGAGAACCTTGTGTAATCGTCATGGTGTTGATCGTGACACACGAGAACTCCCCTGGAGAAAAGTTTTTATGTAATTATGCCGTGAATGAGCTCCAATTGCACTCTTGGCAATGAAATGTATGATGGTTTATGTTGGGGAGAGAATGCAATGTGTGCTCTATGTGAGGTGAAGATATCACCATCTTTAACTTCTTTCACCGATCAATTCAGCACACAATTCCTGCTTTACTTTATACTTCAATTCCGCATCGCTATCCCCTCCGTTCGTCTTGAATTTTCTCTTTAAGAACCTCCCTAGAATGAAAGACAGCAAACTTGTGGGTTGATTAAGCTCTTTATCAAAGAAATTGATTAAAATACTTATGCTCCCTAATTTATACGATTTAAAAATATTTACATGCTTCTTTCGATAGGGGGTAGATCAAGGTAGATCATGACCAATGTAGAAAAAGACGAAGTATCGTGGTGGGCTAGGTCTGTCAGAAGTTTGGGGATGTGTGTATTATAGCCCTTGAGCATACTAACCGGGATCTCTGGAAATCACGAAATGCGATACAAGAAACCTATAGGGGAATCCTATAATATTTAAGGAAATTTCGAAAAAAGTTCACATTTCGGATTTGTCCAAAAAAAGGACATTCGACAATCGGATTCGAAAGCCAAAGAAAACATTTTTACTTATTTTTCCGTTAGCGTTGTGGTTGAAGCACTTCTCGTTCGAATTTCGAAGAGTCTCAAGTATCACCAATCTCAACTTTGTTGTAAGAAAAACCAAAGCAGTATGCTGTTCCACTATTACTCTCCCGGTGGCAGCCAAAATCCCGAAAGCCGAAATTCCGAAAAGGACAAAATCCCGAATGTTCAAAATCCTGATAGGGATGAAATATAATATGAAGGAAAATGTTTAGAATAATTTCCCAAGACACAGAAGTTTTCCCTTTGCCTCCAGCAAGCGCGGGTACAATCGTGGGAGTAGCTATGACACTTTTAAGAATTCGAGATTTTGGCTTTCGCGATTATGGCTTCCGGGATTTTGACCGGGACCCTTAATCTCCATAAAATCACTGAATAACTATTTTAACAGCTTCTTTACGTGGTAGTTCATAAATTTTCCCAACCTCGTGCGAGAATTTTGATTGAAAATTCGAAATTGAATTTAAATTGTTGTTGTTAAAATATAGTTCCATTTACTTTTTATCCAAGACACTATACATATTGTTGAATCGAAATCTAGCTGTGAATAAACGGATTGCCACACGTGAATTTTATACCCGACAATGCCATTCAAGCTTTTTGTTGCATATGAGTACGGAAGTACAATTCATAGAATATTATAATAAAAATTTCTTTATTTAATTTTGTAAATATTACACAATCCGTCTTATCAAAAAGTCGCCGATTTGTTTTATCATTGTCATTTGAATTGCTACCAATTTCAAATATCAGTCTTATAACGCCAGACAAGCTTAAACGGCAATATTACGATTATAGAATTATATTTTCGTAAAAGTTTTCTTGAAATCCAAACGAAATTCTCACAGAGCCTTGTCAAAGTGTTACAAAATTTCGGCTTCCGTATCTGGTATAATATGACTATAACTGCTCATTCATGTTGTTACGAATGTTTCAAAACCCAAATTAAAAAATTATATATATATTACATGGCATTTCTCTGTCCGTCCGTCTATTTATTGACCTGTTGAATGACTGATTTAGGCTGATTACAGATACGAGAACTCTTCAATCCAAAAGATGGGAAAGAAACTGAGAGCTTTTGATTTTCGAAATTTAAGGTGTAAAGATTTTAAGGGCACGCAGTATTATTACAAAAGTAATGATGTAGACATATGTCATCAAAATATTATGTTCAAATATTGTGCATAAAAAATTAAACTATAAAAAAAATTATAATAACTATTGTATAGTCCCGATTTGTTGCATTCAACCGGGGCATTAGTCTCCAAATAAATATTCTATCCTATCCTAATAATCTCGTTCCAGATCTTCCCCATATTATAAGAAAATATCTACCAAAAAAATTGTCAAAAATAAACCAACAAGACGCGTCTTGTGATTTTACTTTTATTTTCAGATAGATTTTAAATATTATCTAAAACTCAATTCAATTCGCTGAATTGATTCTGTAATGTAAGTTTTTGGATCATTGATTGATCATCGATTTTTATAAATCGCTTAATAAATTTGAAATTGTCCCATTTGGTTATAAATCGAATAGATTATGTTATTATAATATATCTTATTTAGAAGTTCAATAATAATACCCTCGTGGTTTAGTTCATAAAATCTTTAGATAATTTATAAGTCCATTAAAAACTACTGTAAACCAGTTAAATTGGCGGACTTGATGAAAAAAAAACTTTTAAATTAAACTATTAAACTTTTTTTTTTAAATCTAGCCATGTAAATTACTTTTTATATCTAATTTCTCCAAACTACATATCAAACTCATCTATTCAAGATTTATTACATCTAATATCGAATTGAAATTCACTTTAAAATATGTAGCGGTTAGTTACTATAACAAAGATTAGTTATTCGAAGCGTATGTAATCTATATGGTCAACGAGATTTTAAAAAATTTAAGAAGATCCATGACAATATAGATAAATATTCTTTTCATAGCACTTCTGCCAAAAATTTGTTTAATACTACTAATTATGAAATTTACAAATGCTTTAAATGGTGAAAAGTGCTTACTACACCCTAAGTCATGCGTTCGGGCAATCCACAGAGCTGGAAAGCTTTGCTATTCCTTTATTTTTTACATTTTGTATGTTAATTTTTTGAGTGTAGAAATATTAATTAATTAAACTAGATGTAATTCTTTTTAATCCCATTTCTTTTTAGTTATGTATTTTTAAATAAATTTGGTGTCCTATCAGAAATTCTTTTAAATAATTTAAATTTCCTCAACGTAAATATTCTCAGGTACATTATATGATTATTATAAAAGTTACCGATTTATTTCTTTGTAAGGTAAAGTGACCTCAAGTCGACTGGTTCCTCAATTCGTCCGGTAGAATTATTTATTCAATTTATTTATATTTGCACTAATATTTGGCGTATGATCTAACATCAATATGTCAATTATTCCATAAATAAATACGATTCAGTGACAATTTTATAGAAATTCACCATTAAAACATTCAAATATTGACCACCGGTCGAGTCGAGGAACTGGTCGACTCAAGGGCGCTTTACCTTATAAGATAGTTTATTGAACTGAAAATAGGATTGCCCCTTTACAATCAGTTTAAAAGAGAAAGGAAAGAGATTATGAAAAAGTAAATAATAAACTAATATGGCACAATAGAGACAATCATCTCAAGAAATACCTTTGCTTCTTCTTTAAATTTAAATTTAATTATGTAGAATTTAAAATATTCTCATGGCTAACATAAGAATCACCGAAATCAAAAGTTGTGCACATTACAATGGTTTGGTTCTAAAAAAGTATTGGTATTGGAGTAGAGTGTGCGTATAGCGTAAAACTTTTTCCAATTCTGCAAGGAATTTACCCTGAAACGAAAGACTTGAATGCCAAAAGTGACGAACCTCATTTCGCTTTTTCGATGGTCATCAGCCCAGTGTTGAAGAAAAAGTCAATTTAGAATCATTCTTTCGTGATTAAAAAATTATTTTACGATTCTCGCTCTAGCATAACTCACTAAACCTCTCGCATTCTTTCCAATTTGAGTGTATGTGGGAAAATATGTACAATTTTGTGTGGATTCTAACGGTACAATTTAGCAAATCGTTTTCATCATGATGGTACCATGGAGGTCATTAAACTCCAAGCTGTTTTCGGACTCACAGTACCAAATCTTATTGGGTTTTTGACATCTTCGCTCTTTGTCCATTTGTCGATAATAAAAAGTAATTAAATTTTGTGTACACTCTTCTTGGCTATTTCTTTTCGATTTCTAATTTAATGAGTAAATTTTCATTGTCTCTTTTCACTTATTAGATGGTTTTGTTTTTTTTTTGGCAATATTAGTTGACTTTTCATTTCAAAAAATCACATTTTCAATTGTTAATTGAGTGGTTAGTCAGTTGGTTGATTGTGGAGTCCTTTAGAATAGCATGTTTCGTTTTGAGGTGTATATTTGTTGAGTTCATTATCTGCAGAGGTGATAGGAAAAGTACAAAATCTGAAAGTGTAATTCGATGTCATCTTCATTCAGCTCTTGTTCGTCTCTTACGGGTTTCTTTTTTATTGTATTTCGGTTTCAGGAAATGCGGAATCTGAGGAATATTTTCATTTGGTGATGGGTTCTTTCGTAAAAGGTCTTCTTCCCATGTCATTCTCATGTATATAGATAGCTCTTTCTCAAGAATACTTCTTTCATATTGAAACCAATGTCTTGAAGACTCTCAATCTGTTTGGGTACCGTTAGTTCCTCCTCGAAAGACCAATACATACACTTCTTCTACTCGCTTTTTTACTCTGTACACTATTTATTCTTTTCCTGAGAGAGTCATGAAAACATTTTTCCTATACCTGATGGTATTCCAAGCGAAAGAGATTTAATTTTACCAGAGTATGGGCTGTGTGTTGGTTCTTCCTCAAAAGCCGAAGCTGATATTTTTGCTGTTTTCACAGGTGTATTTGTGATGATGTGTGAGAGAGAAAGAATGGAATATGTGGAAGAGAATGAGAGAATAGTGACTGGAGTGGGGAACACCTTGACCGTCAAAGCTTTCTCCCGAAGCAAGTAAACTAATCCAAATCGAAGACTGTCTTCCGCGATTCAGTTTCCAATACGACAACGTAAGATATGGACGCTGTTACTCGTCAACTTGTTTCGAATCTCTTGGTGGATGCGGAGTGAATCTTTTTTACACCGAGTTGACTTTTATCGGCTAAGAGTTTACTCACCAGACACCAATATGACTCAGTAGAGTGTTGTTTTTTTCTTAATTTGTGGCAATATTTATTCTGTGGTGTTACTTTTTGCACAAAAGTGAACATTTTCGAGAGTGTCAGTGAAGATTGAGTTCTAAAAACTATGAAAGAATTTCAGTGATAACTCTCAGTGGTTTAAAAAAATAATAATAAAATAAAAAAGAAACGTTTTTACAATGTGTGTGGATTGACCTTAAAAAGCACAACTATCAAAAGGATATTTAGACTTAAGACATAACTCATTATACAATGGACAAGAATGGGAATATAATCTCTGTGTTCCCGAGAAAAGAATCGACAACTATCCCGAGATACTTCTAACTTAATCAACATACAGGAACTTGGAGATTACCTTAAGCATCGGCAACGCAACGCACAAGACACTTACAGGTAAGAATTTCTATCTTTCCCAATAGACGACCATTTTTTTGCAACCATTGGCTAATTCAAAATTGCAGCTTAGACTGATCCCTTGACCATTGCATGGACCAGTGGTTTTTTCAATTATACCCATACAATTGCCCTTGAGAAAAGAAATACTGATTTTACTTCAGTACGATCAGGTTTTTAAATTTGTTCACTTCGCAATTTTAACACTGTAAAAACTGCCTTAGAATCAAAGTACAGGATTAGTACAAATAGTAGTTTACTTGTGATTCTTGAGCAAACTTCCTTGTTTAAAACAATACAAGATTTATTAAAGTTTTAGAACACCATAACCTCAAAAATATTGCTCGACGGCTGAGACTGAAACTGTACTCTTTTTCACTGAAGTGAATCAATTAGTAGTTCAATGCTCCACCAACAGTACAACTCTGTAGTAGACATAGTGAATCACTTGTGCTGAAAAAGACTATCACAGCTTTCTCTCAGAGGAACTTTTAGTAGGCTCTAAGAGAATTTAAAGTTATTTTTTGCCGAAAATAATAAGAATTTTTCACATTTTCCACCATAAAACATCTTGCTCAAAATATTTAATCTAAGTATTTAAATTTTATTGTTGAAATTTTTTTTATAAATACATTTTTGTCAACACTGAGTTGATGAAGTGGAAATTTATCTAAATTTTTGGATTAAATTATTTAATCATTTAAAGAAGCTCTTGAGTAAGTTACTTTGTTTTGATATTAAGGTAAACTACAACAATATGGATACAGGTTTACTTAAAATATGTAAACCTAAAATAGGTTGTACCCGTTTTACCTAATTTAATTCCTTATTTGAAGTTTCTTTTTATTTCTCAATTAAAAAAAAAAATTAAAAAAATTAAATTTTTATAAAGTTAGATTTTCTAAATTTTTTTCTCAGTATATGTTTTCACATGAAGTACTGTTGTCAAACAGTATCCATTGTAGGTTGTACCTACGGCGATGTTGATCTTGACATTGACACTATAAAGAAGAAGACAGTTTATCAGCTTTGTAATGTGAAAAATCGAAAAATCTGGAAAATTAAGTTCAGCGAATTCATAAAAAAAATCCAACAGATGTCACTCGTGTATTGATGAGAAAGTTAAATCAGACCGAAGATTTTAAACTGAAATGCGCCATATTGAAATTTCTAGCGTTATTAACATTGAACTTTGGTTCAATGAAAAAAGTTATAAAATATTCGACAATTGAGTTGCGAATAATGGTATTTCGCCAAAAAAAATGGTAGCCACGAAATTTCATCAATTGCGCGCTTACATCATGAAAGCACGAGGTCAAACGTCTACAATTACAATAACACCATCATCTCTTGTATTGAATAATACGATACATCTCTTTTGCAGTGCTATACTAAATATATTGCTGTATGTAAACTAATGTAGAAATCTGTCTTGATACGTGTATAATACACAAAGTCCTTGACAATGACTTGTTGATTGTGACTTTGAGATGATTCTCTTTTTTTGCTTTTTTAAGCATACGAAAGATAATATTTTGCTTTTTTTCTCATTTTTTTTCCTTTATTTTTATTCGTCATACGTAGTGTATGCATGCGACTACATATATTCTTGGATATTCAAGTGGGAGAAGAGAAGAAAAAATATATAATTAATGGTGAATTCTTGCTGTTTTTCTTCTTCGTCTCACCAATATTATAAACTTGTCTTGTTCTATTCTATTTGAGAGTCATCTGAGTGAGAACTTATGACTTGTGAGGTAAATTCTAATTAGCGCGTCGGCTGAAAAACACCAAGTGTGTCTGAACTCCAACCAACCAAATATGTCAATTGATTAAATTCACAACAATATTTTGAACATTTTTTTCACAAACCAAAAAGGTCTCTTTCACTCAGCAAAACTTGATTTTCTGGGCATATTTCTCAAAAAATGAACGAAAGAAATCTGAAATAGGATCAACAATGGAGTCAATAACCTTGTTTTCGTCTCTCTAACCATACTTGTTTGTGCTAAAGGCGTGTCAATGTTTGTAAGTACTTCTGCAAAAAGTTCTTTTCCCAAAAAAAAAAAAGACCTCAAGTAAAGATATATTTGTCGTGTTGTATAACTAAATAGATTCTGTAAAGGCTTATCTGTTGGATTGTTTTGTTCTAAAGAATGTTCTAGAGAATGTTTCTAATGGTGGAAGTTGTTGATGTTTCGCAAAGACGAAAAAGGTTAGTTTTCTTGGTTGAAACTGGTTCCTCCAGATTGATTCTTGCGAATGAACTCAAGAGTATTCCGGTTTCTCATCTAAAATCCATCTTAGACGCGTCACAGTAATGTTTATATCATTTGCATGATTCTTGAAATTTTCCCCGACATCAAGGACAATATTTTTATCTTAATAGAATGCACTCAGAAAAAGACAGTTTCAAGACAAAAATAATCACAGACACATTTAAATGATTTTTATGAAATATTTTAACAAAAAAAATAGCAATAAATTTAACGTAAAAAAGACAAATAAACTTACTGCGAAGATGAGCTTATCGTAAGTCGCGCAAAACTTAAAAAAAAACGGATAATCATGCAAATAGGAAATAAAAAAAATTAAATCCAGAAAAATTCAGTAAAATTGATTTTGGTCAATAATTCCTCGAGCTCATCTTTTATCTACAAAATTTCATAAAATCAAAATATAATTTAAAAGTATTACGCATTTCTATCCAACTCTTTTAGACTCTTCCTAGACTGAATTAAAATTGTTGTGATGCCTCCAAGAGAAAGAAGAGTGTGAAAGATTGAAATAGACAAATGTAATACGTCTGAGAAAAAAAGAGAGGAAAATTTTGATTTTATGAGATTTTACTAGTAGGATTTACATAAAGCAAAATCAAATTTAATGAGTTAAGTTTTAAATTTTACCCAGAAAAAAAATGCTCAAATTTCATCCAGAATAATTGTATGATGCAAGAAAAGCTGTACATAACTGTATAAGGGAGGAGCACCAACGATCGACAGTGTTCCTCGGATCGTCAGGTTATTACCATATTGTTGCACCAATTCAAATTGATTTTTAAAATTATTAACTACTGTTTCCCATTTAACTCTCACAAGAATGCAGTGCAACAGTTCATGTTTAATTTATAAAACCAATTTTTCAGGAGATACCAGATTAAATTCGTGACGATCCGAGGTACAGAGAACATAGTTGCAATTACATCTATTTTTTATTAACTTATTGTAAAAATTTAAAATGCAAATACACAGATATAGTTAAATGGATCGCTAATATACCGATTAGCATACACAAAAATACCAAATAGTATTTTGAGGCTTATATTTTCAACTAAATAAGGAGCATGTCTCTTAACATTCCGATCTCGGGTGCTCTTCCCTTATAAAAAATTTGATATTTTTTTAATTCAAAATCGCTTATTTCCAGCAATATGTAGTAGAAGAAAAATTATTCTTAACGCTCTGAAGATGAGTAAATGGAGAAAAAATACTCAGTCATAGTTTTGTCAACGGTATCTGCTAACATAAATTTCTAAAATCTGAACTATAAAAATTTTTGGAGAAAATCATATTTAAAAATGGAGGAAAGCATTTAGATTTCATTTTAGTCACTTTTTATTGTTTAAAAAAAATATTTAAAAAAATTATAAATAATATTGATATATAATATTTGTACAATGAGACAATTATGTGTAGTAAATTTTAGTTTTTCTTAGATTTATTCATTAAAAACAAAAATTCGGTATATCTGGGCGATCGATATTAAATAAATATCAGAAAAAATAGGGGGAAATGGGCACCTTTGCAATGGGATACCTTTGGAATTAAGCTCTTTTCTTCTATTTTTAAATGGAAGTGAACCATACCGTGATATAATTTAGTTTCATAAACTAGGTATGAAGCTAAATTAAATTATAATAAGCCTTAATTCCTTTAAAAAAAAAACATGAGAAAAAAGCCCAATTTCAGAGGTACCTCAATCAAAGGTGCTCCACTTCCCCCTACGTTTTTTTCAGTAATTGCTTCGCGAGATACCTTTGTAATCCTTAAAGGATTAATTTGTGTTAATTTTAAATTATGTCATCTAACTCCTAAAGACTTTTACAAATTGTGATAATTTTTTTGTCAAAATGGAGCATTTTAAATTTGAGTAAAGCCTTTGCACATGTGCTGAACAAATTAAATTTTGATATTAATTTCTCATAATACGTAGAGACCATAAGAGTCTTATGATAAGAGTAACCTCGACTCTTAATAATTAATTAAGTTTGGGTTAATAGAAATTCGGAGGATATTTTGACGATTTTATAATTCTTTTCTTAAATTTATAACTTCAATTTAGGTCACACATGCCAGGTTATTTTTTTGCAAAAAGCTCTGTTTTTAGCTGAGATTCTTTACAATCTCAGCTTTTGAGGTCAGAAATAGAATCCGATCTCTTCAGATTTACACGTTTTTCACTCAGGATTTTCTCATTCCAAGATTTACATGTTTTGACACTCTTAGATTACGAATATTATATGCGTTAAAAATCGATTTTCGTGGAAGTCCCGTCAGTCCGGTCCAGAGCTCGAACGCTTCTGGTTTTAAATACTTTATCTCTTAATCCCTTAAGGACGATTGGAATACCGGTGTCCCATAAAGAAAATAATTTTTCCTGACTACCTAAAATAATTTTTTTCTTATGTCTGTACATAAATTGTAAAGTAGAAGGTTGAAGGAAACTAGGATAATTTTTGCAAGTCTGTAGCTGAGTAAATATTTAAGCTCAAAAATGGCGAATTTTTAAATTCTCAAATTCATAATTGATTTTATTTATTTTTATACTTCCAATTTTTTTAAGCAAAACCCTTTTGGCAATAAAAACTACAATACTCATAAGTAATATTTTTCATTAAAGCGAAAAATATTATTCATTGGTATTGTCAGAAAAATTACTTAAATTTTTGGGCTATTTTTGTCCCTATTGCTCATAGAAGCACAAAATACACCGAATCAGACTCTGTTGGACTTTCCAAGGTTATATGTAAAACTTATCATTGATTATGCTTCTCAGTTTAATTTTTATTGTTGATTTTCAGTCCGTAGAAAGTGTCTCGTCGTTAAAGGGTTAAATTCTCAAATTTAAAAATTAAAAAAATCGAAATACATGAATTTCAAAACAAAAGAGAAAAGAATTGAAAATTATAGGGAAAAAAATCAATGAGTATACGCACATTTTTCTGAGTGTAAAAGAGACCTCATGGGCAAGCAGAAAGTGGTGATGTTTGCTGCAAAGATGGTTTGATTGATTGAGGTGAAATTAAGAAGAAGTGGAAAAGGAAACCCATCAGTTCATTGGCCATCTTTACTGTAATAATTAAAAAGATATGTAAAGCGAAAAGTTCTTCCTCAATGTTTTTCTTCTTACAATGTTCTGCTTGGATAATCGACGCAAGCACCCAAGAATTTCTATCTGCGTGTCTTATTCAATTTTTCGTGAAGAAGCCAACAGAACAACTTTTATGGAATTGGTGTGAAAGAGAAAGAGGTTAGAATTTAAAATAACTCATTCATTTTTTCCTTTAAACATGCTCAACATTGCTCGGTAGTCTCTTGCCATCATTATTTTGTTGTTATATTACAGGTTATATAAAAATATAAGAATGAAAATGTATATCGCGCGTAAGAACATTGGAGTGCATAAATGGTTCTATGTGGTGTGTTGTGCGCCAACAATCGGCGGACTTCTCAAGTTTTCGAGGTTCGTTTTGTACGAAACCAGCGTGAGGGTCGTTGACTCACAGCCGATGACTTTTGCTGGTGTGCTGAAAATGTTTAAAACGACACCAATTTTCGCTCACTTCTTGTGTGTAATCTTGAGTGGTGTTACCACGAGAAACTCTACTGATGAGCTCCTTCCAATAATCCATTCTCTCTTTTTCTCGCGCATCACTATGTCTCATCATCTTCCTCATCATGAATCACTTCTCTTAGCATTTTGACGCTCAGCACATCCAATGGCCAAACAACTATTAAAATTCTAAAACTTTGCATTTTATAAGATTCTTTTTAAAGTCTATTCGCAACTAAATCTTCAATTTTATTTGTTTTATATTTAGAAAAAAAAAACAGTATTAAAAACAGGCTTTTTGTCATAGAACGATATCGAGAAGAGAATCCTCTGTACCTCCTAAAGAAATACTCAATCACATAAGAATACATAATTTTCATGGCGTAAATAACCTCATGGAAAAGAACCCACATTAATGTGAAAGTCCATTGATTTTAATGCGATTGTACCCTGTGAAAGCACTTACCTTACCCTGGTGCAACTTGCTAAAAATATTTTGGGTATTTGCAAAAATTATGCCTGCTGACCCCCGAAAATTACTTTCGGAAATGATTACTGAAGAAACTGAAATTTTATTGGATTTTAATTGAGTTTGTGCCCAAATGGTCGGCCCCATCCACCAGGTTCACCCAGTGTCAACATATTTGATCGATGAAGAAGATCTCAGGCACTTAAGTATTATGTGTGGCTTCTCCTTCCAAAAACCTCAGCTGCACATGAGGTACAATCTGTACACAATGTAGGTTACATATTCCCATCATCTCTGTTCTCTGGTGCTGGACAAAAAAAAAAAAAAGAATGAGCCAATACACAAGGTGTGAGAGGAAAATACCAACCCACAACCGTTATATTTATTTATGCACTTTGACTCAACATGAGAAATATCTATTGACTGTCTCGGCCGCAGCATAGAACGGTACTTTATAGTTGTTTAGATCGATCTCTAAAATGAGAATACACGAGAATTGCTATATATTTTAGTAATCTGGTCAAGCATACAACCAAGACACGGGGATTGCTCTATTTCTGAGAAAAAATCAATAATTTCCTAGTATTTATTTTTTGTTAATAAGCACTAAACGTTCCATAGTGTTGCATTTTATTGTGATATTTAATACACATATACCGAAAGAAAGGCTTTTTTCCCAGAAAATTAGTCTACAGCAATTAAAATTTCTAAGTTCTAAGTCTCATTTTTTGTATAACTGGAATATGAATATGACATAGCGTAGTATTTAACTTCTTAAAAGAAACAATCAAACAGGAGTACCACTATTTTTGTTTATTTTTAATGTTTGTGGGTATTTCTTTTAACCTAATAAAGGTAAACAAAATAAAGAGAGCAAATATTTAAATGCCCTTTAAAAAAAATCAGAAAAACGTTAACATTTCGGTAACATAATACGTATATTCCTTAAATCGACAGCTCAGAATATAAAGCGAATAAGTCGCGAATGGCCAACTTTACAGGAGAGCGATTTCAAGTTCAAATTTTACATGCTTAGTATAGGATTTTTAAGATTTGAAACCTCTATAACTTTGGGAATAATGAACTTTCCGGGTTAATATTCACAGGGAAAGTTGAAGGTGTCAAGAAGTATTCGAAAAGCGAAAAAAAAACGAATTTTGCAAAAAATCGACTTATTCGACTTATATTCAGACAAGTCGTAATTATCTATAGATTATCTTTCTAAAAAAGTTTTAATTTCTTTTAACGATTATAAGGACAGATAAATAAGTAGATTTTTAAAATGCAAGTGGATCGTATTTCCGTAGAGCCAAGTGGGGAGTTTCACGCAATTAAACTTCTTTCAAAACTTATTTGATAAACAATTGCACTGAGGAAAATAGAGGCTACGATTAATTTTTTTTAATGTTAATTTTACACCTTTTGAGGGTAAAATCAACATGAAAAATGGTAACTTTAACCAATAAAATACCCAAAAAGGGTAATATTTACACCGATTTCGGATCAATACTGCAGGGTAAAATTAACATTTCCGGAATGTTATTTTGACTTCGGATTTCTCTCAGTGTATGAACCATATTCAAATCATGACCCGATAGTTTTTCTTGGATATTGATTATTATAAGTAAATATTCAGCACAATTACTATATAATCATTTATTGCTTTAAAAATGAGTATTTTCGAAAGTGAAGTGTACATGAACTGCCTCAATTTCCCCTATAAATTTTTGTAACCAAAAGATATGAGCAATGATAATGTGACCTAATCTTTTACTACCAAATTTGAGAAGTTAAATATTCTCAAGGATCAGTCTGAGTCTATTTGAGCATTAACCTTCATCAATAAATTGATGAAGGTTAATAAGGATTGTTTGACGGTGACCTTTAACAATTGCGTTAGATACGTCTGTGGTCTCGGTCCTCGCGATCACATTTCTAGGCACCGCAACATTTTGGTGGGTTGTGATCTCCCATCACTCCTCCGTCAGAGAGCGGTTTCTTTTCTGTTTCGTCTGATTTTATCTGGGGGACCGCGTTACTTGACCTCACTTCTGATTCCTGGGGCCTCGGCCAGGGTGCGGGGACTCCTGGTGCCGAGGGCGCACTCTAACCAGCTATCGCGAACCATTTTTGTCGACGGGGTTGTCTTGTTCAACTCCCTTCCCTTACATGCCAGATCATCACTGATAGGCATCGCTAGATTCTTCCAGACTGAGTCAGGTTAAATCCATAATCTTTTTATTATTCTTCTTCGAATACTTTGATATGCTTCCTGTCTATTTCTTTTTAGTTTAAACTTAATCAAACCATGTAAGAGGGGCAGACCCTATAGGTTCTGATTTAAATTAATAAAATAAATAAATAAATAGAAAATAGAAAGACCTGTTACAAAAGTTCTAAAACATTTTTTTCTTTTTTTCTTTCTTACATTTTCCATTTTTATAGTTGAAATGGACAATATATAATTTTTTTTCTGCCCAGCCACTGGAGAAAAGCTCAGAGTCCACGTCGAAAGCTTTTAAAAATCGCAGAAATTCGTCTTTTTCTGAACTATATCCCATACCCTGAGACTCACGGTACTCGCATCATTGATTAAATTGTCAGTATTCAGTAAGCATGGAAACAATAAATTGTAAATGGCCAAGAATAGTGAAATATTCTTGGCAAAGAATAAATGAAGAAGTTAACCCATCCGCAACTTATAACACATCACACTCAAATAAGATGATATAGTATAATTTATTTTTGCGCAATTGATATTCTAAGGGTTTTTAGTTACTCAAAAAAGTGGTACAAATACAAACACATCTTACAAACACATCTTATTTACAAGTTAACGCAGAAAGTTTAACTTTAATTTAATTTCCTTTCCTGATTTGAATTACGTTTTGCAAACTCTTTTCTTAGATAAATTGTACTGAAAGAATTTAATGTCAAAAATTTAAATTGTGACCGTTATGACGCACATTTAATTGACGTCTCCCCGCGGCTTTTTAATAGATTTTTGTTCCCATAGTTTACAATGGGGTATTTTTGAACAGAATTTATTTTGGACTTTGAGATGTCGCACTGTTTCATACGAACTAAGGCCACAAAGAAGTTCTTTTAAGTGTAAAGTTTAGACTTTTCCGTGGTCTTCATTTGTCCTTGTCCATTTGAAACAGTGAGAGATCTCAAAGACCAAAAATAGTTTCTATTCAAAATTACCCTATTATACCCCAATCATCGACAAATCTGTAAGAAGCCCATTCCAAAATATTAAAAGTCTATCTCCGTATGTCTGATACATTATCTGAATGCTGAATGGGTTAAAAATTTAACTAACTTGAACACCAAAAGATCTTACAAGTAAAGTAACTGGAAATTATTCCTTTTTAGTTTTTTTTACTGAAAAGATTGATATTTCCTACTGCAAATAGAGTCAAATGAACACCTCTTTGACAGGGAACCCCTATTGACACTTTTATCAAAATGTTGAGAATTATTTAATGTATTTAATAAAATGTAAGTAACATGGCGTTTTTCCATTAATCTACGTTTTTTCGATAAGGCTAAGTGTTCAAATTTCGTATTCCAAATGGTACATAGTAGGGTGTCAATAGGTGTTCCTTTCACCCTAATTGATTTTTTTTCCTGATCATTTTCCATTATTCACTGTCAATCTGATTTTTATACGAATCTACTGCTAAATTACTGTACCATTATTAATTGTAAATTGAATTCAAATAGGATGAAAGAAACACCTATCGTCACCCTACGCTGTACCATTTGGAATACGAAATTCGAACATTTATCCTTATCGAAAATCGCTGATTAATGAAAAAAAGTTGTAGTGCTTAGATTTTATTGGATGCAATTAATAAATTTCATCATTTTGACAAAAGTGTCAATAGGGGTTCCCTGTCGAAGAGGTGTTCCTTCGACCCTAGGGCAAAATGACCTACCTTCGGATGATTCAAGCTTTGAACAATTCATTCTTTTCGATATGTTTTTAATGAATTTGACCCATTATAATA
Source organism: Phlebotomus papatasi (assembly GCF_024763615.1). Lineage (NCBI taxonomy): Eukaryota > Metazoa > Arthropoda > Insecta > Diptera > Psychodidae > Phlebotomus > Phlebotomus papatasi. Next base: position 46,834,347 of record NC_077223.1, read on the forward strand.
TTACATTTTTAATACCTAGTTCGATGCTTCAAATTTTCTGAAAAAGTCTGGGGTCAAATCCATTAGAAAGAGAGAAAAATTGAGTTGTTCGATACTTGAATCGTCCAAAAGTAGCGCGTTTTTCCCTATATAAGATGTATCAACAAAACAAAGATGTCTTTTTTAAATTTTTTTCATAGTCTTATATTTCTACAAGTCCTAAGAATCAGCCAAAGTTCAAAAAATGCAAGTAAAAAAAATTATAAACAGAACATTTGTGTGATTTTTCAGACCACCATCATAACAATTTTTTTAAAAAGTCTGTATAATTTGTAGGCTGTATTTGTGAGTCTCAGAAGTCATACAATTTATATAAACATTAAAAACATTTTTACTACTAGGGGAGACTGGGGCAAAACTTGTCAAAACGCATATTTAATCCTTAAACAAACTCTGAGAAAACTTAAATGTTTTATAATGAGCATTATTCTTTTAGGAAATTTACTGCTCTACAACATTGGAGAAGACTATTTTCCTCTATCTCGAAAGAAATGTGATTTTCGAATCATTTTCCAAAAGTCGATTTTGTGGAGATTCTCAAAATTGCTGGGGCAAATTTTGTCAGTCTTCGGATAATTTGTGACGTTTTAATCTCGCAAACGTTAAAAATATCAAATAGACATATTTTTATAGTAAATTTATTCCTCTACAACTTTGTCGAAGATAATTTTTTTCTATCTTAACGAGAAATGTGCTTAAATTGAGCTAATCAGTATTGATATTTTCTGTAAGCCAAATATTCCAAAAATAGGGCTCAATATTTCATTACTTTTTATTTTACATAATCCTTCCTCGAATCCTTTGAAACTTTGTAAGTTTAAGAATGTTCATGAAGGCTATCTATAATAAAAATTTCAAGCCTCGTCTCTTTTATTTTAAAAAATAGTGAATATTTAAATTTTCGTTCTGACAAAAATTTCCCCCAGTCTCCCCTATACCGCAAAAAACATTTCTTTCAGTGTTCCATGGAAATGATTTATTCTAAAGATATGCGTGAAAAGAAGCTGTACAAAATTCTTTGAATAAGTCTTTACTGTAAATTTCAGCATCAAATCACTTTTCCTGACAAGAAAGTCTTTTGTGGTCGAGATGACCATATGCCTGCCCTTAAGTAGGCAAGAAGAAAGAGTGACAGATCGTACAAAAAAAAAAAGAGAACTCTTTCATGACCAGTTCCTGTCGATGGGCATGGCAGAGGGAGAATTATGAGGGATGGGTTAGTAGAATTCATATTTAATCTGCTATTTCCAATTGTTGTCCATTTTTCTGGTTATCCTTTCGTTGCATTCTTCTGCACTCATTGCTCTTCCCATGGCGGACTTTCTATTCAATCCAAATGTGCAAATGTTCTTTTGGCGAGGACTTCTTTTGTCAGTTTTCAATTTCGAGTGAAAGGAGAGAGAGAGAAATGAATATGAAATCCATATCCTTTTCTGAATGCCTAATATCCAGGGAAGAGGATCTCTTTTTTTTTGTGAGGCATGTGCAAAAGCGTTTGTGCCAAAAAAAAATTCTTGGTATTGCTCTGTAGCAGTTCTCTTCCGTGTTTGAAGAGGATTTCTCAGTAAATGAACCAATTTGATTTCCTCTCGATCGACATCACGTCTCCAAAGAGTGACGATGAAAAAAAGTGGAATCAGTGACGAAGAAAAAAGAAATAAAGATACAAATGTCTATGATGAACACAGATTTAAAGTAGAAAAATGTATATACGAAGCTTTCGAGGTTAATGACCGACCTACTCAAGCGACTGCCTCGATGGTTCGACATTGGCTCCCAAGAGGGCACTGAATCCATCCGAAAGAGAATGAATTTACACGCACAAATCGCGCTACGTGGATGGTTGTGCACTTGCTTCGATGTTTTCGAGAGAAAATCTACACCACGAATGCGGTCATCTTCAAACACAAGCCCGTGCTGTTGCATGACTTTATAGGGCAAATCCTCTCTTTTCATCTTTTTTTTTAGATATTTCTCTCCTCAACATTCACAAATTCACCATTAATTGGATACATCAGAATTTTTGCACTATTTGACATCATTTAATTTTCATAAGTGATCCAAATGTAGGGCAATTAGAAATAACTTCGCAGAGTACTCGAAGAAAAATAAATTCAAAATTATTCTCTTTTGGATATATCCATTGGCATATATAATATATTATATATGGTTTATATTCTTATTCTTATCCTCAGATTCCTGGATCTTCTTTACAATTGCCAAAAACTGCCTGGTCAGTAAAACATTAACTAAAAAATCTAAATTGATAATATAATTACAATAATAATGCAGTATAGCACTTTAATAGTGTAAGAAGTTTTAAAATGACATTGCTAGTGTAGGGTAGAGTCAGCCCTTTTCGCCATGTAAGCACTTTTTCGCCACCTAATATAAAACAACTAATTTAAGGCATTTAAGAATAAGTAGAATTTCAACACTCATAATATGTTCTGTTCTAATATCCCAATACGTTATTACGTCTTTTAGTTAATTGAAATTCGTTTTAAAACTGGTGGCGAAAAGTACTGAAACAAGCTTAATTGGGGAAAATGCATATTTTTCAATGAGATTCTCTAAAATTCTCGAGACATATCCTAGATACATAGATAGATATTGCTTCAAAATATCTTTATACAAAAATTCATTTAGTCTGACAAAAATATCACACCTTACGAGGCCCCTAAAGCTTAATGGTGGCGAAAGGTACTGACTCTACCCTAATAAGTATAGAACTATTTACTTTTACGCTACAAAAGTTCAAATACTTCCGTAGTGTACGTAATAGTTTTTCATATAACTGGAAAACTAACACCATTAGAGGTTTACACTACTGAAATCGCACTTCAGTTTTTTAACTTATATATCCTGATTCGGAGGCGGCCAAAATCCCGAACGCGAAAATCCTGAAAGCCAAAATACCGAATGTTGAAAATCCCGAAAGCCAAAATCCCGAAAGTCAAAATCCCGAATGTTAAAAATCCTGAACGGGTTGAAATTATATGTAGGATGTGTAGGATAATGTGTGGAATAATAATGTGTAGACGTAGACACAGAAAATTTCCTTTTGCCTCCAGTAAGCGCAGGTGCAATCGTGGGAGTAGCTATGACATTTTTAAGAATTCAGGATTTTGGCTTTTGGGATTTTGGCCAATTCGGGATTTTGGTTTTCGGGATTTTGATGTTCGGGTTTTTGGTGTTCGGGATTTTAGCTTTCGTGATTTTGGCTTTCGGGATTTTGACCGGGACCCTCCTGATTATCATTTTAACTTTACACAAAACATGTTTCAATTAAAAACGTGTTATTGAGTCTTATAATCTTTTGTGTACAATTAAACATCTAAAAAATGTGTAAAGATACTCTTAACAGACAGGTTCTTTTTATAAAAATTAGCATTAGTCGTAGAAGATATTTTTTTAAAATGTTCTTTTGGTAAAAATTACATGAAAATATTGCTGCTTCTAAAATTTTAAATAGAATGCTAATCAAATCCAATATTTTACGGACCAATAGACAGAAATTCTATGATCTTAAAAAAATATTACCAAGATTTCGGAATAATTCTGGGTAGGCAAAGCATATTTCAAAAACAAAAGATTATCAAAGTTCATGCAATAATAAAAGTGTGTCTAATTAAGAGTCTAATGCCCTAGACAGACTCACGACTTAAGCCGAGAGACGGCTTAGTGGAAAATGACGGAAATGTAGTTTGACCATTATTTCTAATATATTTACACTAAGTCGTCTCTCGGCTAATCCTCAAGTCTGTCAAGGCCCTAAGATCGTAACATTAAATTCTTTTATTTAATACTCGGTAAATAAACCTTTTTTGTAATGTATACACCTTCAGAAATTCAAAAACATATATTAATTTCCAATATTATACTTTTTGTAAAGTCTTTCAAATGAATTTTAGGATATATTGTGTCAGTTTATTTTTCTATAAAGTAGTCGATCGGTAACTCTGTTGGATAACAGCCCGTTAAAATCCATTAAGTAAAGGAAATAATCTTTTCTACAACTTATTTTTACGTCAATATACTACGGCCTTTATCTTAGAATATAAGCACAGATAATGGACAAGTTGCATAATCAGATTACCCCTTATTTACGTTTTTTTCTTCAATATTTGCACGCAATGGATTAAATGACAAAGAACTTACTGAATAATACAAGAGTCCTGAGTTGGATTTAAATCTAGTTAATGCCACGATAGGATTAAAAGTCTTTGAACCATATTCCATGAGTTTCACTACACTTTCCTTAGTCTTTCTCCTAGTTTTTCCTCTGTCCAAAGATATTACAAGATATAGGTACAATAAAAAGGAGTGTCTATCCTACAAATATTTTTGAAACATAAATATTCATATACTACAAAACCCTTAATTTTATTTGTATCTTTCGTGTATACAAAATTGATTTTTAGTCTTCCTAGTTAGTCAATAGGGTCGGGATAGTCTGGAAGGATTTTCCCCAAGTGAGAGGCGAACATTTGCAGAGAATAATATATTGAGGCAGGAGAATTCCCAGGAATTGAGGAGAGGGACGTAGCTGAAATTAATTTTCATAGTGCGCCTTCATTGATCAGTTTTCGGCGCAAGCGAGAGTGTAACTTTCCTCCGTGGACAACACGAGTAGTCCTTGTATAAGGATGCACAAATCATTTCCATTTCTTTGACATCTGAGTAATATTTTATTTTAAATAACTGCATGTTATGAGCAATATTTCAAAACCTTCTAATATGATATAAATTAAAATTTGAAAAAAAGGAATATAACAAAAACTATTCCAACTATGAAGACAATTATTTACATAATTGTAGGGAAGTTAAAAGTAATTCGTAAAACTTTAACAACTAAAGAAAGTATGAAAGCACCTTTGTGCCTGCACAATATTCCATGGTAATGTATGTCAAAGTTCCATGAACGGAACGCTTTTTCGTTTTTCATTGGGAATATCGTGGCTAAACGGGATGAGTCGGGAAAGAGGAGAAAACATTAAGGGTGTGCTCTCGGTTTTCACTTGTCTGTGGTCATGGTGACGTCGACGTCGCCAGCGAGCGTCAGGTTCATGACCCCAGCAATAGCTACAGTCACAGTCATAGCATAGTGTATGTAGGTTCAAGCTCTTCCAACACACCAAACCTCCCGGTGGATGCAGATAGTGTTAGAAAATCACATAGAACATTATGATAACAATAAATGCGCCAGCTCATTGGTGAATTTCAGGGAGAGCTTTTTATTATTTATATTTTTTTATTACTTTCAATAGAACTCTGCAATTTGATAAATATTTGGGCAATTAATAGCATTTTATCAATATTTTCAAGAATATTGACCTCAGAATACTTTCCCTTTCGCTTATTAGGTGAGATTCTTAACAATCTCACCTACTATAATCCTAACAAAATTTCATGTCGTCCGATCGACCTCAAATTTGGCCAAAATGTGTTTCAGCACTTGCTGATTCCGAATATATATGTGGCTAAGTTACGTTCCCGGCCGGCCGGCCGGCCGGCCGCTCTTTGGAGCTTAATAGCTCCTAAACTAAAAAAGATATCGACTTGCGGTTTTCGGCAAATGTTATATATCGGGTGAAAATTGCAACTTGGTGCATAGACCCCCCACCCCCCACCCCTCCTTCCGCCATTTTGAAGACCCCCCTTTTTTTGTTTTCTCAATAGCTCCGCCCCTATGGCATTCAGCGGACTCAAATTTTAGTATGTTATAGCTGGGCCTTAGAGCTTTCCATCAATACCAAACTTAAGGTCCCCCGACCCCCCTGACCCGAGCTATAAGGGTCCAAAAAATTTTTCTTAAAATGGCCATAACTCCGGTTCTAATTGTCAGAATTTAAAAAGTGAGGGCTTTTTGGAAAGCTCTCGTGAAATGCCACTTCTCCTTCTAACATCGCAAGTTCATAAAACCACCGCTAGGGGCGCTTTTTTTAAAAAGAAAATTTTTAAATCTTAAAAGTTAAATAACTCAAAAATTCCATTGTGCATCGGGCTGAAAATTTAGTATGTTGTAGCCGTTGATTATACCTATCAAACAAAAAAAACCTTAAGTCGATCCATAACCCCTGACCCGAGCTATAAGGGGTCAAAGTTCGAACATTGACCGGCCTATATCTCCGGTTCTAATTAACATAGCGACCTAAATTTTACCTTTTTGGTTTCGTCTCGATGAGCACTTTCAGATGGAAGTTCAAAAGGTCACCACAGGTGGCGCTGCGATAGCGTCAAAATTCATCGAAATTCAAAGTCACTTTTCTCAAAAACGGCATTGTGCAAGTTAATGAAATTTTAGTATGTTGTAGTCCAGTCTAGGACGTTTCCAAAATGGTGCGTATGCGCGCTGTGGTTTCAATAGAACCGGAGATATGAGGGGTCAAAGTTCACGAAATTCAAAAAATCATATCTCCGGTTATATGTGACCGATTTTGATGAATGAGGGCTTAAACGAAAGATCTCACCAAATGCTACAACTTTCTAGAATATTTGAACTTCGTGGGACCAACACCAGGGGCGCCACAGTCAAGAAACTAATTTCAATATCACATAACCTCAATTATCTCGACTGTCGCTGAACCGATTTTGATGATTACTTCAACATAATTGTAGAGCACATTTGTCTCTACATTTCGTCCATACATCATTTTCCACTCAGACCACGCTATCATTCCGATTTTGCCGTTTAAGTGTGAAAAAATTGATTTTTCCCATAATAACGCTTTGAAATCACTCAGATGCCAATTTGACTGCCTCTACTCCACCAGGAAAGTCCTCCTCCTGGAAAGTCTTGCAAAATACAACAATTCCTTGATATAGTTGAAGTTCAACAAATGACTACTTGGGGCACTCTGGGATGAAAAAACGAGTTAAGAAACAAAAAACCTCGCTTATCTTGGCTTCTGAGTAATCGATGAGATCATGTTCTATGGAAAAATTATAGAGAACATTCTGGTCTACATTTCACCCATATATCACTTTTCTGTCAGTTCATCCAAATCCTTGACATTTTGGTTTAAATACAAAATTTGTATAATTTCACGAATTTGATTCAAGATAACTGAATGGCGTCTCCCAACTTCAGCTCCAAATCGAATTTGCATGCACTCCGAGTTAGCTCACGTTAAGAATCTCACCTACATAAGCCGGTTAGGATTATCTGTCCCTTTCTATTTTCATTACGTTTTACGTCAAAAATTAAAAATAATTTTTCTTATATTTTGTAAGGTACATTTATAAGCAAATTATAAACTTGCAAGAAACGCAAGAAACAATGGATTCTTAGTTAAAGAGAAGGTAGTCATATAATTACAAAATGACAGTGTAATTTTAAATTATCCGGAAAAGTTTTTTTCATATTTTTATTGTTTTTCTTTTCATATTTTTGTTAAAAGAATTGAAATTGATTATTCAGGCTGAAATCCCAAATTAATATTTTAGGTTTTCAAAGTAATTTGGAAATTTATTTTCAATTGAATAAGTCATTTGTAAGCATTTTAGTGTATGAAGTTTTATAAAGTGTACTAATTTATGATTTTATTGTCAGATTTTGCGGAAATTTTGTTTTATTATTTCCGTTGTTAGTAAAAAGTAGTTAATAATTTTTTTTTAATCAAAATGTCATAAAATGTCAGGAGCTTTTATTAAGATTTATACTTTCATATCAACCGCAATCATAAAGTTCAATTAATTATTTTAATATCATTCAGCAGCTTCATTCTATGCTATCCTAAATCGACTTACGATAGCCTTATGCCGAAAATAAACACAGGCTGATCCTCGAGAATACTCAGCTCGTAAAAATTGGCGGTAAAGGATCAGCCCAAATTATCATATATTGAGGATTTACGATCAAGGACTAGCGTTTTCAGCGTAAATTTCTATTAAATGTGTACACTTTGATTCCTGAAAGGCTTCTTAAGTGCAATATCAATGGATTTTTCGTACAGAAAAGAGCATTCTGATCTTCTCTTTACTCCAATTTTAATGCATTTTAAGATTTTCCGATATTGAGTACCATTACTCTCCATGTTTTTTCACCAAATTGGCATTTCGAAAAGCACCCAAAAACCACCAAAGTGAAGCTTTTTATTTTCAGCACTGGCGCTGATGTCGCCCAATCCCCCTAATTTCACTAGACCTTATGAATTTAGAAGATCAGCCTGATCCTTTTTCGGGCTGATCCCTAAGACCGTCTTCAGACTAGAGGTTTAGCCCAGTTCCCGAGGGTCTCAAAACCTTAAACAGCAACCGATTTTATTGACTTTTCAAAATGTAATAGGTCATTTGCCCTTAATAATCCGATCCTAAGTCAAAATTTTCCAAAAAATCTTGACTGATAAAATATTAGAGAAGTTAAGCCATATGGCTAAGCCTTAGGTCTGAAGCCCGTATAAGCCGATCCCTGAGTCTATTTTGGGCTTTATACCGGCTTCAGACTGGAGGCTTAGCCCAGTTACCAAAGGTCCCAAAAATTTAAATGCTAAACAATTGTATTGATTTCTCAAAATCAAATGGATAATTTGCTTTTTAATATTCAAACCATAAGCAACAATTTTATCAAAAAACTTGGCTGATAAATAATTAAATTATCTATGCCATGTTACTAAGCCTTAGGTCTGAAGCCCGTATTACTCTAAAAAATATTCCTGGTACAGAGTCCTAGAACTGCTAAAAATTTGGCTGCTGTTTATGTATGGTTCGGTTAAAGGAAGTTAAAATTTCCGTGATAAATTATACAGGAAGCTTACAAAGCCCTACTTAATGATTCTAAAGATTTTATTTTGAGATAGAATAGTAAATAATGGAGCCGTCATATTACTTTTTTTTAGTAGGTTTAGAAACAAAATTATTTTCGTTATTTTGGAAACATTGTACCTTTTTAGAAAATCTTTTCAACAAAACGCAGCTTTTTCTCAAAAGAAAACAGAAATTGTTCAGAATTGTGAGCTTTTGATAGAAAAGCTTCTGTTCTTTCAAAATTTGTTTGAAATATGCGACGAAATATGCAATAATGGGCGGATTTTGTCAATAAAACCCCGAGTAAAAAGCATTGCAGGGGGGTTTTCATCGCATCGAGCGGTGCAGATGCATCGGTGTTGGTTTGAAAATAAAAGCTCTTGCGGTGATAGAAGGGCATGCGCGAAGCATCTGAGAGTGCATGTCGGTTGTTTTTCCTCTTCGGAAATCTCACACTTTTCGCCCCCTTAATGTGAAAATTTTATCAAATGCTTATGTATATGTGTGATGTGCATTGTGTGAGACAAAGAGAGCAGAGAGTAAGTGAAAAACCTTGTGCCTTGCTCAGCACAAAGCTAAAGTGTTGTGTTAGGTCGGAATCAGTCTCTCGAGCATCGTTAGAATTTGTCTCATGTGCTTGAAAGCTGCACTTGGTCAAATCTCCTGTATTCTCTCTTCTAACTTTGAATTATATCGTTTTATTTTCAACACTGTATTCAGGAAAAATCGGGAAAAAATAACAATAATCGATTGAATTGCCTCCATAAAAGTGTTTAAACTAATGAAAAATAGCTGCAGTGTAAGAAAATTCTATTAATCAAGTGTCTCACAAACTTGCAATTGACAGTGAAATTGAAACGAAAGATAAAAGAGGTGACAAAAGCTTCAATGACGATGTGCTTGTCTATACGGAAAATTTATCAACAGTAAATAATAAAAAAAAAGAAGTGTGAACTGTAGCGATAGTGAGAAAACCCAGAAGTGACCTTGCTGATAATTCAGTATTTAAAATTTTAAGCTCTTAAAAAAATAATAATATATCGTTGTATAGTTTAGCTCAAGTGGAACTATATTGTGACTGAAATAGCCGTTTCAGTGATATCGCGGTTTATCGCGTGAAGTTTTTTCTTTCATAATTATATTTTCTTAATTTATAATTTTTCTTTTAAACATATTACCCCAGTACGATGATCGTATAAAAATTTCCTAGATTTTCCATAATATTGACAATAGAGAGTTTCTATTGAACTTGGCATTTGAACAACTATGGCATCCTTCAAGGCCCCAACAGTCAAAGCTTCTTCCCTGAAGTTTCTCCTACGTAGAGAGTTAAGTTCGTTCTTGTGTAAATCCTGAAAGGAAAATTACTATTTTCAAAGTGTTTTTCCAAGATTTTAAATCCAAAAGCAAAGTTTTCATTTCGAACATCGATTATTTTGCATTTTTTTGAAATTCGCCCAAAATCTTCAAGAGGAAAAAAATCCAATTGAATTTCAAATTATTTTTAAAGAATCGTAAATCAAATGCAAATTATTTGTTCAATCTACAATACTTCCTAAATATTTTTCTTTGGTATACAGTTAAATAAACTATTATCTAACAATACTATTAAAATTGGTTTTAGCGTAAAACACAGAAAGAAAACAAAATCCCAGTAGATGAAAAAAATACAATCAATCAATTGAACTTAATTGATATTTAAAAGTGATTAGAGGAGGCCTGAAAACAAAAGCTCTACCGGGCATCATATGCAATTTGTATTCAAATGAAAAGTGAAAAGCCAAAATGGCCGCACGGAAAATACGAGTGGGAACCGGTAAAAGATCATCAGCAGCAGTTTTCAACAGAATTTTCAACTGAGAGGGTTGAACAATATCATGGTGAAAATGTGTGAGCAACTGTGTGAAAAACTGGCAATTTGTGACATTTTCAAACATTCTAATTCAATAAGTTGAATTACAATATAAAGATTTTTAAGTGGTATAATACGCAAAAGGAGGGAGAAAAAAAGTTCCTGGAGACCATATAAAAGTTGAAATTTTCAACCCTTTTCTTCCTTCAAAGTTCTCCGCAAAAATTCCAAGATGGAGGGGGAGTATGAATATGTAAGTTTCGTTGCTTTCTCGATTTTGTTTATTCTGCAGCTATACATATCATGATTTTTTTTTTTGCCTTCAAACTCTTTATGGTAACTGTTAACTATCTCACCCCTTTCATTGCAAACAAATTGTCTTGCGCAAAGTGCATTTTTCAAGGTTACCGCACATAATGTAACTCCCACAAACTTTCGACATTTCCTAAAAAATTCAATAAGAATACGTTTATTTTATTGATAATCTTATATTTCAATACTACGATAATTCACTATGATTGAAAACAACAGGTAAAAAAAACTACTAAATTACTTTCAATTAAAGAAAAAAATTAAAAATAAGAAAAAAATTATATTTCTGTAAAGAAGAATTGATATTTCCTCCATTTTGCACTTAAAATATTAATATACACACTAACACACCACCCCAGTAAGATGATGTGGGTGGGAAGTGAAAAGTATAAAATGAATTATAAAATTGAACGTGTGCTGTTAGTAATATTAGTGAAAATACGCAGTTAGTCCGCGTCCTTGATCTTCACATTGCTATGTGTATAATATTTTAGTAAATATGAAAAGCGAATCTGTGTTGTTTTATTCACATGCTAATTGCGTCTAAGTCTGTAGTTCTAACTACTTTAGACATATAAGGTTAACAGAATATCTCTTGTTCGCAAATGTGAATAAAATAATATATCACTTAATCTTTGCCTAAAGTTTAACATTCAAAAGAGTCACTTTGATGTCATTTTCTTGATATTATCTTAAGACTTTGCAATCAATAAATTAGTTTGCAATATCACAGTCTCGCAAAGATATCTTAATTCGTTTAACATACTGTTCGGTCTTATACAGTGACGTTCTTAATATATGTAACACTACATGAAATAGATATTAAACCGCTGAAAATTAAGCATGTCCAAAATGCAGGAATAGTAACAGGTAACATTGTTGATAAACTACATGAAAATTTGAGTATATACTAAATTAAATAGGTGTGATTATGAAGGAAACACACCTAAAATCTTTAGACCAAATGTTCAATGCATATCTTAAAATATTTTGGGGTAGGGTAAAGTGGCACAAGTTGGACAGTGGTACAAGTTGGACAATGGTACAATTTGGACAGGGCTTTTTGTCTTGATAAATTTAGTACTTCATTTTTATTTGTATATTTTTAATGCTTTAGTTTTATAATTTGGTTCCTTGTGTTTAAAAATAAATTTTGTACTATATTTATCAAGAAAAAAGCCATGTCCAACTTGTATCGGCAAATTGTCCAACTTGTAACACTAATTCCAAATTATATCACTTTACCCTACTCAATCAGTTAGTGTGAGAACGTCTTTTAAGTAACTGTTCTTACTAATCAACTCAAGATTTTATGAGCTAAAATTTTAAGAAAACTATTAAAAGGTGTTCAATTAGATGTCTGCTTTACAATTATTTCTGTCCAACTTAGAAATGATTTTAGGGTAAGTGTACCAAATTTCTACTAGTTTGCAATTTCGGCCACTTCTTTTGTTCCCCATATATACATTAATATTTAGTTTTTGGGTACTCTGAAGATTTTACAATATGCATTAAAAGAAAACATATTGCTTCGACGAACGAGACGATGCGACGACGTCTAAAGAGATCAATGTGTCCGAAGGGACATTTTTTACCTAGACCTCGGCGAAGTGCTTTTTTATATGGAGCTGTTTGAAGCCAACTCACAAATTGATCAGAAACTCAGCTTACACTTCTCAGAACAAGACCGCATTTAGACAGATATATAGCATATTTATCCCTCTTTACAAGGCTCAGAGTCTTGTACACAAGGCTCACTTCAATTTTTGACATATATCGTGTACGGTCACGAGTGCAGAAAAATTCCCATACGCATTTGTATGTAAAAGTAAAGAATTGGCTTCAACTTTGAACCGAATAAAAAATTGTAAATCGAATAATGTATAAAATGGTAAATATAATTTTATGAGTTTAATGTTTTCTGAAAAATAATGGAGCAATGTCGTCTGTTCGTCCCTTGGGATGTGGAAGCCAAACAGATAGAAGTGACCAAACAAATCTAAGTGGGGATCTTCGATAGGTTAGCATCGATAGGTTCTATCAGTTTGCGCTATAGATTAACTTAATCTTCATTTTCCTCTCGGATTCTCATTTTTCCTTTTTCTGATATAATTGAAAGATTTATTTTTAGCTGAATCTTTCACCCATATCGCTGATTTTTAATTACAAGGTATCTCAGGTTCAAACATAATGTTATATTGTGAATATTGGGAATGTGAATCAATTTTCACGGTTCTTGTTTGACTCTGATCATTTTTCGAGCAATTGTTCAAATTGATTAATTGCTGTCTGTATAGCTACTTAGGGCACTCAATGGGTCAAGTGGTAGAGCACTCGCTCTATGATGCAAGTGTCCCGGGTTCGAATCCCCTTTAGGTCATCAGGAATTTTTCTGGCGTTAAAGGTGTTGGAATTGCATCCAGTGAGCTTCACTGCACTTGATTCCACGGGCATGGGACTGACAATTTCATCCAGTACAAGAAAAAATAATAATGCATGTCTAGAATTCCCTTTGCGGGAAGGCCCTATTTCTTCATGGAATGTTGTGCCAGTATTATTATTATTATTATTATTATTATAGCTACTTGCTCATAGTTTTGTAGGTTTCTGCGATTGTGTTTTTCAGATAGGCATCCTCTTTGGTATTTGGTTCTTCAGTCCCCAGTCTTGAAATCATCATTTTGAAAAAGTACAAATGATTTTTTATGGATACCTCTCGAAGATAGATGTTCACTATAGTCTTCCTTAAATAAACGATGTTTTTTTTTCTTTGAAATCTAGGAAGAAAAGCAAAGCTTCCTTCAAATGCTGTTCTTTTAACATTTAACGGGATATTTTAAAGCAATATAAAAAAATGTTATTGACGTTTGAGATAGCGCTATATAGGGCAAAACATTAGTAATAATACTAAAGTACAGAGTGAAAAAATTTCTAGAAGATCTGGATTTATTCATTTTAAATTTTACGTTTTTGAAAGCCGTACGTATGCAATATTGTGTACGACCCTTTTGCAAGATATATTATATTTCTCAACCAGCTTTGTTCAGTTGTGACTTGCTTAAGGTATTTACGAAAATCAGTCAAACTTAAATCTGTTTAGTATAAACATTATTATTTTTTTTTTATTTCAAAGATGTATCATAAATATACCCATATTTTTTTATAACAATTTAACTTAATATACGAGTTCTTTTATACTTTTAAATTTTTCTTCCTTGAACTTAAAGATCAACGTATAGAATCGTTTGTTTTCAATTTCACTGGATTGTTAGACTTCCAGTTTTCAGTGATTCCCTTTTAAATTTACATAAAAATGGGATTGGGGGTTCGTAATGCAGTCCAAAAGTTAAAACAGCGTCTATTTTATGCTAATCTGCAACGTTTTGGTATACTTAATACCATTATTAGGCTTCTAGACGCCTTAGTCAAGATAAAAAAGATACACGTTTAGTCTAATAAGGAAAAACCCATAAACTGTCACAGAGAAACTAAACACTTAGGGGAATGTAATGTAGACATGGTTCGCACAGAGTGAACCTTCAAACGATGTAAATTTTCTCTTCGTTTGTAAAGAGCTGACTTACCATTTCTCATCTCGTCTCATGAGCTTAGTAATTATCTATCTTATATAGCTAAGAAAAGACGGACTGGCTCTTTGTAAACAAAGAAAAAATTTGCGTTGTTTGAAGGTTCACTCTGTGCGAAGCATGCCAACATTCCCCTAGAGCAACAATCTGATGGACGCCTCCAGATCACTAATTAGTGATCAGTGATCACTAATTAGACGCTGTTTGAAATGAAATCGACGCTGTTTTAATTTTTGGACTGCATTCCGAACCCCCAAATTATTCAACATCTCTCAGTCGTTAAATCATCTTCTTACATAGTTTTTTTTCTATTCCCTATATAGGGGAAAGCAAGGTACCTTCGGATGATTTATGCTTAGAACAATTCGTCTTTTTTTTTTTTTAAATATTTTATAAATAAATTTGGCCTATTATAATATTATATTTTAATAGCTAATCCAATGCCTCAAATTTTCAGAAAAGACTTATGGGTGAAATCCATAAGAAATATAGAGAAAAAATGAATTATCCGAAGTCTGAGTCGTCAGAAGGTAGCGCGCTTTCCCCTATATCTTAAACTTTGTTAAAAAAAAACTTTATTTAAACTAAAATTTATTTCAATTATTTTTCTGAATAGTATTACAATTTTTCTACTGTTCCAATTTATATTGTTGTTACCGTATGGTATGGACGATATGTATCCAACACATTGGAGATATGGTAATGTATTCACAAGCCTGAGACGGCTGATTTGTGTAGTGCATCTTTATAATTAGGTGCAAGGTTAAAGTCGCATGAAAATTTCCTAATACATAGTTACGATAGACTTTATTTCTTCAAGATTTCTCATATCGTTTAACTTTATACTTCTGGATTATGTATTTTGGGTTATTTGAATGTTTTAAGTTTCGAGATGTTTATGCTAAAGAAATTCTAAGAACAGAAATTCTCCATTTGAGACTTTAAAAACTATCTCAAAGTCAATGTGTTTTTATTTGACTGCAGCAATAAAGAATAATGCTAAAAAAAAATTTGCGTGAGAATTTTTATTTTTAGATATACGAGGAAATACAATTAGATATGTGCCCTTGACTCCCAAACTCTCATTTCTCGGTGGTAGAATTTTCTCTGACTGCATCAAGTGCAAGAGTGCATAAGAAAATACACTTTGGCATACAATTATTTTTAGACACCAAGTGTTCAAGGTTTTCCGCACATTAATTTTTTTTACTGCAGATCATCGTACGATATTATACAAAAATTAACGCAGTGCTTTATGAAAATTAGTGTAATTTCCTACATCTTTTCTCACATATGCTATTTTAGGGATTTAAATTGGACAAATCGCACTATATAATTAATGTACGACAGCAAAAGACAAGATAAATGAAATCATCTTCAACAAAATTATTCAAATTAGATTAAGAAAATCTCAAATGTGACATTTTAAATTCCCTGAAAATTCTTTTTTTTTCCTTTTTTATTAATTACATACACATACTATTCATGTTTACTTCCGCAGTAATTCAGGTGTTTGCAATGTTATTAATCATTTATTCTAAGATCTAGACGTATTATAGGAATGCAACGAATGCACATTTGAACAAATAAACATGTTGTATATTTTATGAGTAGTCGGACGCAATATACTGAAAGTGAGTGTATTCTCAATGTGACCCGAGTTGATAAATCTATTTAATTTTATTGCAAATAACTTTTTGATTTTTCCTAATACCAACACGTTCGAAAATAACTCGATCTCATGTGAGGCAACTTGGAAAATTGATGTGTGAAAATGCAATGAAGTTCCGTGCAAAAAGTAATACTGAAATACATACTCGTAAATTAAGTCATTTTAAAGATGAAAATTTTACTATAAGTCACGTTTACTGCAATTACTTTGTAGAATGTAAGTAATAGAAAAAATGCATAGAAATGAAGTCTATGCGAGACGATAAATAGTAATAAAAATGCATATGCACTGTTGGGATAAGGTCATATTCATATCTGTGATTTTATATAACTGTCATACGTTGGAAGATTAGGATTATTCACTGAAGTTGAGTGTGAGAGTGATTGACTATCACGTGTTAATGCATCGCTAAAAGTCACCATTATCATTTCATTCATTTATAAAAGAATGCATTATTTCACATGATGTGTGTGACTCTGATTTCAGCACTATGCACTTGATATTGCATTTTCCGTAAGCGCGTCTCAAGATCAAGTTCAATTGAACTGGTTGATTTGAGGTTGAAGGCTGGATATATGATAAAAACTTGTGATGAAGCAATTTAAGAGTAAATTATTTGCTCTTGAGAGAGAATTTGATTCTTCTGTAAATGTAAAAGTGGTAAAAATTAAAATAGAAAGTAAAATAGTTTATTTTTTATTTGTGTATTGTTAGTGAAATATTTTATTTTAGAAAAATAGCATTCTACAAATAGTTCGAATTCTCTAAATATAATATTAAAGAAAATCCAGATTTTAATCTTAATTCAATAAAAAATAAATTGAGAATTATACAGTGGGATCTCGATAGAGTCAACCCCCGATAGAGTCAATCTCCAATAGAGTCAACAGCTATTTTTTTACTCTACGGACTCCGATAGTGTCAACTTGGACCGAAATTGACTCCGATAGAGTCAACTTTTCTTGTATTTATTGAACCAATAATATTATATGATTTTATTATGATCTTTTCGAAATAACCAGTCTTATTGTGTATCAACGTAACACTTTGAATACAAGAAAAAATATTTATGTAAGGGCATGGTAATTTTTTGATAAAATTCATGTATATTAACCGCGTAATCATTTTCCAACAAAATATTTTTCTTTACGTTATTTTAAGCTTTTTGACGGATTGAAAGCTCTCTTGTCTTAAGATTTTTGATTAGGTCTATGATCACAATGTAAGGCATTTTGAGCCATCATTAACTTGTAAGTGAATAATATTATGGCAAAAACAAGAAATTGAACTCGAATTACAGAAAAACGTACATGATGCTAGATTTTTTGAGAATAACATAGTGAAGGAACTTTTCTAAATTTATTCGAACTTTTTAAAGACCTTACTTCTTTAAAAAATGTACATGATAAACGATTATAAAAAATACGCTTCTAAAGAAAACGTCTAAATTCATTAAAATATCAGTATCTCAAAAGAAAATTTGGATTAAAAACAAAAATAAGCAACAAAAAATTAAAATTTTTAAGCAAATTCATTGAAAAGAAATCGCCTGCGGGTATGCAAATTTTCTTGATGCATAATGCCATTTCGCGCGTTTTTTCGGTCCCAAAAATGTGGATAAACCCGGGACTAAGTGTATTTACTAATAATAAAAATATTCTTAATCATTCCTTAATCTCCAAATTTTGCCTAAACACACGACTTTTTTGGGCCAGAAGATGTACAATTTATTAATTAATTTAATAAAATATTCTACTATCGTATTGAATTTATCAATGATCTAGTACAAACATAAAATAATACTCCTTTAAATCAAAATTTCACATTCTAATTGATTTTTTCGGACTCCGATAGAGTCAACGAATCCAATAGAGTCGACAGACCTGGAAATAATTAGTTGACTCTATCGAGGTCCCACTGTATTTACAATTTTTAGCGTTTGGGAATCTTAAGAAAGATTTTATTTTTTAATCTACTTTTAAAAATAATTCTTTTTATCTTGCACTATTCCTAGGATAAAATTGTTTAGCTTTTCCAATGAAAAACACCACAATAATTTTATAAACATAAAAAAAAATATCAGAACCACATTAGATTTCATCCAGTTACTAAATATTTTATTTTTATCATAAAACAACAAGAAACCTACTGTAATTTTGTTACTTTGATAAATAATTGTAATGTTTCAACAATTACCGAAATTTGTAAAAGCAATGTCGTGGGATGTGTCATGACTCATGAGAATTATGGCCTCTACACATTGGGAGCAATTTTTGTCAAAAATTGCTTTTTTGAAGGAAATTCCCTGCAGCGTTGTAGGGGGAAACGTCAAATTTCTGTCAAAAACGCAATTTTTGATGAAAATTGCTCCCAATATATAGACACCTTTAGAGAGATAAACTTATTCCGGGTGCATTAGTGGTTTTTATCCTTTTTGGATAAGAAATAATTTATATTTTTGCTAAAGGTTTCAGTTGCTACAACGCTGCTTTTTTGACCACTGAGGAATGTGTTGCAGCGAATAAAAGCTTTACCGGTAGCACTTTATCTTCCTAATTTTCATGATTATCGAAAATCACGAATCGCAGGAAATTTCGTATTCATGCATTTTTGCAAAATTAATCGCAAAACTATATCGCTTTCAGCTTATAAAATTAATGATTTTAACTAAAATTGAGTTCAGGTACAGCTTTAGTAGAATGAAGATCTTATTCCATTATTCTCAAAGAGGGAGAAAAAATCACGGTAAAGGAAACTGTCCTTTCCTGAACTGTCCCACGCTCCCCTAAAACCCTTGATTGAAATTTAATTCTCAAGTTACATCTTCTTCTTTATTCTCATATTATATAAAATTTAGATATTTGAAATTTTATCATATAATGCGGAAATAAAAAGGAAAACGAAGAAATTGAAAAGTTTTCCTATGAAAAAAGAAAAATATGGAGTTTTAAGTGAAGATCTTCACTTTCGTGAACCCGGCAAAAGAGCCTTGTATGTGAAAGAGAATCGAGGGTGCGATGGTGTATATCCGGAAGGGGTAAGGATGGGCTCGAATGGAAAGTTCTTCCTAGTTTTCGTCAAAAGGAAAATGAATTTTGCGATTTTCACTGTTGGGAAAGGCGCGATAGTTGCCGAGACGATATCGCCCAAGAGATGCGCTCTGAGTGCAACTGCGCACACAGCACACAACCACTGCCCGGCCACCAATATGCACCTATCCGTGTACCGGAGTATGTGGCTTGTGTCTGTAGCTGGTGCATAACTGGGTCAGTAGAGAAATACTCGCCGTTTACATCGATCAATATGTGCTTTCTCGCATGTAGCTATATTGGTGCCGATTGTCGAGATTGCTTCTCAGTAGGCTGAATTGTTTCTCTTTTTCATATTTGACATGCCTACTGCATTTTTATTTCAAATTCGCACACCATTTGACATACACAGCTTTTCCTTCGCGCTACCACATCAAAGAGCCCATTGCACTTTTCCGCGCCGCAACGAAAACGAGCAGATTTTTTTTTCTTTCAACCACATCTCCCTAAACGATCCGGTATAGAATTTCCCGAATCCCAACGAAAGCTCAGCGGTTCATTTTGTACTTGTATTGAGGTATAGCTTTTGTCGATTGAATAGGAAAATGCATATCTTGCACTCTCACTTCCTGTACAACTACACTTACCAAAGTACCGAAAACATCCCAAAAATATATGTTGACAAGAAAAGGAGCAACTGCGGAAAGCTCCAAAGCTCTCGAAAAGCTATAAATATTTCCACGAAACTATAATAGTGTATTAATTAAGAAATAAATTTAGATGAAAGTGTAATATGGCCATATTTATCTGGTACATGACCTCAGTCATTGCCTCTGCCATTGTCAATTGTGCAACTTCTACATCGTTGAATGTGTGTGAAAATTTCTTAGCCGACTTTAATACTTACAATTGCGTCACTTCATAGTCTTCGGCTTTGTGGGTTGGCTGTTAGAGGAAGTCGATGACGCTCAAACAATTTTATATCTATGTTAAATTAAACCATGAACATACCTCAATTTTTAGAGGTAAAGAAACTCTTGAGAATACATAATTTTCTATGCATTTTAAAAATAAAATTTATTTTGTAAAATTTTTAATCCTGATTTCTAATAGACCATTTTCTGTCTGATTCTGTTTTAGGAAGAGCTTCATCCAGGCTTCTCAACAGAGATATCCTTGCCAGTGATGATGAGTGGTTCTGTGATAGTGTCTGCAAAGAGTTGTCCAACTGGTTCTACTATCCCCCAAGAGAACATGGACGTGTCGAATCCTTCGCGAACTCCAACACCGGGCAGTAGTCAGCAGCAGCAGCATGAATATGATGTCACACGCATGCGTGAGGAGGATTTTGAACGCTTAGCTGTTTACATAGTGCCCGATGTGCCCTGTGAACGAGGTGTTGCGAATCGGGCGGAAAAAACACTCCCACGAAGCCTAACACTAAAACCATCCTTAGTCCTTTCAACACCAAATGTGCCGGTAAATTTATTTTAGTCCTAATCTTGCTTTTTCCATGTATAATGCATAAAAATTAAATGCAATTTATATTTTAGACTGAAGGTGTTTGGAGCACTGGTGTTATTCCAAGGGGTACGAGATTTGGACCCTTCGAGGGTATACCAACGCCCAACTTTCCCAGTGACAAGAGGTCATGGCGATACTTCTGGAGAGTAAGTGGCTTTGCTATCGGGCACACGACACACGAGCTCTTCTCCGATAAGCACATGTTCGGGTCTCAGGTCCCACCGTTGCATGACATGACTGTACATAAGCACGTTCTGATCATTTGAGATCTTTAAAAATTCCTTGTCTTCAACATTACAATTAAATTTCTTAATCTAATTTATTTAAGATGTATATACAATACCTACAATACTATGACATATCCTAATATATGAAACATTGAAAATTCATTTTGCTGCTTAACCCATTCCTTACCATGGTATTATATATCATACGCAAATTGAGTGATTTTAAATGATTTATTCCTGGGCAACTGATACTAGAATTGCTGTCGGGAATGGATTTTTAGTAACTTTAGTTCTTCAATTACTTGGAAAAAATAGTCTAACAGAGATGAAAATACATTTTGTTATAGTTTTCTTGCTTCGCGAAAGGTCATGCAAAATTTTTGCTCAAAATGGCGGACGGAAAATTCGACATCCCGTCAAATTTATTAAAATTGTCCTCTTTCCTCTTTCCTGACTTGAATTCTGCTTACCAATTTATTTTCTTGGATAGCTACTCTATCTAAAGCAATAGAGTTTATAATGAATTAATGCACAGAATTTAAATTCAGTGACCGTTAAGACGTCTGTTTGAAGGCGAATCCCTGCGCCCCCATAATAATTTTTTTTCTTTTCAAAAAAATTCATCTATTAATCTGTAGGAAACTAATCATAAAATATGAACATTCTATCTCAAGTATTGCTGGTACATTGACTGAATGAGTTAAACTCTCAAAACAATCTTTATTATATCGACGGCTCCATTCCATATTATTCTAAGTCGACTTAGAATTATATTACTCCGAGAGATATGTTGTTCCTGGGACCGAGATCTACAACCAGTGAAAATGTGGTGGTCATCCGGCGTTCGGGTAACGAGATATAAATTTTTTTCGAAAAAAATTTACACGGGCAGCATAGGAAATCGCCAACTTCAAATGGCTCTCCTGAAATGTTGTAATTCTGAGATAGAATAGTATAGAATGGAACCGTCGATATTATTACACATGGTTAATAGGCTAAAATTCTTTCAAAACAGAAAAAATACGAATCTTTGGCCTTATTATTTTTTCCTTGTTTGCTTTTCTAGACCTCTGTAGGTCTTCAAATTCATCTCAGACAATTTTGTATAATTTCTTATATATATTGTATAAATAAATAAAAAATCTTATTTATCATAAATTAGGGGAGACTGGGGCAAAAAGTCACAAATCGAAAATTTTAAAATTCAATATCTTCCAAGATAAATAAGATAGCGGCTTTAAATTTTTTCCATAGATAGCCTCCATAGGTCTTCTTCAATGTCGTAAATTTGTTAGAATTTGAACAAGGAATTTAAAAAACAAAAAATATCGAAATTTTTAGCCCAATTTTTGAAATATTTTCCGTGCAGAAGATATCAATTATTAGCTATTTATATTAAATTTGATGAACTGGTGAATATTTCCCAAATTATCTGGATATTCCTTGAATACGAATCCGCTATCTATTTTAGAATTTTACAAAGATTCTTTTCTCCAGAAATCCTTTTATTAAAAACGACCACTTGGGGTAAAAAGTAACAAAAGCTATGGAGCAAAAAGTAAGAAAAACCGAAACAATTTCTTATGTCCCACGGTGAAGAGAAACGTTAATGCTATGTGTCGCCGCTTGTTGTTTGCACTGGTCAAACGATTTGCAGTCTTTTGTGTGTTTTTTGTAAAATAGCTTAAAATGCGCTTTTCTCGCTCAGATAGAGAAAACAGTGTTTTACAAAGGTGTAGAAGAATAAATTTCCTATGAAAATATGTAATCTAGGTTTTTTTTTAAATTTATGGAATCCCGTAATAAAGCGAATCAAAATGTGATAGTATCTTATGCCTGATACTATTTGCCCCAGCATTTTTGAAAATGATCACAAAATTATCTTTTAGAAAACGGCTCGATAAATATATTTCCTTGCAAAATAGAAGAAAACGACTTTCACAGAGTTGTAGAGCGGTAAATTTCCAATAAAACTGTGCTAATTAGAAATTTTGGAGGTGCTCGGCTAGCTTGTAAAAAAATAAAATATCCGTTTTGTTACTTTTTACCCCAGTCTCCCTTAATACTAAACTATCTAGACCTTTTTACAATTACTAAATTACAAAAAAAATATAGGATCTAACAGTTTCCTTTCCTATTAACATTTCAATGAAGAATTCTTCTCTACTTTCATGTTATCTCAGGTGCAGGGTACAACACATGTTACTTATGGAAATATTAAGGTACTTTGACTACACAGAGGTGTTGGCAACTTTAATCATCCGATACAATACTCAATTGGGTATTTTCATACATTCCAGATATTTAAAGATGCTGACTTCTACTACCTGGACGGATCAGATACGAGTCACGCGAACTGGATGCGATATGTAGCGTCAGCGTATAGTTTGTCCGTTATGAACCTGGTGGCATGTCAGCATCAAGAGCACATATACTTTTACACAATTCGCGATATCATGCCCAATGAGGAGTTAATGGTGTGGTATTGTCGTGATTTTGCCAAGAGACTGGGCTATGATGTTGATCCAGAACGGGCAACATATAGCATCTGCAAAGAGGAGACTATGAAGAAGGCGTATGGAATTCAAGTGGCGCCCGTTCATCCGGAAATCGCTTACAATCACATGAAATTCGTCATGGGCTTCCACATTCCGCGACGTACACCAACACCGAGTCCATCACCACCCCCACCCACCGCTCAGCGACAGGTACATCAAACTGTTGTGCATTTACGGACGGAGGTAGCAAGAGAGGCTAACAATGCATTGGGACGTGAACAGTCCCCACTTCGTGAGGGATGTAAAGAAAAGGATGCTGAATCGCCAGTTAGCCAAGTGAGCAAAGATACAACGTATGAGCACCAACTCACCCCGACTGATGGATCTGTACGGTCCGACGAAGGGTACCACAGCAATGGGTACCACGATGATGGATTTACACCCCCAGAAGACTCAAGTGACAGCGAAAGTGAGAACAATTATGTGTTAGACTGTTCAAAAAAGACTATTGCACCTAAAGAAACCACCGTAATTACTTTGAAAGCCGACGTGGCCGATAAGAATGAGTATAGGAAGGTGAAGATGAAAATGCCGCTAAAGTATGAATTTAAGAATAGCAAGAACATAAAATTAGCGCCAAATGTTGAGGGTGAAAAGGAGGCTCCTAAGGAGGTGACAATCGAGAAGACTGCGAGTCCCAAGAGAGTCGTTACACCGGCTACGAGTACCGTTATTGTTCTGGACTCATCTCCGCATGCTGTTGTACCGCTCACGAAACCCTTCTACGAAGCTGAAACGACATCACCACCGCCACCGGCTACCTACATGAGGTATACACCACCTAGTTCTAGCATTTTAGAGACAATCCTCACTGGGAATCGACCAGATGAGTCTGTGAGACGTCAGCCAAATGCCACACCACCACCGACATCACCTACAGAGATGGCATACTCCTACAAGAAATCTCAGCGTTACGGGAACGCATGCAGCCCTGATTCCAGTTCAAACTTACAGAGTCCTATTGCAATCACTCAGATGACGTCTGCAGCACAAACGCCCAGGTTTACAACAGTAACACACACGCAAAAAGAATTGTCGCCGCAACCGTCAACGCTCATATATTCTACTGGTCAGATACCTATTACAACCAATGAAAATTCACGATCTCCTACTTACACCTACGGCATCTACTCCAGTGCTGGAAGCAATGTAATTACGCACACCCCTTCCTCCTCATACTCTCCCCATGAAGGCCAATATGAACGGTTGGGTAGCCATTCCCTAGCATCTTCGCCAGGGTTGATTACTCTGCAGAATGGGAACCAGATCCAGTTGTCGCATCATCTGATGACTCCCCTAACACCCCTCCAAAGACTGTCTCCTCATCGAGTCTCACCACCCTGCAGTATAAGTCCAGATGGAATGTCCTGTACGCGAAGCGGAAGCCCTCTGAGTCCCAATTCAGCTGGTTCACGAGGCTATCGAAGTCTCCCGTATCCGTTGAAAAAGAAAGATGGTAAAATGCACTACGAATGCAATGTATGTTGCAAGACGTTCGGCCAGTTGTCCAATCTCAAAGTTCATCTGAGGACACATTCGGGCGAACGTCCATTCAAGTGCAATGTCTGCACAAAATCTTTCACACAACTGGCACACCTGCAGAAGCATCATTTGGTGCATACGGGTGAGAAGCCCCATCAATGTGATATTTGCAAGAAGCGTTTTTCCTCCACATCAAATCTCAAAACTCACCTACGCCTCCATAGCGGACAGAAACCCTATGCCTGTGATCTCTGTCCGCAGAAATTCACTCAGTTTGTCCACCTCAAATTGCATAAGAGACTTCATACGAATGATAGACCCTATGTGTGTCAGGGTTGTGATAAAAAATATATAAGCGCATCAGGATTGCGTACGCATTGGAAGACAACCAGCTGCAAACCTAACAACATCGAAGAAGAACTGGCCCTTGCTGCTGCAGCCACCTCAGAATGTTTCGGTAGGTATTGCTTTCGAAATAATAAAATGCTATATAAACACAATTGAGTTACGCCTTTCTACTCTTTTTGAAATTTAAAATAAAACTATATAGTAAAAGTTCTAAATTAAATAAAATATAATATGTTCACTTGAAATCATATTAGATCGGAATATTTCATTGTGTTTTGTATGGAGTTCCTATAATAGATCACTATTTAATCCTTTATATTGTTGAAGTTTTAGTTAATTGAAATATACAGTGAAATTCTATACAATGGATATTGAATATTTATTTGAAGAAGAGAATCAAAGATATTTACCGGTTCGATACAATAAATTTTCTAAATTCACGTTGAAATTCCACAGGACATAAATATACAGGGTGGCTGAAAAAAAATGCAACAAACTAAAGCGCTATATTATCCTCATTTTTTGTTCAACTTTTTTGAAATAAAGAAAAAATGGTAGTAAATACATCAAAATTTTAGAAAATTATCGGTTTTGTTCAATACGATCTTATTTTGACTTAATTATGGTCTTAAGTCTGTCGGAAGTGCTATCGCAGTTTACACGAATGTCAGCCTTCTGAAAGTCCTGCTATTCACGAGGAAGGGCTGCCTAGCTCTTCGAAACTTTGCTACTTTTTAGTCCTAACCTTGACCAACAAAATGCCTCTTTTGGAGAAGTCAAACGATTTTGCATCGAAGAATTGTGGAGGTCGTTGTTTTCCCAAAATGAAATGCGAAACGTTTTTATTAGCCAAATCTTGTTCGGAGCGTGATTTCTGCGACGTTGTCGAGTCTTGATCGAACTTCCATTACTTCTTACTAAAATTTTCAAGTCCTGACCTTCAAATGAGGTGGTCCTTGACTTCCAGTAGTCATTAGAACGCGTAAATTATCGTATGATCTTTCCTTCAGATAGACACACACATTTTGTTTGCACATCAATTGCTAAATTGAAAATTTTTCTTATCAGAAAAAATGACATTCTGGTACTGACCACGAACGTGCAAGCGAATTTACTCCTTCGTCGATCGAGCATAACTTCTTTATAAGAATCGACGATGTCTCTTCCTTTTCAGGATTTTTAAGGCTTCAATAGAGGTCCTTTAATAATATTTATTTCATGATTATTTATGATCAATGCATCTCACAGATCGTTTGTTTGCAAATATGACGCAGATTTTGTTCAATTTGCTTCTTCACTTTAAGAACGATGACTAGCGATGAAGCAATTTTTTTTTAGACCTACACCAAAGCATTTTAAAATGCTACTAGTATCCCTGTACAAAGTTATGTTTCGAAAAACGGAAAGTTTAATTACATTCAGGGTTTTAAAGAGCCCTAACGATAGCTGCTTCCGCATTTCCTGCAAAATGCTTTATAAATGACCTTCCATCTGTCTTGCAGGGCTGTTCATATCACTTGTATGCGGATGACCTGCAGATATATGTAGAAGGAGATTCTTCCAATCCCTCTTCAGCCTTCCACCTCATGAATGAGAATTTATCTCAAATTGAGCACTGGGCGTCCACTAATGGACTTCTCTTGAATCCAAAAAAATCTCAAGCCCTTATTATCTCCAAAAAATCAGTCTGTATCCCTACGTATCCCCTCCTCCTGCACGGAGAAATTATTCCTTTTGCGGATCAGGTTAAAAACCTTGGTATTGTTTTTAACAACACTTTATCTTGGTCTGATCATGCAACCTCAATTTGTCGAAAAATCAATTACTCCCTATACACCCTCCGACGTTACCGGGACATCACACCCTACGACACACGCCTACTCCTCTCACGAGCGCTACTTTTACCCATATTTTCTTATGGAGCTGAGCTCTTTTTCCTTGCAGATAGTGATACGATCAACAGGTTAAAAGTTGCTTTCAACAACTGCGTAAGGTATATCTGCTCGCTTGGTCCCCGTGATCACATTACTCCTCATAGGGACGTGTTTGTTGGTTGCGATTTACCGTCCTTCCTTCAAATGCGTGCCCTTCTCTTTCTGCATCGCCTGGTGACAACTGGATCACCTGGTTACCTGGCTTCCCTCTTGACGAGGGGGGGTTCTGCTAGGGTTCAGGGATATTTGGTACCTAGGGCGGAGCAAGATCTTTTTTACCGCACTCTTTTTGTAAAAGGAGTTGCATTATATAACTCCCTTCCCCGTGAGGCACGTAGCTCTCAACGGGCGATTCAGAAACATTTCCAAACTGGGCTTAACTGATTAATTTATATTCTTTTTTTGCTTTCTTTTTTCTCTTTTTCATATTATTTATTGTTTTCTTTCCTTTTTCCTTTTTTCTGTTTTTTTTTCATTTTTTAAATTCTTTTTTCTCGCCACGCAATTGTAAGAGGGTTGTACCCTATTTGTTGTGGATTTTTTGAAATAAATTGAAATTGAATTGAATTGAAATATAGCAACATTAAATTGTCACGTTTGAGTTCCATTACGGTTCAAAAAAGTTTTGCAAAATATTACCGAAAATGCTTTTGTAGGCTTTTATCCGATAAAATGAACTCTATGTAAAATATGAAACCGCTGTCATCAGCGGTTTGATAGCTATGCGCTCTGAAAGTTGTTGCATTTTTTTTCAGCCACCCTGTAATTGAAACTTAACACAGTTAAATATTTAGAAAAATAATTTTGAGCATAAATTACACGCGATGGATAAAAGCATTGATTCCTAAAAGCAGGTGCACATCAAGCCTAACAAAAAGTGAAGCTATTTTTCAGTTTTCATTCTAAAAATTTTGCAGATATTGCACCGCGACTTAAACAAATTTGCTAGTACTTATACTATTTCGGCGAACATTATGAAATATGTATTTTAAGATTTAAGAAATACAAGATTTCGAAATATATCAGACTGATAAGTCAATTCTCTTTAGGAAAAAACTTTCCAATAGTCTTCAGTGCATCTATGCAAAAACGTATTGAAAAATGAAATGTCGTGAGGCCCCTGCCTAAAAGAGTATGCAACTGGCGAACCCATTTAAAAAATAATAGTAATGCGTGCAAAATAATTTTGAATTCTCTTACCTTTTTCCTTTTTTTATTTTGAATCTGAAATTGGGAGCAGTTTCGCAGCACAAGCAATCTGGTGCAAAATGTAACAAACCGAAAATTTTCAAAATTCTATTATTCTTTATCCCTTTCTGGAATTCCTTAAAATTTTAAACATATAAGAAGGTTGATGAAGGCTACCAATGATTTGAAATTTTGACCTCTTTAATATTACACTGAGTGAGAGAAATCCGAACAAGTTAAAATAACATTCCGGAAATGTTAATTTTACCCCGCAACATTGATCTAAAATCGGTGTAAATATTACCCTTTTTAGGTGTATTAGGAGTTACAGTTACCCTTTTTCATGATAATTTTACCCTTAAAAAGGTGTAAAACGAACATTAAAAAGTTTTGATATATTTTTACACCTAAAAAGTGTTAAAGTTCTCGGGAAAAAAAAGTTAATCGCACCCTCTTTTTTTTCCTCAGTGTTGAAGATGACAAATTTTGAAATTTGCGTTTTTTTAACATTTTTAATTTTTCTCGTAAATCGCGAAATTTAGTCTCTAGTTAACCAATAACTTCTTTTCCGTAATAACAGCGGGTGCATCAGAGAAGGACCATGGCGACCCTGTTCAGCATGATGTGTACGAGATGCATCACGTGAGTAGTCATTCTCACCTGAGGCATATTGGACAGCCACCTCCAACGCTTATTACCATCGCAAGTTCCCCGCATCATCAAAATCCCCCCCAAGGATCACCGTTGACTCAGATGCGAACGCACGTGGTTCCGTCCAGCATACAACAAGGCGTATCTGGGCAGCCTGGCCAAAAGATCGTTACAATGGCGAAGGACGGAACTACATCTATCCAGAGTGGGCACCCCTCGGGCCAAAGCAATCATTACAACCACTCACAGAATGGTGATTCCAGGCCCAGTGTTATTGAGTCAAGTCAGCCTCTTATAATTGAGTGTACATAAGGGCTACGTTATGTATATTAGGAGCGATTCACCCAAATCCACAAGAATTAATTAAAACTTAATATCAGTTATTACTAATTAGTCAACTGTATTGAAAAAAGAAAACAACTAATTAGGAATATGGATATTCTGACTGATTAGATTAATGCTAAAACATCTTATTGGACAAATACTGTATTATTTGACTCATTAATCAATTCAACTGTTTGACTGATAGTTGAATAATTGTACATATATTTAAATAAGTCTCATGTAATTTGAACCATTAACTCATCACAAGTTCTGCAAAAGAGGGATATTGATTTAATTGGGAAGATTGAGCAATTCTGGATTAAGATTTTAAATGTTTTACCCCGGGTTATGACCAGCGCACAATAACTTTTGTTTATAAACATGTTTTCAAAATTTTCTGTGAGAGTGAGCGAGATGACTATATCTAGATTTCATTCACTCTCATTGAAATGTCAAAAACATATTTACAAAACAAAAATTATTGTGCGTTGAGCATTAAAATTAATTTCTAGAGTAACATAACAAAACAGATTAAACAAATGTTGTTTTTTAATATATTTTACCAAAATGTTATTATGTGTTTGAAAAGAATTACTTACGTCCTCTACTATTTTTTGGTTTACGTTATTATAACAGTTTTGGATTTCTGTTGGTGTGTGATGTCTGTGTTGCATTTTGCAATGTACCTCAAATTCGACATCCTTAGGACATTCATGAATAATTTTGAATACGGTTTCTTTTCTTGATTTTCTGTTCTTGGAAACTTCTCTTATTAAAGTTAGTAACCGCAGTAACCTATTTACCTTTATAGCTTTCATCTTTCTGTTATAAAATTCGTTTTGACGCCATCTTGCTTTGTTCCGCTTGGTAAAAATTGGAGCACCCAATAAACAACTTAACATTAGCACATTATTCCCTAATGTAATAAACAAAAAAAAAATTATATTGTTAATAAAAGTGTTCGAAACTGAACCCAAGTCGAACTACAATGGATTATGGTTTTAGGACTTGTTCTTGTTGTAACGATCTCAATTCTTTAATAACAAGAGCAAAAATATTGATAACATCTATACATTTCACAAAAAAAGGTGTCACTATTTATTTTAAAAAAAAATGGGAAGTCGTCATACTTTTTCCCAAAAATATAAAATCTGAAACTTAAGAACACTAAAATCTTCATTCCGGAATTGTTAATATGTTCCAAATGTTAATCAAAATCATTAAGAGTAGGGTATGTGAATTTGGATAAGACATTCAAATTGGCAAATTCTGTTAACAAGAAAATATTGTACTTATCCTAAGCACCTCTAAAATAAATATATTTCTTATATCATCCCCAAATTCCATCATAATACTGTTACTTTTCAAATATCTGAAAAAAACGAAGATCATCTCCATGTTTCCTATAAAATAAATAAAAAAATCTTCAATAAAACTCACTGATAGAGTCTTAAAAAAATTGTAAATAGATCCGTAGATTGAAAAAAAAGAAATCATTAAACTTTATTCTGAAAATATAGCACACACTGTGTAAATTGTATAAAATAATATGAAAAAAGAGTTTCTTCCAAAAAAAAAACGGTAAACAACATAATATTCTTGATTTTATATTCTATTTCTTCCATCTTAGTTTTGTCTATTTAGTTTCTGTGTCATTGCTGAATGATGGAGTATTACAAAAAAGAAAAAAACAAATTAAATACTATTTAGTATGTAAGAAGACCCTTTCTATTTATTGAAACTTTACCGTGTAGTATAAACAGATATATTTATATGCTCTTTGTATTTGTTCATATTTAAGACAAATAAATTAGGAAAAAAACATATTGCATAATGTAATGAATATTACACACATTTTAGTAACAATTAAATGATGTAATAGACTACAATATTTCCACACAAGAATAAAGAAAAAAACTAAGGAAAAAGGTTAAAATCTTATAAAATAAAATATTTATAAAAGAAAAAAAAGAATATTATGGAGAAATATAAATAATTACATCAAAAAATTAGCTGAAGATCGGTGCTTAACCTGCAATATTTAGGGTTTTCTATATAACTAGTAAATAAATAAATGTAGTATTTAAAGTGACAAAGAAAAATTGAATAAAAGTTGAAGGATATTGTATTATACAGTAAATGTGAGAGGAAACTTTAATTCATACCCAAGAGGAAGATGATGAAGAAATTTTCAAAATACATTTTCTATTTAAAAAAAAATATTTCTGTGGCCAAAAACAGCAGGTAAAAACAATTATCTTATAAAAAAGAAAAGAAAGTAATGTAAATTTATTGTTTAAGTAAAGCTCGACGTTTTTAGGGCCATAGGCAAAAGGAGTACTTGTAATAAAAAAAAATGAAGAAAAGGATTTTATCTATAATACAAACCAAATTATTGAATCCCTAACTAAAAGCCAGAGAAAATTAGTGACAGTAAAGGGTTATCAAAAAAATTACTCAATGAAATAAAATTTTTATTAAAAAGAAACTTTAAAAATTATAATTTATTTGGTAACGTGACATAAAATACTTTCGTAGACCATTTCAAATTGGAAAATACTGTTAAGTGAGTCATAAATTTGTGAAACTTGACATATTTCTGTTCAGGTTTTGTTAAAATTATCTTACCGAATATGAAATGTTATCGGTTGAATTGGTAAATTATTTAAAATTCTATAATTTCTGACCCCCAAGCATAATCATGTAAAATACAGAAACTATTTCTTTATTTAATCTTTATGAATTTTCAAATGTTTGCTAACTTTATACAATAATTTAAAAAGGTTTTACAAGATTGTGACCCACTTGCAGTACTTCCTCTTCATTGAGTTCCACAATACCCTCCACTTTGCTTCTTATCACTGAAATTATTACTAAAATACAAATGATTTTTATTTTATTGAATTTATTTTTGTAAACTATAATTTGATGGTACTATTTCAAAATAATATACATTCTTCATCTCCCCTTAATTGATAAAGACAATAAGTGCTTTCTTCCCACCGATTTTTTCCTCAATTTTTCCTTATGTTCATCCAAATCCAATAAGAACATGTCACAAGAAATCATCAAATTGGCAATTACAAAATAAAAAAAAAGAACGAAACTTCTTGACATCACACTCGAGCAGTGAGGAAAAGGAGGAATAAGAAAACTTTCCTTACTTTTTTTTAATGTCATTTGAGGCTATAAGTGTATAATATTTATTAATTAGTTTATAAAATCCTCATTTTGTAGCATGTTTCACATTAGTTCGCGAGAAATAATTTGTTAAATGTAATTAAAATGATTATTCCACCAACGAATTTTATTATATGTATGTACCGTGTACACAGGAACATATTGTTGTTTTGGCAAAATTTAAAAAGTAAAAAGAAATTGTAGAGAATCTCAGCTAAAAAAAAAATATCATATTTTTTCCCTTCCTCAAAATGCCCAATTTCTTTCCCAAAGTATCCCCTCAATACGTTGCAAAAAGAAAATGTTTTAGGGTTATTATTTTTAAATATTAGTAATGAGAATATTTATATCATTGATGAAAGAAAATTAATAAAATATCAAAGATGTAAATGTACTGTGTATTTGTAATTACTGGAACCATTTATTGTACAAAGAAAAAAAAAGAAACTAAACATCTATGGAAACACTTTTGTATCTATACCACAATCTTTTTGGTATTTGAAATTAGATGGAAAAGAAGAGGCGGTAAAAATCATCAATAAATGTTTAGATGAAAATATGCAGAATTCACAACACAATCCATTTGAGCTTTTTTTTGGGCGTTAAGTTGTGCTTAAAAAATGTGGGCCAAATAACTAAACCGAAACTTGACTTTATTTGGACTTTGCGCAGCTTAGAGACTTGAAAAGTATGTGTTATTCTTTTAATTTTCTTTTTCACACTTTAGCGATTGAATATGATGCAACATGCACAAAATTTTCTTTAAAAACATTTAAAATTTTATCAAGAATTGAGAAAAATTATGAAATTCATTTGGAAAACATTTTGAACTTCCACTGTGTAAAAATGATTTTTTGTTTGAGTTCTTGTGCAATTTTTCCTAATAGGGGAAAATGGGGTATTTCTGAATTGGGGCAGCTTAAATGAAACTGGACCTTATTATGATATAATGTAGCTCAACAAACCAGTTTCGTAGCTAAATTACATCATAAAAAGGCTAAATTCCATTTAAAATGCGAGAAAAAACCAACAGCAAAGCTGTCCCAATTCAAAGGTACCCCTCTTCCCCCTACTAGGTCCAATAACTTATGAAAATGTTTATTATTTTAATTTCAAATTGCATTTGCGTCCGAAATGTAGGGAAAATTCTTTTTGTTGTTTTTGATACTTTAGTGGCCATTCTTCGATTCTACCGATTCTACTAAAATGATCTGATTCTGCAATAAGAGAAATTTGAAGATTTTCAAATTTTCTTCAATACTTTAGAACTAGTTTGTAAAACTAGTGAAGTTTGTAAAACCTATAAAAGATGCGCTGTAGCCTCAAGTATGCCACAATGCTTGGAGAATATCCCCCTACCCTGCGGTGGAATGATAAAACTTTCCGATACTATAGAATCAATAGTATCGATTAATTTGTATCCGTTAGATTTAGCAAAAGACGGATTTTTAAAAATTATTAAACCTGTAGGGGAGACCAGGGTAGCATTAGCCAGCAAATGAAGCTTTTTTCTCGCGCGTGATTTGTGAGAAAATGATAAGGTTTGTCTAATGTTTTTATGTTTCATAAGTAGCATTAGGATTTTGGCTGTATGAAACAGTGTAGTTCAAAGCTCTAAAATCCTTGACTTTTTCTAGAGAGGATAATGGAGAAAGTATGACACAGTGGCTACACGTACCCCGGCCTGGATAGATATAGCCACTTTCAGTCACTTCAGTCACTTATATAAATAAGGAGATAATTATTATCCAAGTGAAAAATATCTCTTAATTAACTTTATTAAACCAGAAACAAAGTAAAACTATGATATTTTGACTAACAACTTAGAAAACCAAATGCTGGGCCAAAAACTGTTACATAAAAATTACAATTTTATACCCATTTTATAAAAATGCTTCTAAATTGTAGGATAACAGGATCAGAGATATAAATATTTCTGGGAATATGGGGATGTGTTCCTGCTTTCATTAAAAAATACTTTGCTCGATGTACATTTTAAGAAAAACGAGAAAAATCCACTACCTAATTCTACCCCTGGCTATATGTATCCCGGTCTCCCCTACTCTTCTTAAAAGAATGTGACTATTGATAAATACTTATATTAGCTACAAAAAGTGCAGCTATCATTTAAATTTTTCAGAATAGACAGTCGATAGTATCAAAAAGAAGTTATGTCACCCCTGGTATTACTAATTCGTTTAAAATTTTAATCTTGTTTTTCATATAATTTGCTTTAGTTGTCGCTAATGAGCATCCAAATGTGTATTTTGTTTTGAATCACTTAATATTTAAAACTTGATCTATTATGGCCAGCGCACAATAACTTTTGTTTGTAAACATGTTTTCAAAATTTCCCATGAGAATGAGCAAGATGACTAGATCTAGATCTCACTCACTCTCATTGAAATGTCAAAAACATGTTTACTAAACAAAATTTATTGTGCGTTGGGTATTATTAATGAAAAGGTGTACTTTCCTGCAAGGTTCTATGTCCTTCAAAGGCAAAAATCACACATTAAGATTCGCATTACCAACAATAGCGCAAATCGCATTAAATTTTTAAAGAGTAAGTGTGATATCACCATGTTCACCTTTACAATGAAAAGGTACAAAATCAATTTTTCTTGCATTCCTTCTTGAGTTTGGTAGAGATTTTTTTAAAGTACATTTAACCTTTTTTTACATTCGTGTAAGATGTTAGTGTTCAAATTAAAATCGAGTTCTCATCTGGTTAAAGAAAATCTTCATCGTTATGCCTTTGACAGACTTACGGCTTAAGCTGAGAGATGACTTAGAGAGCGAGACTGATAAAATTTAGTTTAATCATTATTTTCTTTATAATTATGTTAGGCCGTCTTTCGGTTTAATTCGTACACTAATAAGAGAAATCCGAAAAAGTTACAATAACATTCCGGAAATGTTAATTTTACCCTGAATTATTGATCCAAAATCGGTGTAAATATTACCCTTTTTAGGTGTATTGGGGGATAAAGGTACCCTTCTTGATGTTAATTTTACCCTTAATAAGGTATAAAAGTAATATTAAAAGATGTTGATATATTTTTACACATAAAAAGTGTTAGATTTCTGAGGAAAAAATGTTAATCGTACCCTCTTTTTTTTCTCAGTGTAGGTGTATCCAAGCACATTACAGATATTTCTAATCTTTTAAAATTTTTAAGGGCCTGTACAGACCTAAAAAATGACCGAGTGATAGTTTGGAGTTATTATGCACAACCGAAATAATAATTAAACTTACATTTCCATCAATTTTCCACAAGGTCGTCTCATCGATAAGTTGTAGTTTTGTCTAAAAGAGCCTTATGGCCACTACACAGCACAGAAATTTATGTTTATATTGACTGTTTTTCTTACACAGGCGTAGGCGGTTTGCTACACTTATAGACATAAATTAGTAAATTTGTAAAAATTATAAAAGTCATAAGTATCAAAGGCCTTTTTACTGGTACTTAAGGCGTAAATGTCAATAAGAGTTATTACTTATATTTATTTTAATTTTCCTTTTATTATCTATTTGCTTCTGAAGAATAAATTGATTAAGTAGAATCGTAATTATGGTTACCTGAGTTCCAAAAAAAGCAACAAAAATAAATTTGCCTAACTATGGACGTTAAAGTAAATTAAAATTAAAATGATTAACACTTTCATGGGTCATTGGACCTCAGAAATATATAAATAGTATAAAAATTCAAGTGCAGAAAGAAATCCAAATTATTGCATAGTTCAAATATAATTTATTATGTGGATGTAACTATACAGCACAGGTGTGCAAAAACCGTTGAAACCGAATAAACGTCAAAATAAGTTTGTTTAGGTAGCGTTTTGGTCATTGACGTACAAGTTTCATTTGACGTTTGTTCGGTTTCAAACGGTTCTTGCACACCTCTGCATGCAGCACACTCACACAAATTCTTTCAAATCAAATTATTAAAAAAAAAACGATTTGTTTAATGATCTTTATTTCCAAAACCTGCGCATCACATTTAAATTGAAATATTTTATATGTGCATGAGAGTCCATGGGAGAAACGGTTATGGATAATGGTTGAAGGTTTTCAAAAATTTGTCCTTATACCTTTTCTGTATACTTTCTAAGGAGCAAAACTATTTGAAACAACATTATAGTTTTGCAATTATGTGGTAGATGTTATCAAGAATGAGTGAAGTCGTTTCTTATCGTCTCGTTGACTCGCAGTTAATGTCCTTAAAACCTCTATTTTCAAAATATCAGTAATTCTGTTTTAGTAATTGATGGTAGCTCCACAGTGATTGAATGACTAAATTGCAAACGTAAGATTACAATATATTCTTTACCTTTGGAATTTTTTTTTGTAACTCCCACAATTGCTGTATTATCAAAAATTTATAAACACAGTTTTTTTTTATTGAAATCTACGCAGGGGAAACTAGGGCAGAGGTCAAATTCTCGAACGTAACCAATCACAATTGTTTACTAGTTACTGTCTATTTCGTTTATCGATTGCCTGGTTAATCGAAAATTTAGCCATGGCCAAAACCAATTATCTCGTACAACACTCCATTTTCTATTAATCCTAGAAACTTTCCCTTCTCTTAAGCAGTGAGACAAAATTATGAATCCTCGTGAATTTGGACTCAGTAGTAAACATGGGGTAGTTATAAACATTGATATTTTTGTTGACACTACTTGGACTTATGTCGACCATCTCTTGAATGTATAAGGACCCCTGTAGTATCTATGAATTCATATAGGCCCCTTCCTCTGAAGTCTAGTATTTAACAAAAAAAAAACGTATTGTTTACAACTACCTCATGTTTACTACTGCCCCAGTTTCCCCTATGCAACTTTAATTTCAGTTTTGAGTAGTATTTTCTTTCATTTCGCTAGCTAATTTCAAGCATCAACCATGAACAGTAGGGTAAAATGAGGTAATTTGGAACCATTTACAATTTGGGACATTTGAGATTTTCTCACTGTTTCAAATGAGCAAAGAGAAAACAAAGACCGCAAAATAGAAGAAAAAGACGTTTAAGAAGACAACGGACAGATTTCTTCCTTTTGAATCTCTAAAACACTGAGAAAATCTCAAATGTCCCAAATTGTAGATGGTTCCAAATTACCTCATTTTACCCTATGGTTTTTGAGATAAAGAAATACTCATAATACGCAACATTTTAACAACCAAATTACAAAAAGTCTACTAGCAATTGGATGAATCACCCATCTATTCTTCCTTGATGTCAGGATCATGAGGATCACTCAAAATTCAAAAACTCTGAAAGTAATATATTTCACAATAATTTCCGGTTAAGAAATGTAAGCCCGCTGTATATTCACCATAATTTGTTGTCGAAA
The DNA here is from genome assembly GCF_024763615.1 of Phlebotomus papatasi. Lineage (NCBI taxonomy): Eukaryota > Metazoa > Arthropoda > Insecta > Diptera > Psychodidae > Phlebotomus > Phlebotomus papatasi. The sequence goes on from NC_077223.1 coordinate 46,872,357, forward strand.
AATGTTCTTTTATTTATATAATTTTCGATTATTTTTCGTTTCGCAACCTTCTAAAATAAAAGGAACTATTATGACAACCCTTTGATAAGTATAACTCTACCTTGGAAGAATACTACACGTCCTCTCCGTTACTGTGTTATCACACTTGCACATTAAAATTTTAATATGATTCACATTAATTGTCGCTGGTGAGAGTCCAAATGTGTAATTTGTGTGTTTGAATCATTTTATATTCAAAATTTGATCTATTTGTCGATAAAAGGGTAGACTTGGCCCGCAAAATTGATATAAATTGATTTATAGCATTAATGCGAAAAATTAATGCGATTTTCTCTTTAATTTTTTAATGTGAAAAATATTTATGCTTTAGGTAAAATTAAACTTAGTTTTGCAGGCCAAGTCCACTTCTTTATAAATAAATAGAAAAACCCCAAATATTAAGTGACTCAAAGACACAAATAACATATTTGGACGCTCACAAGGGACAATTAATGTGAATCACATTAAAATTTTAATGTGCAAGTGTGATAACGCCGTTAGTATTGCTCCAGGAATTTTTCCTCTTTCGTCGCTTTTTTTTACAGCAATTTTGCATATATACAAAAAAAGCTGTTTTAAGTGATGATTTATTAAAAATATAAATTTTAATATATGAAAGACTGGTGCCTTGCTCACAAATTATTTGAACAGTAATAACAGTAACATAATTAACAAATAATTATTTGTAACATCACTACATCTATGAGGAAATTTTGGGGATAGTAAACTAAAATTGTAAAAAGAATTGACGAAAAAAAATATAATTGTGTGTAAAATAGTAAATCTTTGTAATAAAGTACTGGATTAATATTATGATTGTATGTTCCAAAGCAATATTCAACAATAAATCTAAGAAAAAGTAACTATGACTTACTAATAATTTTTTTTCTGTTTTTTAGAATTTTTCTAAAATTTGAATAAGAATGCAATGCAACTTAATAGCAGTTTATCAAATTTTTGAATGACTATAGTGTGAAGTTAACGCAGATATTATTTTTTGGTGGGAAATCAAACCACCTTGCGGATTTTTCATAAGACTCTAGTTTTTCTAGTTTTGTTTTTGTGGTTTTTGTTGTAGCAGTAGATAAGAAAATTGCTACTTTTCTTCGTGAAATATGTTAAAGTGAGTGATATCATCAAGAAGCAATTAAAGCACCTTTTTTCATGATTTATTTTACACGTAAGTACTATTTTATCTCTGCTATCTTATACAAATGGAATTATAAAGTTTCTGCATAACCTCAAACACCGTAAATTTTACCCTGAAAGAGTAAGATTTCTTCAAATATTTATTGAAACAATGAATAAGAAATGCCAAGATATAGGAATTTTTGTTAAGAGTCGATTGTGATATTCTCTGAATCGGGCGTTGCCTCCTTGTTATCATGATTCTCATGATCTCCATGTCCGGAAAGCTTAAAATCGCTTTGGAAGTTGTCCAGGACATATTTCCAGTATCTGCAGCGGATTGTATCGCATTCATCTATCATCATGTTGCATAGATCAATAACCTTTTTGGCATGATCATCTCTGGATGGTTCCCTGGGTCTTAGGGCTTTTTCCGTATACAGATCGATGAGAAAGGCAAGAAGATGGGGCGATCTGGAGCCAGTTTCAAAGAGTTCCTCACAAAATGCCACAACTTCGGGGTATTGGTCAAGGGTAGGATCTTCTGCTTGTCGCAGGATGCCCCTGAGGAAGTTCCATGAGCTCTCATTAGTCGTGGCTAAGCGTATACGATTCATGGCGTAGAGAATTTCTCTGGAGATCACATGGGTGTCGATTCCAGTGAACTTAAGCACGAAAAATCTCTGATTCCACGCCGAATTGTTCCGGACATCATCCGCTAACAATCTGTCCACGAAGTTCAACTCATTCTCGTAGAGCCTGTCCATAAAAAAAAATAGTCCCATGAATATTCAAGGTTTCTCTAATTTTTTATAGTGATTTTTTTAGTAATACCCGAAGGTCGCAATGACCCACTGTCGATGCTGCCAAGCGTGGTAATTCTTAGAATCTGCCATAAGAATTTTTGCCGTCAGATCAAGCTCCTTGGAAGCATCCTGGAGCCACTCAACAATGACCCTTCTATGGTGCCAAACTTGGTAATTTTTCCCATTGGATTCTATCACTTCCGCCACGTAGTCAAGTTCCCTGTCCAAATCCACAGCACTCGCGTTCAATGCCTTCAGAATGTCCCTCCTGGAAAATAAATAATGCTCATGTACCGCCTCCTAACCGGAAAGATAGTTATTTACCGATATTGCCAAACGGTATAGTTTGCCGGATTGAGTATCAATGCATCTTTGGTGAGTTCCAGGGCTCTCTTGGACTTCTCTCCGGATGCCACAATGGCTCGGAAGTAGTTGTAAACATCCTTGACTGGAAGTGCCATTAGCCTTGAGCATGTTGAACTTTTTTCCTGAATTTTTTCTACTCACATTTCTCACTGTATGCAATCACGACAACAGGGTTTTCACCGTCATCCTGCTCAATAGGTATCACATCCGACCACTCTGGTCGTTCACAGTACATCTGCCACTCTTCCGGCAACTCATCGTCTGAACTTGAGTCACCCATTGTCAGTAAATCACTGGCAAATTCTCTCTCTCAAAAATTAGAAAAACACACAGTGAAGCGAAAATGCCTAAAAGTTGTCAAGAGTCTGCAGAACTTCAGAATGTCCGTCGGAGTCGTCAGAGTCTGATAAAACCCACATTCAAAACTTCTGTAACCGTTGTGCTTACACTGTAAAATATTTACTTCAATTTATTGTATTCAGGAGATAGAGGAGATAGATAAAGAAGATAGGATAAGTGTGCCAAATTCCGGCCAGCTTCCAATTTCGGCCGCCTTTTTTGTTCCTCGAATTTCCATGAACTTTTAGATTTTACGTACTTTAGAGATTATACCGATTATACAATGCAAAAGAATAACAAAAAGTGTAGCTTCGACAAACAAGATGACGTGAAAAAGATACTGGAAGAATTCCCGAAGGGCAAGGAACTATGAGAATGAAGGTGGCCGAAATAGGGCACCAAAGCTATGTCTATATTTTTATTCATTTTAAAATGTATTAAGAATGATTTTAGAGTAAATAAAGACGGTAAACTCTTTACAAGGTTCCAAGCAACACTCTTTAAGAAGAAAGAATTAAAAAAATCAATTTGAATTTAAAATATTACAGTAGAATCTCGCTTATCCGTGGACTCTTTTTCCGGGTGACATAAAAAAAAACCGTGAGACAGTTGAATTTTAAAAATTTTGTTGACATATTTTCCCCGTTTTGGGTTTTTTTGTTAAAGCAAATGTGCTCTATCTTGTTAATTCTTTCTCATTGTAACTTTTTTGGACAGTACGCATGTTTAGAGAGAATGTCGATTCAGTCAGATCAGAATTCACTCCATAAATTTGCAATGTAAACGAAAAAATCGTTAGATTTCAAACAATTTGATGTGTATCACTCTCAAAATCCGTGTGACATTTCGGTCCCGTTCCACGGATAAGCGAGAGTCTACTGTACATTACAGACTTGAGACTTTGACGCTTGCATACATACTATGCCGAAATTTGGCACACTTACCCTATTAATATCTTTACGAACCAATGTTAGGTAGGGCCTAGGGCCAGGAAGGTTACTAGTATGAGACAACTGCGGACCAGAGAACGTGGAGAGTTTTCTGTGTTATAATTAAAACGAGAGATTTTTTTTAAATTAATATAACACCAGGATGATAAAATTCACCATCTATTTTACAAAATTTTAATAGCCGGAAAGTCACTCATCAAACTGGATATTAGATTGAACAGAAAAAAATTGTAGAAAAAACATACTCGTCTTTAGAATTTACAATTCACAGGATAGTAAATTCTAATAGCCGCATAGTACTTTCTACTCGGTGGCAGCCAAAATCCCGAAAGCCAAAATCTCGAAAGCCAAAATCCCGAACGCCAAAATCCCGAAAGCCAAAATCCCGAATCTTCAAAATCTTGAATTTTCAAAATTCAAAATTCAGAAAAAGAAAAAAAAATCAAATTATACGGAGGAAAACGTTTAGAATAATTTCCTAAGACACAGAAGATTTCCCTTTACCTCCAGCAAGCGCTGGTATAATCATGGGGGTAGCTATGACACGTTTAAGAATTTGGGATTTTGGCTTTCGGGTTTTTTGCCCATTCGGGATGGATTTTGGCTTTCGGGATTTTGACGACCCCTTTCTACTATCCTCTTTCAGATTTTACCTCACGCCTCTTCTATATAATATCCGCATAGTAAATTTCACTAGCCGGGTATTAAAATCTAATAGTTGGACAGTAAATATTACAATTCTCCTCTAGATTTGACCGCAGATTATATTCTAATATCTGGATAGTAGGGGTGACTGGGGCACATATAAATATTTTCGATAGTTGCGAATTTGAGGTGATTTTCCAAGAGCACCGTGATTTTTGGAAAATCTTTCTTAGCTCATGTTTTACCCTTTGGTATAGGCAATTCATCAAGGGTAATACGGATACTGGAAAAAAATTCAGTTTTCCATAATAATAAAAATTGTGTCACTGTGCATTTTTCTCTTTTCACAAAATACCTGGGGTAGAAGTAAACACTTTCTGGGGAAGATGTAAACACCCTTTTTTCCACCCTTGAAATTATCTTTGCACCACTTTCGATTATTTTAATTATTTAAGAGATATATAAAGACTATTTTTCAAAAAATCTTGACACTCTTTACAAAGTATAATTAAAATAGCAAAAAAAACTAAAAGCATGGAAATCAAAGACATTTTTCAATGGATTTTCCCCATATTTTGACATCATGTGACTTCTTATTGAACACAGCGCCACCAATTTTTTCGTAGCCAATGAATTCGACATTTCGCATGAAGGTCAATTTCCCGGTCTTTTACCTACTCATTTTGTGAAATTGAAATTGCCTGTTTACATCTACCCCAAATGCTGTTTTCTGACCAATTATTAATTCTTTTAAAATAATGAGATTCTCAATTTCTCTAGTAAATGCATTAATATAATCCTAAAAGATGTGGGAAAGAACTGATATTAAGATTTTGCCAGGGGTCAGTTCTCCATTTCGGATTACCGATGCATCCATGCCACAATTGAGCCCCTTATGCTTCCCCACTCCTATTCTATCTTATCACCCGATACGGGTAGCCGCTCCATATCACAGCTCTGTGGGCAACCCGTACCGCTACTATATCACAGCAGCCCATCTCGGTGTGTTTGGATCAGTGACAGTGAATATTTGTATCGACTGAAGTACCACTTTCATGCCGAAACTCGTTCTCGTACCAGCCTCTAGTGTTTAGGCAGTTCATTTTTTTGCCAATATTCACCATTGACATTACTATTCATTCATTCACTGGACGAATTCAAAGTCGATATGACATGAGAATTTTTTTTCTGCTGTTGCTCAGCTTTGAACCCGAGACCTCGCAGACATAGAGCCATTACTCTATTCACTGACCCACTTGAGGCAACGTTTTTTTTTTTCAACAGATTTTACACTTATTTGAGTCATTTGAGTCCATCAGACGATCGGTTGTGAATTCAGATATCATTTAAAATTTTAAATTCTTTTTGACGTAATAAACTATGATTTTTACTTATTTCTAAAACTGCTCCAGGATTTGGTTTTATTTTTGGATAAGTTTTAAAACCAGTCTAGAAGTAAATTTCGTCCAAACATTACCATGACTAGACGATTCACCATGTGCACTTTATTAAAGTGAAAGTTAAATTATTTTTGAGGGCTTATACTGAAAATGATATATAATGATTATACTAAATGAACGAAGTTAAATCTCTATTCTGAAGACCAACTTAGGAAACTGTCTCCTTATGGTTTTTCTTGGTTATTGGCTATCTGATAATAATCCGTACAATTCCTACATATAGTAATTTGTGTCTGAAAAATTCATGTTTTCGAAAATAATACATGCATGAATTTACCTCACCTTCCCCTATATGTATTTCTCAAATAATTTGGCCAAGATTGTATTTGAATTAAATGTGTTGGTATTTCCAATATGACTGCATTCGTGTCAATTGATTAAGAAATAAATTGTCAAAAAACACAAAAAAAAAGTTATTTTGTGTTGGGCATTATTACAAATGAAAACTCATATTTTGGCTTTTGTTAAATAAAAAGAAAATTTATTGGCGTAAAATCTACAAGAAATACCTATTCTGTTGAAAAATACAGCGCCATTAGATAGTGACAATATATTCATTAATATTAGAATATATAATTTGTTCAGAAATTCGAAAATCCTAGCAAGACTTTTGTTGTCAATCTTTTTTTTTAAGTTTTAATAATATATAAGAAAAAAGTTTTGGAGGAAATTCAACGTAAAAAACTACAATTTCGTTTCTTGTTTTCTTCTCTCATATCATTTAAACATTTCTAATTTTCTATCACTTGTTTTGAATTTTCATTTTTTTAATTTAGTTTTATTTCTCGTCGATTGGACCATTCCAATTGCATATTACACTTTTTTTATACATGTTCTTTCGTGGTTCCACTAATTTTTTTTCTTGTGAGATATGACTATAAGTAAAGCACATTTTTAATCATATAAGTTTCTCCTTTCTATTCTGGTGAAAGTTTGCAACATTTCCTCGATATTTCTAACACTTTATTTGCTTAAACATTTTTTTTGTATTAAAAATACTTTATTGGGCTTTCTTATATGCTATAGCATTTTTTTTTCAATAATGTCGCTTATAAGAAGTTTTTCATCATTTTTTTTCTTGAAATTGTTAGTTTTTATTCTTGATAATTTTTCTCCTTCGTATCTATCTAAATCGTGGTGGTTTTTTTTTAATTTTCACTAATTAACTTTATAATGAGTCAATCGTCTTAATATTCAATAAATTTCATTTCAAAAATTAAAATCTTAGGAAACAACACTTTAAACGAAAATTGGTTCAATGTGGTAAATATTCTATTGAAAATTGTCCATTTTGATTACATTTTTTTCCTTAACTTTTTTTTTGCTTTTGGCTATATTTTAAAATAATATCTATAAAGTGAATTTTAAACATATTTTTGAAAAATTCTCAAATATTACATGAAACCCGTATTTTAACTAGTACAAATTCGAATTTCGTGTAATGATTTCTGCTAATATTTTTAAAAATTATTAATATAAAATTCACTTTATTCTGCGTGAGATAAAATCGAAGGCAATTTAGATGATAATTCTTAAGTTGCTTTTTTTATGGTAAAGTCTAAAAAATTTTTGGCAGCCGATGTCAAAAAATTGTCTCGTGTATAGATTTTTCTTCTTTAATAATTTGTTCTTATATCGGAATTTTCAAGAGTGTTTGAGATATAATCCTTTGGTTTTTTCAAAGCTATTAACGTGTTAGAGGGAGGGAAAAGGGTAGGCAAAAAGGAGAAATTATGATTATTGACTTGAGAAGATATCAATTTGGTCACAATCGATCATCTGCTTTATCCAACTTCTTCGGATGTTTTTGAACTTTGGGGTGTTGCCTTATCTTCAGGATTATTGCTATCCTTTCGATAGAATTCCACATCTATCTCCTCTAGATGATCACCATTCTCTCGTACAGGAATACCATTGACATTGTCGTTGTTTGGACTGAGAGTGGCTCTTACAGTGGCAAAAGACCTCTCAAACCCTAATTTAATGTAGAGACTCTTGGACGCATCATTTTCCGGTCGGATCACGACAAATGGCTTATAACCACGTTCCACCACGAGTTTCGTTAATGCTTGAGCTAGGTGGATGCCGTAGCCTTTACGCCTAAACTCGGGCTTTGTTTGCATACTGCACATCGCTCCATAGTATGATTGCACCATCCAAGCGGCCAATTCACCGGAACCCACACAAAATATCCCGAACCCAGGTAGGGAGCTAACTAGCTTCTCAAAAACCTCAATACACTCAATTTCACTGGCCGGGTATAGGTCGTGGATGGCTTTAACGTTTTCCAGCGCAAGAGGACGCATTTCCACTTCACTGGACGGCAAACTGTAAGAAGCAAGAAAAACGAAAAATAATTAATCATTGGATTTTTAAGGATTGAGCATAGAATTTTTTTTAACATTTTAATGGCACCAAGGTATTAAGTGGATTGATTGCGTAAAATTTCCTTCCAGGATTTTTAATTTATCTGTCTTCTTTTTTTTCTCAATATTTTATTAGAAAGTATTTTTTCACTTAATTTAAAATGTCCTTTCATATTTAAAATTTTTTTTTCTGGATTTTCGCAATCTTATTCTCTACAAGGTTTCGAGGATGGATGTCGTCTTCATCAGTTATCGAATATGGCAGGAAAAATTACGTACATTCGACAATTGTTACACTGCACTTGGACTTGGAACACAACTTAGGCCGTAGTTCACCATGACTGACTGACACATTCTGTGTGAAGTTATGATCAAAGTCTAACTGTAGTGTAACAATTCCTACTTGTACTTGATTTTCCCTGCCATATTCGATACCTAATGAAGAGGACATCCGTCCTCAAAACGACGTAGAGAATAAAATTGTGAAAATCAAGAGAGATTCCGTGTCTCCGTTCATTTCCTCTTGCATATTTTCTGGTTAAATTCACAGTTTTTGTATCGTTACTTTGTAGAAGATCACTCTTGATTCTTTTAAGGAAAATAAATGAACGATCTTACATGATATAAAGAGCAAGTTCATCTTCAGTTAAGTTAAGATTATTACACTGTGCAATAATTTTAAACTTTTTTGTCCCTGGATTCTCATGCTATTTTTTCTATTGCTAGGGTCAAATGATTTACGAAAATATTTATCATTTTGATTCCATTTTGCTTTTGCGCCTGGAATCTAGGCAAAACCGTTTTTGCCGGTTTTTGATACTTAGGTGCCTATATCTCCAAATCTGCTGAACCGATTTATTTCTTAATATGGGAACATTTGTTCTCCTTTAGATACCCGATAATCCTTTGAACAGATGGAGTTCGTACAACTGACACCAGGGGCTCTGTAGTCTCATATATGTCAGGAAATATGGAAAAATCGAACTTTTTAGCAACTTTTATCAAAAATATCTCGAAAACAAGAACTGTCCATAACAATCTGTTTTGTGGGTTTGATAGAGAATTTTATTATCAACATTTCATCTATGTACAGTACAACTTTTCTCTCAGATTGTTTTTTAACCTCGATAAACTTTTAAAACAATGGTGGTAAACCTATTTGAATTTCGCACAAATCTTATCCAACTTTTCATAAAATGGTGATGACATTTCGTATCTTTTTCATATATTTCTCTTCGTAATAAAAGAAAATAAGCTGAAGGGCTGATATTTGTTATTGTTTAAATAAAACCAAATTAGCATTGAGTAGTTTACTATAAACCCTAATAATCTGTCTACTGATGTTGTTCTTGAAATATTACGTGAAATATATGCACAATAAAAATTTTACAAAGTTAAAGTCAGACACATGTTAGTCACAGTTCGACCGTCAGATCATCTGAGAACATCTGCAACAAGGATAGATCCAACAGTCTATCCACTAATCCACTGCATACCTAATGGCCCCAATTGAAGAACTAGTTTATCGGATTCACAAGAAAAAATACCTTTCCTCAAACCTTAATCTTAATTTTAGAGCAATAAGAAAGTTTTTGTACCTAGAACTTGTTCTGAGGAACAATCAAATGCTTATAACATACTACGTGATTTAAGCGACGTGATATATGCAGGTATTTTAGAAGAGTTTCAATAGTTTTGAACATTTTCTGACGAATAATTTCTATAATAGAGAACCGGTGAGCGTCGGGGAATGGGGTAGCTTTGAAAAATACGATTTTCCCCAAAGCTTTAGGCTCGGACTCCAAGCCTTCCTCAGTGGCAGCTATAGGGGAATGTAGGCATGATTCGCACAGAGTGAACCTTCAAACGATGCGAATTTTCTCTTTGTTTGCAAAGAGCTGACCTACCATTTCTCATCTCGTTTCATGAGCTTAATATTTATCTATCTTATGGCTAAGAAATGACGAACTAGCTCTTTGCAAATAAAGAGAAAATTAGCGTTGTTTGAAGGTTCACTCTGTGCGAACCATGCCAACATTCCCCTAATTAAGAAAAATATCAGTAATTCATATTGTAGAGCCCCCAAATCCCATGTCCTGTGAAGCCCTAGTTCAATTGACAAAGCAAGAATATTATAGATTTGAGTAAGTCAGAAAATAATTGCAAATTAGAATAGAAAATAAAAAGTGCTCTCTCCCACCCCAGCCACTGAGGAAGGCTTGGAGTCCGAGCCGAAAGCTTTGGGAAAATTGTCTTTTTCTAAGCTACCCTATCCTCCGACGCTCACCGGTTTTCTATTCTTAAGAGATTCAATTTTTGCGGTTTTATCCTTTGTCAAAATAGGCTGAAAACTAGGCTAAGTTAAAACAGCATTTAAAAACCATGTTCAAAATTATCAAACTTCATAACGTTTCTCGTTTGAATTCTACAATTGATTTTCTAAAACCGCATATAAATGGAATTTCCCTGTATGTTTTTTTTATTTTTTGTCAATCTATGTAATTGCAATGGTTTTTTTTTTAATAGGTTCTTTATATTATTCATAGTATAGTATACTATACATGAATTTTAATATGCATCTGAAAATCGTGTTTTAAGTTTTGAATGTATGTAATGGACAGTTTTACGTATGCTCATAGAGTAGTTTTTTGAAAAATAATTCCAATTTAAAATTCTTAAAGTTAAAATCGACCTCCCCAAAACAATGAATTTTAAGGATTATGGGTTTTCAATTCAATTTAAATTCAATTAATAGTTTATTTCAAGGATACCATTGGTTTCGACAGCTGGCTATACATATACATTATCTTAAATAAATTATAAAAAATGGTACGAGATGATTTTGACAATTCAATTACACTTTCTATGGATAGCTATTGTATTAATTATTTTATCCCATATTATTGACTAAATATTTCACTAAAGCTAATCCCTTAAATTTAACTATAGCTCAGAATAATAACTAAATTTTAGTTCTGTTTGCCATCTTTAAAAAAATCAATTCGAAGTTTATGTGTGAAACTTTCCTATACCCTCATCATATTAGAAAGTCGAGAGGTTATTATTATTATTATCGTGTTCTCTATAAAGCTATAATTACCAAAAGTCAACTGAATGACCTTGATTATTTGCATAATAATCATGATACCGTAAGTGCGGATGATTTTGTCCTCTACGGATAACTTTGCAACCCTCCTGTTCGTAAGCTTTTCTTTAATTCTAATATTTAAGAACGTTTTTTACCGATCAGACATGGTAGATTGGATCGGTAAAGACCATCCTTAAGTGCTAGAAGCAAAGAAAAGCTTGCGAACAGAAGGGTGTCAAAGTGAAGGGGACAAAGTCACCTGCATGCAGTAATTCATTTTTATTGTCTGGTGAAGGTCTGGCTTTGTTGTTGTTTACAATATCCGTTTTAAGAATTACACATTTCTCAGTGATTCTTACCTTTCTAATTCAAGACGATCCGGTGGACCTTTGCAGATATAAATATCACCTATGAGCTTATCGATGCTACCTTGCGCTGAATAGAATTCCTCAATGCGTTCCATTATGGCAATGTGCGTAAAATTCAGGTACAAAGGCTGTGTCCATTCTATTAGAACATCCTCTGTCCTCAGCAATTCGACATATTCTAATTGCGAAGATGGACAAAAGATGCCAAAACTCTCGTAGATTCTATTATTGGGCTGTATACAAAATTAAAGGAAAAAAAAACAATATTAATTCTTTTGGACTTTAGGGTAAATTAAGCTAATTCAAAATCTGCTCTAAATGGAAATTTTTGGCTACTCCAATTGGAAACGTCATTGTTTTCACGATAAATACAGTACTAAATTATTATTAATATAATTTTCTATACCACAGTTTCATTATTTAGTTAATTTTGCTCCAAATAAAGCAAAAATCCATTCATATTCACAAATTTTAATTTGTTAATTTCTCAGAAAAATTAAAAGTGTACCTTTTCACCATCGAATTTTTCATCGATCGACCATGAAAAATGCAATGACATGACTGTTGTTTATTCGTTTTGTTTAACATTTATGTCATATTTCTGGCTAATTTTAGTTAAATTAAGTGCTAATCTTTATTGTTAACGGTACGAGAAGTTTTCAAATGAAATAATTACCTATTTCGTGAACAAAAAGGGTTTTTTCTGAAGTATGTGCAATGCTTCTATAGGAAACCCCGGAAATATGATTTTTTTTTGGAAAGATTTTCTTATTGTTTTAGATGGGAAAGGAGAAAAGACCAGGAATAAGAACAAATCTTACATTCAAGAACAACTCAACAGGGTTTTGGAAGCCTTTCGTCGTGGTTTCAATTGCATTGTTTGTCTCCAATTAGAAAATTTCCCTTGTCTCCATTTGCATTAATTTGTTTCCAATAGAAGCATTTTATACTCGCGTATTTTTCTTGTATTTAAGAAGGTTTCAAATAATATCTAAAGAATTTTCACTAAACAGTAACATTCTAGAAGAGTGAAGGAGCAAATTTATGTAATTCTAAATAAAAAAATTGAACTTAATGTGTTGAATCTTCTGTCAAAGTTAAAGTGTCTGGAAATGGTTTTGAATTAAGATATTTACCCTACTCATACTAAAACTATTAAATTTATTGAGTGGAAAATATGTCACAGTAAATATATCTTACGGTTAGCGTGCATCCTGGAAAATGTAGACATATCGGCTCCTCAGGCCAATTTTTCGACACGTAAAAGTAAAATTGCCAAACTCGGTCATTCAGGTACGTTTTCACCGTTTGATGAAACTGTCCCAACGTTATTTATTTTATACCAATGTTGAAAAGAAATTAAAAGAAATATGCATATTAGAATTTTTTGTATATACATAATATATATTTTATAAAAGAAATTATATGCAGAGCAGAATAAATTTATTATTCTAATGAATTGAAAAAAAAAATGTATCAGAACAAAAACTCATTATCTGCACGTTTTCACTCTTTGTTGAATTTAAAAGCTTCTGACCTTACAACAACAACAAAATATACAGTGTGCCAACAAAACACCATTGAGGCAAAAAAAAGGATTCTTTTAGTGATTGTTAATGCAAATTTATCGTGTTGTGCCTTTATAATTGAAATTTGTTCTCAACCTTGACTTCTAACAACAAAAAAACTGGTGTTTACAAAGAAGGTAAAAACTGCAATAATACACGAAAAAAATATATACAAAGGACATAGCTAGCAACAAGCTTAGTGTAATACAACCGTGGAATAAAAACTTTAAATGATAACTATCTGCAACACTTTAATTTTATTACTTCAACTTTTCAAAAGTAATCTAATAAGTGTTTGCAAAAGTTCTTGTAAAAGCTTTCTTTTCAAACAAATCATGCTGTTGTCACAAGTTTTTTTTTCTTATGAATTTTGAAAGGTTCGTTCATATCATAAACAATGTAATTGCCACATTCTTCAATACGGTGGCACAAGTGTGAGGTGTAAACTTCAAAAAGCACGAAATGCGGCATTTTCCCACCCTTAAATGTGGAAACTTTCAACCCACTATTGTTAGAATGGTGCTATACGAAGGTTAAATACTACAGAAAGAACTGCGTGCGATAAAATTAAAATATCACCAAACTGGTGATGATAAATTCAAATGGTAAAATCGTAAAATGTATTTGGAGAAGGTATAGTAGACGTATAAAATTAGATTATAACACGAAAAGTTTATAGTAATATCACAGAGAAAGCACTAACCTTTAGCGATTCCGGTAAATATTGTTCCAACACCTCCAGAATTTGGGGAAGCTCATTATCTTGCACCAATCGAAAGTTTTTCCCTTCTGGTATGATTTCCATTTCTATAAAAAAAAGTATTAAGTTAAATAAAAAGTTTTCTGTACATTTTGTGATCAAAAGAAATAATTATTGCTTGGACGACATTGTTCAATTTCAATAAGTTTGAATTGTTTCCCATTTTTGATCGTTTGATTTTAATCAATTGTCTGTCTCAAATTTTGTATGATTCATCAAAATTTCTCTATTTGGCTTGGCGTGGTTATTATGTAGTTTTTCAACTGGTATTATAATCTATAGAAGTAATGTGTACATTACATAAAAAATCTTGTTGGTTTTATAAATGGCGTATAAATTTGAATAAAAAGGGAATTAACATGTAACGATGTGTATGTAATGGCTTTTTTTGTAACCTTAAGGTTTAAGTAGTAAGATTTTGAGAAAAGTTTTTTCTACACTGAGAGAAATCCGAAAAAGTTAAAATAACATTACGGAAATGTTAATTTTACCCTCCATTATTGATCCGAAATCGGTGTAAATATTATGCTTTTAAGGTGTATTAGGGGTTAAAGTTACCCTTTTTCATGTTAATTTTACCCTTGAAAAGGTGTAAAATTGACATTAGAAAATGTTGATATATTTTTACACCTAAAAAGTGTTAAAATTATGAGGAAAAAAAGTTAATCGCACTCTTTTTTTCTCAGTGTATAAATGTATAATAAGTAATCTTTTTTATAAACATCAATTAACAAGTTTTGTCTACCGATTGCCTTATCAGCATTTGAGGATTGAACGTAATCAGTTTCACATAAATCTTCTGCATATAAAGCTCTTTACATTGTGAGAAATTTGTGTCAAAATATACCATCAAATTTGATTTTGATATAACTCATCTGTGCATTGAAAGACGTTCAAGACGTCACTATAAAATTTTGACATAAAATTGGAATTATGAAATAAAATTGGTACACTGAGAAAAAAATGAGGGTGTGATTAACTTTTTTTCATCATAACTTTAACACTTGATGTAAAAATATATCAACATTTTTTAATGTTAATTTTACACCTTTTTAAGGGTAAAATTATTTTAACGGAATGATATTTTAACTTTTTCGGATTTCTCTCAGTGTAATATCTATATATTTCATTCAATTACTTCAATATTCGCATTCATTTGAACACTGAGAAGAAAAGGGGGTGCGATTAACTTTTTTTCCTCGTAACTTTAACACTTTTTAGCTGTAAAATATCGACATTTTTAAATGTTAATTTTACACCTTTTAAGGGTAAAATTAACATGAAAAGGCTAACTTTAACCTATAATACACCTAAAAAGCATAATATTTACACCGATTTCTAATCAATAATGCAGTGTAAAATTAACATTTCCGGAATGTCATTTTAACTTTTTCGGATTTCTCTCAGTGCACGAAAACTAAGTCGAATCGGTTGGGAAATGTACATTCTTGAGAGTGTTTTCAATTTTTTTAAGTTTGAAACCTCGATATTCTGACTGATTCATCGGTCCGTTAATAGCGTATACACGTATAATGCCCTTATTGACATCTACTAAAACTTATGACCTCTACGCTAGACAAATTTGTATCCATATTCAAACAAATAGCCTACGCTTGTCTAGGAAAAACTGGAAAATATGGACATAAATTTCTCTAGTGTATACACCGAGAAAAAAACGGGGGTGCGATTAACTTTTTCTCCTCATAACTTTAACACTTTGTAGGTATAAAAATATATCAACATTTTTAATGTTAATTTTATACCTTTTTAAGGGTAAAATTAACATGAAAAAGAGTAACTTTAACTTCTAATACATCTAAAAAGCATAATATTTACACCGATTTCGGATCAGTACTGCAGGGTAAAATAAACATTTCCGGAATGTTATTTTATCTTTTTCGGATTTCTCTCATTCAGTGCACGATCTATCCTACGAAGGCAAACTAAGTCGAATCGGTGGGGAAATGTACATTCTTGAGAGTGTTTTCAATTTTTTTTAGTTTGAAACCTCGATATTCTGACTGATTCATCGGTCAGTTAATAACGTATACACGTATAATGTCCTTATTGGCATCTACTAAAACTTATGATATGATCTACACGCTAGATAAATTTGTATCCATATTGAAACAAATAGCCTACACTTGTCTAGGAAAAAACTGTAAAATATAGATATAAATTTCTCTAGTGTATACACTGAGAAAAAAATGGGGGTGCGATTAAATTTTTTTCCTCATAACTTTAACATTTTGTAGGTATAAAAATATATCAACATTTTTAATGTTAATTTTATACCTTTTCAAAGGTAAAATTAAAATGAAAAAGAGTAACTTTAGCTCCTAATACACCTAAAAAGCATAATATTTTCACCGATTTCGGATGCAGGGTAAAATAAAGATTTCCGGAATGTTATTTTAACTTTTTCGGATTTCTCTCACCAGTGTAGAGGCCATTATCCAGAACTAAACAAATCGAACAATGTGATTTCGCGATATCAAAAAAATCTGAATTTAAGTTGAAAACGAAATGGGTTATATTATATTATATTATATTAAATGGGTTATATGGGTCATATTAAAAATTCGGAAACTATTAAAAACTGCAGATGCGACAACTGTTGATGCAAAAGAAAAATTAATTTAATTATTTAACCGTCAAAATTCAGTAAAGTTTAGAGTATTTTATTGCCAAAACTAAAAAAAAAATCATTTATTACTAAATTAGATCCCTTACTTTTTGTGGAACTTCATGTAAGAAGCGTGTAGAGAAGTAAAAAATCGATTTTGTATATTTACCGCATGTAATTAGAAATTGCGAGGTGTTTTCAAAGAATATATAGAATATTCTTCGTCCATATATGGTCAAAGGTGTTTAGAGTTTGGAGGTTTCTGCAGACTTGGATATTAACTCAAGGTCAAGGTTATTCAAGTCTAGATCATAGATGGGTCTAAGACTATTCGGTATAACGAAATTTAAATTGAATTACGATATGAGAAACCAAAATAAAGGAATTTAAATCTTGTAAAATTTTTTATTTGATATGAAACATAGTATTTATGTGCTTTTATTATGTACGACGGTTCTTAGTGGATTGGAAAATGTGGTTAGTGTTTCGCAGTCGCGGCAGATAGGGTGTTTGGGCATTGGTACACGTGATGACTGTCAACTTGTGTCTGCGTCGGTGGCACTCTCGGTGAGCCTCATGGTGGAGTGTGGGATGATAGCGAAAAATTGTGTCTGCATTTCCATCAAATATGCTTATCGAAATGGTATATAGCATTTTATCATTGGTATACCCTCTTCTATGTCACACACTTTCGAAGGCTATTTAGGTGCGATAAATCATATTTCTTTGCCCCTCCTGAGATTGAGCGTTTGTATAAAGATGATACATGGGCCACAATTTTACCTCTTGGATTTATATAGCGGAAGAAATCAATCGAGACCGCTATAGCAATGATACAGAGGAGACACAGAGATGATTTTCTTTCTTCTCTGTTGAAGTAGGATGGCTAGTTATTTGGGGTTCGTCTCTGGATGATGCATTAACGATCATGAATTGAGATAGAGGGTTGCTACTGAACGGAAATGAATGGGGAAACTAAAAAGCAAATAGAACATAAGGGAATCTATAAGAAGAAAATCGGAACACAATGTGTGTATTTTGGTTTAAGCTTTTTGGGCACAATATTCGATTTTAGTCTTATACTATTGAACAAACTTTGCGTTTGCATTGAAAATTTATTGCTCTCTCCCACGATTTTCTTCCAGGGGATCAAAATTTGTGGTATGTTTGACGTTAAATGAGTCAGGATTTGCATAATATTACTGATACAAGGACAGCATTTCTTCCATTCAATGCTAGAAGGAAAACAATTTAAACTTTTCAAATTTACTTTTAAACCGATTGACTTAGACCGTGGTAAACCTTATCATTTTACTTTTCTTGGTGTTAACGGAAATATTTATACATTGTAGCAAATAAGATTGAAACATTTGACTATACTTACATTTATATTTACAACACTACACAAAAGAATGCCTACAGGAACGCAGTGTACAATTAAATTGGAGAAACAGAACTGTAGATTTTCCCTCTTTGATTACAAGTCACACTCCACGAAAAAGAGATTTATGAAAGAATTTTTTTCCTTAATCACAGCTCGCTTATTAATTTCACTTGTGAATTTTATTTTATTTATTTTTTATTTATTTACATTTTATTTGCAATTTATTAACATATTTTTAGGATACCGTGTCTTTATTGAAATAAAATTATTCTTCTGTCTTTTGGAATTTTTAATTTGAATATTCTAAGTATAGAATGCGCTCTTGCTTTGCAATGTCAAAGTACCGGGGGTAGGCCTTCAGGAGGCGACGGGAGCTTTTCACAAATACTCAATCCTTAGCTGCCGTATCCTGTTATGTTTTTTGTTTTGTTTTGGGGGCTTCTTGTGTTTGCGAAATTCGTGAAATTTCACCCCCAGAACACCTCCAATGGCCCCAGCCCCTTGCAAAACTTTCTTATGCACTTTTTTCCCTAAACCTATCCCAAATTCACTCTCGATGCCAGATACAGTTGATCCTGTAGCTGATATTCACTAAAACTTTTTCTTTTGCTTTCTTTGAAATACGTCCCTTGACACTATCAGATCAAAATCGCAAATAGGACCGTGAGATTTTTTGGTATTATTGAGTGTTTTTGCAAGATGAGAAACGCCCCGGATTTTATTTGCGTTTTCGATTTAACAAAACCGTATTAACTCCCGTATTCTTGTTTTCGACCACACTAGAAAGATCTACCAGTGATATTTTTGACTGGTATGTTTTCCTTTTCTTTTTAATTTTTTGATTGGAAGCAAAGAACAGAGGAAAATTATTAAGACTTCGAACGGGACACGGGCGCGGTATTGATCTGGGGAGCGACCGTGCGGAGAACTGATGTTCGATGCCGTTGACTGGAAGCCTTCTGGTGGCTGGTGGCTGGCGGATGTGAAAGAGGGATGTGATTTGCGCCTGTGTTTGTGTACACTGCAACGAGGGGTGAAATTTTGCTACTTTCAGTAAGGGGTGAATTGTTGTTGGCTATAAGAGCTGTGTTGCCAAATTTTATATTGTCGTCATATCCCATACGTAAGTTTCTACGTTTTCAATAATCATAATGCTGGGTACTGTATTTTGTGATTCCTCAATGTATAAATCAAGAAATATTTTCGGTAATTTTGGGAAGAAAAATCAGTCAAAATTCTGAGGTGGAAATTAGCCAATAGGTAGAGATTGGCGAAATGGAAAAGAGTAATTGGGCCGAACTTTGCAATATACTCGTTCTCGTTTAAATGAACTCGTTTATACTAAGACAAATATTTATACAAAATTAATTTATGCTTTATATAGTGACGATTAATTTAATTAGGTGAGAATAAAAAAAAAGTCCACAGCAGAAGTGCAAATAAACAGTAGGGGAAAGTACAGGGGAGACTGGGGCAAAAAGTCACAAAACGGATATTTTATTTTTTTACAAGCTACTCGAGCGCTTCAAAAATTTCTAATTAGCGCAGTTTTATAGGAAATTTACCACTCTACAGCTTTGTGAAAGTAATTTTCCTGTATTTTGTAAGGAAATACGTTTATCGAGCCAATTTCTAAAAGGTAATTTTGTGACAATTCTCAAAAATGCTGTTGCAAATAGTACCAGGCATGGGGTATTATCATATTTTGATTCGCTTCATTACGGGCTTCCGTAAATTTGAAAAAATACCTAGAGGACATATTTTCATGGAAAATTTATTCATCTACACCTTTGTAAAACACCGTTTTCTCTGCGAGATAAGTGAGAAAGCGAGAAAAGAGCTTTTCAAGCTATTTTAGAAAAAAAAACACACAAGAGACTGCAAATCGTTTGACCAATGCAAACAACAAGCGGCGAGTCATGACAATGACGTTTCTTTTCGCCGTGAGACATCAGAAATTGCTTAGCTTATTTGTTATTTTTTGCTCTATACCTTTTGTTACTTTTTACCCCACGTGGCCATTTTTAATAAAAGGATTTCTGGAGAAAAGAACTTTTGTGAAATTCTAAAATAGATAGCGGATTCGTATTCAAAAAATCCAAATTATTTAGAAAATATTCACTAGTGCATTAATTTTGGAAAATAAGAATAGGTAATACTTGTTATCTTCAGCAAGGAAAATATTTCAAAAAATTTCGATATTTTTTATTTTCTAAATTCCTTGTTCGAATTCTAAGAAACTTACGACATTGAAGAAGGTCTATGGAGGCTATCTATAGAAAAAATTTGAGCCGCTATCTTCCTTACCTTGGAAGATATTGAATTTTGAATTTTTCGATTTGTGACTTTTTGCCCCAGTCTCCCCTACTCTCCCTTCGGACGTTAATGCCTTCGAATAATGTAAATTTCTTTTATTTTTCCTAAGAGACTGATAAAAAGTTAACCAATATTTAATAAAAATGTATAAGTCTCTTAGGAAAAATAAAAGAAAATTCATATTATTCGAAGGTATGAACGTTCGAAGGCAGAGTTCATTTCTCGTTACTTTTTAAAATACTCTAGTAAGTTAAAAAAAAGTGAATTATTGTTAAAACGCAGTCCCCAAATCCCATGTCTTGTGAACCCCCAGACTATGTAACAGACCTAAGAAATCCTGAAATTAGACTATTTAGGAAGACTTGGGGTCCAAGCTAAAGGGTTTGGGAAAAATCAACTTTTTTTAAACTGATCATATCTCCGATGCTCTCCTGTTTCCACCTCATCATAAATTCCATAATATTTTCAAAATATCATGCATATTTTTACTAAATTAAAAATAATCTAATTTTAAAGGATTAGGATCAAAATCAAAAGTGAAATTTTATAGGTAATAGGGGAAAGTACTCTCCCTTCGAACGTTTATGCCTTCGAATAATGTGAATTATCTTTTATTTTTCCTAAGAGACCTACATATTTCTATTAAACATTATTTAGCTTAATAACAATTATGTGATAATTTTGTGTAAGACTGTTAAAAAGAAATTCACATTATTCGAAG
Source organism: Phlebotomus papatasi (assembly GCF_024763615.1). Classification (NCBI taxonomy): domain Eukaryota; kingdom Metazoa; phylum Arthropoda; class Insecta; order Diptera; family Psychodidae; genus Phlebotomus; species Phlebotomus papatasi. Next base: position 46,893,287 of record NC_077223.1, read on the forward strand.
GCATGAACGTTAAAAGAGAGTAGTTTCTCCTACATTTTACAACCCTAAATATTTAAAATTTAAAATGTAAATCTTAAAATACTCAACTAGTGAGATCTTTAAGCTACCATAACTTTAAATATAAGCTACCATAAGTTTAAATATTTAACGTGTATTTTTTCTAATTAACCAAAATTTACGGTTGATTCCCATATTACTCTTCTCGAAAGCTTTAGAAGCGAGTTTATGGAGTTAAATCCATGTCCGCAAGTTTCTGAAATGCGCAGACACACTTTTACATAACAGATGAGTGTATTGAGAAGGAAGAAAGGAACGTCGCGACGCTTGTATAACTATATGAATATTGTGAAATATTTACCGAAGATATGCGCTTGCGTCGATATTGTCATGATTTCATTTACCATCTACACATCTACACTTGCAGAATTATTTCACAACAGGTCCGTTTCATTTGTACACTTGTGGGCATTTTAGCTAAAGTAAAGAATTTCTGGCATCCTGCCCACTGAGAGCTTTTCTCAAGGCGACTGGAAGAAAAAAGGACAAGAATTCTCTTCATTAAGGAAATCAACTTGTTTTCTCCGTCTCACCAACATTTTTCTCAAATCAGTCTATTTCGTGTGAATCCATTTCTTTTTGGGGGTATAAAGGATAAGCGTAAAAAAAATCTCTTATGTCCCTGAAAAACTTCCTTCCGACGCAAATTGCCCCAATTGTACGATTTAACCTCCTGAATTTCAAGTATCCCCGGTCTAACTTTTACAGTCAAGGCTTTCCAATAGTGCTTTTTTAAATTGAAATTTTCCATGTTAGGTTTTAATTTTTAATTCATAATTTATTTCATACATTTCACTCTGATTTCCACTCGTTTTTCCAATTGCCACTGTTCCAATCATTGATGATGGTTTTCCGTTCTTGCAGACAAAGTGACGCCTATAATTGTATAGATTTTTCTAAGTTCTCCAGCACGCAAAAATTCTATATTTACCAATATCTCATCTACAATTACTACGAATGAAGCACAATATTGTTATTTTCTAAAATGCATTATAGTACTGTTTCCGGTTGAAAACTTTTTTTTTTATTTTAATACATTCAGAAGTTCTTTTAGATTAGGAAAGTTTCATGAAATCAAAATTTCACCTATACTCATCTCTCAGAAGTTTTTCATATGGTTTTCCCACTCTTTCACACTGAAATCTAAATTTAATTTCTTGTTAAGCTTAAAAAAAAAGAAGAGTTTCAAAAGTGTGATAGGAACGAAAGAAAGGAATAGATAACGAAAATTTCGATTTGATTAAATTCATTTCCTTGATATCAAAGATGTGCCGGAACCTTTAACACTAAACCTACCAAGACCGGTCAAATTGAACGGTTTAAAAATTTTTAAAATTAACACATTAAACGGTACAATACTTACTTACTTAAGTGGCCACCTACGTCCCTTTAAGAGACAAGGCCTTCTGCACAACACCTCTCCATTCCACACGATCTAAATCTAAAGCCAACGTCGCAGCACCCGCAGGGTTTTGAGGACATCGTCCACTATGTTTTACCATCTCGTCTGGGGACGCCCCTACACCTCGTTCCCTCCGGATTTCGCTCATACAGTTTCCTGGGCATCCTCTCCTCTGACATACAGCAAATGTGACCGAGCCAGCTCAGTCGAAATTCTCATCTTATTCGGAATTCCCCTGTAATGGAAATGCCCGTAGATTCATCGTAGGGCCCGTCTCTCAAAGATCAGCAGCTTTCTCTCCTCTGTGCGGATCAACGGTACTGTTTCCAGACCATACGTTATGACTGGCTTCAGTATGGTTCTGTATATTTTGACATTTGTTGACCGCGAGACGTTCCTTGATCGAAATATCGACGAGAGTACAAAGAGACTTCTACTCCCTACCGCGAGTCTCTCATTAAACTCTATTCCGACTTCATTACCCATCGTCAGTACCGTCCGAGGTATTTGAAGTCCTTAACAACCTCAAAATTCCACTCGTCCAAAGTGACATTCTGTGGGATCTGATGGATGCTGGGTCGCCAATACCAGAGACCATGTACTTCGTTTCACTTTCGTTAACCTTGAGTCTCATTCCCTCAGCTGCTGCGGCTGCTTCGACGAAAGTCTCCTTAACACTTCGTAGAACCCTAACTAAAATTGTCACGGAAGTACCAAGTGGCAGCCACTGCCATTGTTAAGATTTTACAAAAATATATTGGCATTTTTTAATTATATTTTAAGATTCTGAGCCTCATTCAGTTCTTTTCTGGTGTCTGAACCAGAAATTTCATATCTTTGATCACTGTATCTAAGACTTTCTAACCATTCGATGTTTTCATCTTCATCAGAATCATAGAAGAATGCTTTTTCATCGAGCGTTTTACGATCTCAATAATTCACTGAATTTTCATTATTTTTCTTCTCAATGATTTGAAATAACACTGTCAAACTGTTCTTTTAACGCTTCTACACATTAATCAAGAAAATTACATTTGCAAAATGGCAATTCCCATATAAAATGCATATGGCAGTAACTGCCACTTGGTCCTTCTGAGTGCAGTTTTTTGTTTTTGCAATATTTTTACATTAATATTTAATTTTTATCAAAAATTAAATAACGAAAAAATAGCCAGATAAATTCTGTACGCATTCAATCAGGCGTCCAAGCGAAATGATATTATTCTTCATTATAAAAAATAAAATTGGCAGCGGCTGCCACTAGGGTCCTTCCAAGTGTTAACCGCGAATGTGGACTGTGGAGCGCGTATAATGTCGCTATCAAACTTTATGAATTTCTTAAAATATACATGTAATTTTTTTTTCAGTGTTTAAATTTTATTTTTTCCTCTTCCAAGAAAAATTTGTTGAGTATCCTACCTACAGCGGTCTGTCATTTGACGGAACGTGCTAGGAAAAACGATCAAAAACGCTCGGTAGATTTAGTGTCAAGAACAAAAACATAAAACCGAAAACAAACCTGTGCAATAAGATACAGAGGTAAAGAAATAAAGATAAATTTCTCCATTTTTTACAGTTTCAATTTTTCATTCTTATCTTTAGGCTACTGAAAGTCTTGTCATTTTACTGGTTTACTGCTATTGGGATATATCGGTAAAAAAAAACTTTGGATCAAATCATAATCATCATAATCATTTTAAAACATTTGGACCCAACCAGTAAGAATAATAATTCAAAATCATCTATTTACCTTTTATTTCTAAATTAAAAATAATTTGTCAGAATTTTGAATTTTTAATAATGTATAAATCAATACAAAAGTGTTAACAACAATACTTTTAAAATCTATTTTTAAAATTTGCAATAAAAATAAATTAAGAAATAATAAAAATTTGAATTAAATTTTTATTATAATTTCTAGATTGATTAGAGATTAGACTAACCTAATCTGAAAAATATGAGAAAATTTCTTGATTTTCAAACACTGCTCCGAAAAGCACTCTACAAAGTTACTTCACATTGAATTTATTATTCACATAGAATAACCACTGGGCAGTAAATTAGATGTAAAACAAAAAAAATGCCAAAGTCATAAAAGTGTTTGAATTGTGAAGGTTAAAACAATTTTCTGAAATTAAGAAAAATCAATGTATTATGCACTGTTTCATATTATATATTGCTGGTTTTTTTCTCCTCACGAGTTCACATTCACATGGAACTTTTATTATGAAAACTCTCATTTAATTAGTCGTTTTTTTTCTGAAATGAACCGGAATTGATGTATTGAATCCTTTGCTATGACTAATTGTGCAGAACTTTTCACTTCCTCGTGCTAGTATGAGAAATATATATATGAGAATGAATATTTAATTGGCACTGCAGGTGAAAAATAAACTTGTGGAATCAATTGAAAGTGCCAAGATGTCTCGCCGGCGAATTGGCTATGAATATAGGAGGATACCACAGGAAGAAGTCTTCTCGCGGGATTCAGTTGATGGATTTACGCCAGAGCAATTCCTTAAGCCACCGCAGAAGATCCCATGGAAGGCCATAATTTTTTCAACATTCCTCTGCATCACAGGAGCGGTATAAATTGATTTATTACCCCAGCAAGGTTCACTTATCTGCAATTAATCCGCAATTCTCTTGTTTTTCCAACATCCCCTGTAGATTTCACTGGTTTTTGGCATCCTCATTGCCATTGGACATATTCACGAGAAATACCTCGACCGGCAGCTGCCGCTATTCATTCTGGGATCGATAATGTTCATCCCTGGCTGTTACCATGTGACTGTGGCATATAGGGCCTTTATGAGACATCCTGGGTACTCGTTCGAGGACATACCTGATTTTGATTGAATGCCCGCAGAGACATCAGCAAACTCAGGTAAATATTTAAATGTTTATCAAAAGAAATATTTGTAGTTATTGAATAAAATATAAGCCAAAGTAAATTGGTTTTTGAGACTATCCCAGTCCCAAGCCTCAATTTCATCATTGATTTTTGGAAAAGTTCATGATAGTTTTTAGATTTTTCCCTCTGCAAATTAATAAATTTATGTCCAAATTCGATTGTGAGTTAATTTTTTGGAACAGAGGATCACGTTGCGGAAACAGATCGCCCCGGTCGAACGGATAAAATTGGTTTGATGCGACTCTTTACCCCCCAAAATTAATCTCTTTCCGAACGAATATGCACGCAATCCGCGTTTCATGTACTTCTTGGTTGCCTTAAAATAATCTCAGCTAATAATAAGCCTATCTAAGGCTATTTATTGGTTGTTCTATAAATATAAATATCTAGTATTGAATGAATTCTGTAATAGTTCTGTTTATTCCTGAAATCTAGAATTCTCAGCAAATAAATTTGGCGTCAGTGAAACCCTCTTAAAATTTGATTAAAAAAGCAAATAATCATCAAAGGTCTTTAGAATTACATATAGGCTGAGATGGGGCTACATTTGTTGCGCTCACAGTGTGGCACACTGTATTCTAGAGTGATCGTATTATAAAAACCCCACCTAATTTATCAAAATGAGCCTGATGAGGAAGGGGGAAACCAAATCACTTGATCCCACAAGATCAGTAAAATGTACTTTCACTCTCTCTTGGTTCCTGACCGTCCCCGAGGAAGCATCATCATCAGTCCTGGCGCCCACGGAATCCTACTCCGGAAAAATTATAGAATTGGGCTGAGTATTTTGTGCAGTTTCTCGAGGACTCAGCAGGAATACGCGCAATCAGACTATCTTGTAAATTATAGTATTTTGCATCTCAGGAATTACATTTCTTGTGTCTTGTTAAATTCAATTTTTTTTCATTAAATAGTGTTATGTGCGAACCAAAAGTTTAATTTTTTATTTTGTTTGAAAGTAGTCGCTACATAAAAATTTGACGCCCAACTTGGTGCTCGAAATATTGAAAAACCTCATGAAATAGCCGGACATTAAATTAAAATTCAATTTTCTTATAAGAAAGTCCATTTTTTCTATATCATCAAATTGTCTGATTGCGGGTATTAAGCATGAGCAAGAGACTTGTCCATTTGTGCAATTAGTGTTATTTTTCATCCAAAGCCATTTGTGACCAATTTATTGGGGGAGATTGAGTGAAGAAACACCGTTTAGTGATACGATTTTATGATCCTCGTGTGTTAAAAATCTCTCTAGTTTGATCGCATTGGGCTGGGAGCATATTATTCCACTGCTGTGTAATTTTGCATTTTTCCCTCTCGATTTTTTTTTCTCCCAACTTTGTGAAATGGCAGAGTCACTTGAACTCCAGTTGGATTTTTCATTGCTCCAGCGAAGTGATATGGAATTTGAGCTTGAGATTCGTGGTCATGGGTCTCCATTTGGATCGCGGGATTTAAGCAAAGAATTAAAAGAGTTTTGGAATGATCCTAAGACAGTGGTAACCGCGTTAAAGGGGTCAACAAAGCATTTAACCTTGCGTGTTGCGGAATTTGGGTATAATCTCGTGGAAGCTGAACCGACGGAGCAGAATTATCGCGCAGCTTTTGCATTGTATAGCACTTTATATAATCGTTGTAGATACACCTCCGATGAGGATGATCCAGATAAATCTCAGGGTCGGAAAATAGTGAAATTGCTGAGGGCTCATATGGATGAATTTAGTCAGAGATGTAAAGAATCTCAAGCCCCCACTGTGAATAAGAACAACGATGATAATGTCACAATTCTGGAGGGAGAATCTCCTGGTGGACGTTCACAAGCTACAAGATTTTCGCATGGCCGGGGGCGAGGCATCTCTACAATCCCATTTCCGTCTATAGATTTTGATGGTAGATTTCCCCCAGGTAGATCCCATTTAAACATACCAAATTATCGCGATATCGTGGGATTCAATACCAGTCATTTGCGGTGGAGTGATCCTCAACCATCTCCTTTCCAGAATTCCCAAGCATTCCATGAGATGCGTCCAGTGCCATTTAAGGACTAGGGAATTAGTTTTTCGGGAAAAAGGAGTGGCAAAAAGGTCCGTATATTTATCATGGAATTGGAGAGAATGTGTGTCGCGCAGGGAATTTCTTTGCAAACCGTTGCTCGTGCAGCAAGATTATTTCTCACAGATGATGCACTCGTATGGTATAATAATTGCTGGCAATATTTGTCCACTTGGCAGCAGTTTAAAACGGCAATACAATCTGCATTCGAGGATTTTGAGTCGGATTTCTCTATTAGGAAAAGGATCGAGGAACGCAAGCAGAGGGTGGGGGAACCTGTAGAGGTTTTTATCGTATCCCTATATGAATTGGTTCGCGAACTCGAAGATCCTATATCAGAAAAAGTCCTGATTCACCTCGTTCGTAGGAATTTGCTACCGGAATTTTCCAGTGCTCTGGCTCTTGTGCAGGCAGATTCAATGAATCAGCTGGTTGATTATTTAAAGCAAATCGAACGTAATCGGTTAATTTCATCCCCAATTCCACCAACCAATACAGTTTCACGTAAAGCATCAGTTAATGTTAGCGAAATTTCGGCTGATAATAAACCTCTGGAGAAAAAAGTAGTGAAAAAGAATGTTCAGAAGAAAAAGTCGAATTCGAAAAAAAAAGTGATGCTATTTTAAATAAATGTGTGAACTGTGGTGAAGGACATAATATTAGGGATTGTGAGAAACCTCGAAAGTGCAATGTGATGTGTTATCGCTGTGGATTGGAAAACACCATAACTTCGCGGTGTCCTGTATGTAATAAGGAAGGGAATGTATCCGCGGGGGAAGGGGGTGCAACTCAGTAAAGAAGACGTCTGCAGTTGCAGCTGAAGAAATTAAAACCGTCTTCTCAAAAACCAGTGATTCTTCTGTGATTTTTTCCAAAAGTGAAGTCAGTGATACACATTCTATTGGTTCTGAGGGGGGAAATATATTTCGGTCAGCTGTGCAGTACGTAAATTTCGTTGAATCGGATGATGTATTTCATAATTGTGGTTTTGTGTCTCAACTTTCCGAGGATCATACGGGGAGAGTGTATTATGATGTGTTAATTAAGGATAAAACGGTGAAGGGTCTCTTAGATTCTGGTGCGAGTTGTACTGTGCTAGGACGTGGTGGTCTAAAACTTCTTAAAAGTCTAGGAATTTCACCCGTTATTAATCCGTGTTTTATTAGGACCGCGGATGGAACAGTTCATCATACGTCTTATAGAGCAATTATACCGATAACTTTTCGCGGAATTACATGTGATTTTCAAGTGGTGGTGTGTACAATCGTATGCCGTTTGGCTGTACAAATTCAGCACAAGAGATGTCGCGCCTCATGTCAAGGGTTATTGGGGTGGATATGGAACCAGAAGTTCACTGCTTTATAGATGATATATTTATAGCCACAGATACTTTTGAACAACATATTAAGTGTCTTCGTGAAGTTGCTAGGCGTCTTAAAAAGGCTAATCTTTCAATAAACTTAACTAAATCACGATTTTGCGTTCCGGAATTAGTATATTTAGGATATACGGTGAATGCGGAAGGAGTTAGTCCAAATACGGATAAAGTTAAGGCAATATTGAATTTAACAGCGCCAAAAACGGTTAAGCAAGTACGCCAACTTTACGGAATGCTTTCATGGTTTCGTAGGTTTATCCCAAACTTTAGTGAGATAGCTCACCCAATTTCGGATCTCCTTAAAGGGAAACCTGCAAAGATAGAGTGGTCTTCAGAGGCCGATGCAGCTCTTACTCAGCTAAAAGATCTCCTAACAAGCGCTCCTATTTTGGCAACCTCAGATTATGAACGCGAGTTCATCGTGAAATGTGATAGTTCAGATTATGGAGCTGGAGCAGCCCTTATTCAGAGTTCGGAAGAAGGCGAAAAAATCATTTCGTATTTTTCTCACAAGTATTCCGCATCTCAAAAGAATTATACGACCACAGAAAAGGAATGTTTAGCCGTTATTCTTGCGATCGAACATTTCCGGGATTATATTGAGGGTTCACAGTTCACAGTCGAGACTGATCACTCGGCACTCCTTTGGCTATTAAAATCAAAGGAAGTTAAGGGACGTCTTGCACGTTGGGTTATGAAGCTGCAAGCTCACAATTTTAAGATTGTTCATAGGCCCGGTAAACAACATATCCTTCCAGACTTTTTGTCTAGAAATGTTGAGTGTTCCGCAGTTGACATTGAGGATCCATGGTATATGAAGCTTCGCGAAAAGATTTATAAGGACCCCACTAAATTTCCTGATTTCATGATCAAGGAAGACAAAATTTATAAAAATTGTCGGTATCTTGATGAGGCTGGTGTGTCAGCACACAAATGGAAATTAGTTATTCCTAAGGATGAAAGAGAGAATTTAATATCCCAATACCACGATTCTCCAACCGGTGGCCATTTAGGGTATTTTAAAACATTTCATAGGCTGTGTGATTTCTATTATTGGCCCGGTATGCGCCGTGATGTTTCCAAATATATTAGAAATTGCGACGTTTGTAAGTCAGCCAAGGCCCCTAATGTTTCACTTGTTCCACCAATGGGAGGATTCGTAGATGTAGGCCGTCCATGGGAGTACGTATATGCTGACTTTGTAGGTCCATTGGTACGCTCAACACACGGTTACATCTGGCTTTTGGTCATTGTGGATAAATTATCCAAATTTGTGTTAATGTTTCCATTAAGAAATGCTACTGGAAAAGCATTAATCAATGTTTTGAGGGTGCATGTTTTCTCGGTCTTTGGATGTCCGAGGGTATTCCATTCTGATTCAGGCTCAGCGTTTGTTAGCAAGGAATTTAAATCCTACCTTGCGGGTTTAAATGTTGAACACCTGACTACGGCGGGGTACTCTCCACAGGCCAATGCCACTGAGAGATACAACCGTAGCATCATAACGTCTATCAGATCTTTGATCAACGACAAACATAACAAGTGGGACGAATTTCTTCCAGAAATTGCTTCAGGCTTAAGAGCAGCTGTTAATCAAAGTTCTAAATATAGTCCCTACTTCTTAAATTTTGGGCAGACCATGATTAATAACGGTCGAGAATTTAATACAGTGAAATTAACTAAGCCCAATTCAAGTGAGGATCGCATTAACATCCTAGAAGTTGCACGTGGTAAAGCCAGACAAAATTTACGTAAAAGTCATCAGAATTCTGCTAATCAGTACAATATCTCACATAATGTGAAAGATGTTAGATTTTCAATTGGTGACACTGTCTGGCGCCGAAATTTTAAATTATCAAGTGCTGCGCAAGGAATCCAATCAAAGTTTCTTCCTAGTTGGATTCAAGCAAGGGTGATTGATGTGAAAAATCACGTTTATGTTGTTCAGGATCTTAATGATAGTAGCAGAAAAGGGATCTATCATAAAAAGGATCTCAAACCCGATTAATGTTTTACGTTATTTGTAAGATTTGGGGAATTTATATTTATTATATTTAATTTATTAATTATTCTGTGCCTACAAATTTCAATTTCTCTTGGTTTGATTTTTTTGTCTTAATCCAACTTTATTTAGTATTAATTTTCGCGATTTAGATGCAAATTACCGATCTTCTCAGCCGTTTGTGCATAGCACGCTTGATCTGTTCGAGTCATATTCTCCAGTTCACATCGCAGAACAAAAATGTTTCTTTTTGGAAAATTATTTTCTAAATGAACAGTTTTGTCGGGTGGATTTTAGAACGGTTGAGTTTGGCCCATGATGCCGAAAAATTTCGTCACACAACTTTTCTAGTAAGATCTTGGTCTCTCATGTATATGCAATTATAGGATCCTGTTATTATGTGATCTACAAGATTTTTCTAGTAGTCGCAAACGATATCTTACTCAGTGTGGATTCGTCCCACTGTCTATAAAATGAAACAAAATTTAGTAAAGGAGCACGGAGGAGGCATCCCCTTTATAAGGTGGCGCTCCAGGGCAGTCTGATATGATAGACTGGCGAATTCTTCCATGATAAGAGTCAAAATTCTCTGATTGAAGAATTTCTATGCAATCATTATCCTCTTTTAAATGGCCGAAAATGGCAAATCAATTAGGTTTTTGTTTTAAAATTGGTACTTATCCCACTTAGAGTGGTAAAAGAGCGGATCATTTAACTACCCAAGTATGGTAGAAATTGGTGTTGACGTGGCAGAGGCCGGAGAGGAAGAAGAAAAACTCAATCCAGAATTTATTCCACCAGACCAGTAACGTAAATTATTCGCGGCATGAAAACTGGCGTAGAAACATTAGTACTTTGTTGATGGGGTGGGTTATGCACGGTCCAGACTAGTATGCTATGATGATCGTCACTTTATTGAAGTTAATCTATTCTCAAAAGGGAGAGTATCATGGTTGGATTCTGACTACAATCATTCCTTCAGGATTGATAAGACCGGTACAGAGTATTTAATATATCTATCACTGAATAATAATATTATTACCTTTAATTATTTTTTTATTTAATTATTTATCCTTAAGATACCCCAAGCAAAAGCATTTTTTTTCTTTTCTTGTTTCTTTTTTTTTTAATTTTGGGATGTTGTTGCGCTCACAGTGTGGCACACTGTATTCTAGAGTGATCGTATTATAAAAACCCCACCTAATTTATCAAAATGAGCCTGATGAGGAAGGGGGAAACCAAATCACTTGATCCCACAAGATCAGTAAAATGTACTTTCACTCTCTCTTGGTTCCTGACCGTCCCCGAGGAAGCATCATCATCAGTCCTGGCGCCCACGGAATCCTACTCCGGAAAAATTATAGAATTGGGCTGAGTATTTTGTGCAGTTTCTCGAGGACTCAGCAGGAATACGCGCAATCAGACTATCTTGTAAATTATAGTATTTTGCATCTCAGAAATTACATTTCTTGTGTCTTGTTAAATTCAATTTTTTTTCATTAAATAGTGTTATGTGCGAACCAAAAGTTTAATTTTTTATTTTGTTTGAAAGTAGTCGCTACACATTGAGCTTGGGCTCCATTGAAAACGCTATTTTTAGCATATTTTTAAAGGAAGTCGAACCTAGTTTGATTCTAGGATGATTAACTAAGGGATGGAGCATTTTAATGCACAAATGGTATATTTTTCTTAAATTCTTTATAACTTTTAAACTTTAGATTCTACAAAAATAAATAAAACACGAAATGGTAGCCACATATACAGAGAATATATTATATTTTTATTGAATTTAAAATTTTACTGATGTTACAGATAGAAAATTTGTCAGAAAAATTTAAAAAATTGCGAATTTTATGTCTTTTTCATAACGGTTTTAGGAACTATTATCCTCGTGCAATCATTGTAAATTTTGTTCAAATAACATTAACATTAGATACTCTTTCATTTGGTAAAGGTTTTAAAATGATTGCATTTGGTTTTATACCAAAACTAAAAAATCACTTAAGACAAAATATAGCACATTTTTGTACGGAAAATGTATCAGAATGCTCTGCCCTGGTTTGATTAAATATACACAATTGTAAACAATAAAGAATATATCCTAAAAAGAACTATTATTGGGGTTTCTTAAATTAGACCAAAAGTTTAGGCAAGTTACCTGTTTTTACATTTTTTAGAAGAAAAAAACGAGATGGCAAAACGTTTCAGGCTTTGCAAAATGCTCTAACTCATGATTTAGATACTATACCTCAAAAGTGCTTATGCATCATTTACCGTTTACCAGTTCTCAACTGATTTAAACCGATTCATAAATTATTCTAAAGTTCCTGGAAAAATTTTAAGAGAAATATAATAGATTTTTGATTAAAAATTACTTATCAGTTCATAACCAGTTATCGTCTTCATCATTTTCACCCGCTTATCCTTATTGGGGTCGCGGGCCCATGACATCCAATTTAGCAGCCCAAAGTTCGAGCAATAAAAATGAAAGTAAAGTAAAAGAACTTTAAAGTTTTCAATGATCGCCCATGCGTTCGTAAACCTGTTTGATGATACTTTTCTATCGTCTTTATATTCTCGAAAAAACTTCGAATTCGGTTATGGCATGTTTTTTTTGTATTTAAGCTATATAATAAATATCGATGAATTTAATAATGTAATTCAGGAACCCCCCTTAACTCTTTCGCGATCGCAGCATACTGCAAACCGATTTCACGTTTTTTATGAAAAAGGGACAGATAATCCTAACCGGCTTATGTAGGTGAGATTCTTAACGTGAGCTAACTCGGAGTGCATGCAAATTCGATTTAGAGCTGAAGTTGGGAGACGCCATTCAGTTATCTTGAATAAAATTCGTGAAATTATACAAATTTTGTATTTAAACCAAAATATCAAGGATTTGGATGAACTGACAGAAAAGTGATATATGGGTGAAATGTAGACCAGAATGTTCTCTATAATTTTCCCATAGAACATGATCTCATCGATTACTCAGAAGCCAAGATAAGCGAGGTTTTTTGTTTCTTAACTCGTTTTTTCATCCAGAGTGCCCCAAGTGTTCATTTGTTGAACTTCAACTAAATCAAAGAATTGTTGTATTTTGCGGGACTTTCCATTTAAACCCCTATTTTAAGTGTCTTGGTGGAGTAGAGGCAGTCAAATTGGCATCTGAGTGATTTCAAAGCGTTATTATGGGAAAAATCAATTTTTTCACACTTAAACGGCAAAATCGAAGTGATAGCGTAGTCTGAGCGGAAAATGATGTATGGACGAAATGTAGAGACAAATGTGCTCTACAATTATGTTGAAGTAATCATCAAAATCGGTGCAGCGACAGTCGAGATAATTGAGGTTATGTGATATTGAAATTGGTTTTTCGACTGTGGCGCCCCTGGTGTTGGTCCCACGAAGTTCAAACATTCTAGAAAGTTGTAGCATTTGGTGAGATCTTTCGTTTAAGCCCTCATTCATCAAAATCGGTCACATAGAACCGGAGATATGATTTTTTGAATTTCGTGAACTTTGACCCCTCATATCTCCGGTTCTATTGAAACCACAGCGCGCATACGCACCATTTTGGAAACGTCCTAGACTGGACTACAACATACTAAAATTTCATTAACTTGCACAATGCCGTTTTTGAGAAAAGTGACTTTGAATTTCGATGAATTTTGACGCTATCACAGCGCCACCTGTGGTGACTTTTTGAACTTCCATCTGAAAGTGCTCATCGAGACGAAACCAAAAAGGTAAAATTTAGGTCGCTATGTTAATTAAAACCGGAGATAGAGGCCGGTCAATGTTCGAACTTTGACCCCTTATAGCTCGGGTCAGGGGTTATGGATCGACTTAAGGTTTTTTTTGTTTGATAGGTATAATCAACGGCTACAACATACTAAATTTTCAGCCCGATGCACAATGGAATTTTTGAGTTATTTAACTTTTAAGATTTAAAAATTTTCTTTTTAATAATAGCGCCCCTAGCGGTGGTTTTATGAACTTGCGATGTTAGAAGAGGAAGTGGCATTTCACGAGAGCTTTCCAAAAAGCCCTCATTTTTTAAATTCTGATAATTAGAACCGGAGTTATGGCCATTTTAAGAAAATTTTTTTGGACCCTTATAGCTCGGGTCAGGGGGGTCGGGGGACCTTAAGTTTGATATTGATGGAAAGCTCTAAGGCCCAGCTATAACATACTAAAATTTGAGCCCGCTCGATGCCATAGGGCCGGAGCTATTGAGAAAACAAAAAAAGGGGGGTCTTCAAAATGGCGGAAGGAGGGGTGGGGGGTGGGGGGTCAATGCACCATGTTGCAATTTTCATACGATATTTAACCTTTGCCGAAAACCGCAAGTCGATATCTTTTTTAGTTTAGGAGCTATTAAGCTCCAAAGAGCGGCCGGCCGGCCGGGAACGTAACTTAGCCCCCCATATATTCGTGATCAGGAAGTGCTGAAACACATTTTGGCCAAGTTTGAGCGCGATCGGAGGACATGAAATTTTGTTAGGATTATAGTAGGTGAGATTGTTAAGAATCTCACCTAATATTTTAGCTCATGAATTTATCGGGATCCTACAAAAAATAAACCTACATTTTCATATTCTTATAGTTTGTAATCATTCATAATGGCTAATAATGGCCTATATACGTTGTTGAAACCAATTTACGTTAAAAATTATCTTAAAAAATACGTTTCCAGACCTACAATGAAGAATCTGAATTATATAGATTCTACAGTCCAAAAAAATTTTTTTTTTCCCAGAATATCCATATTTTGATTTAGATATACAGAGTGCCAAAAGCCGCAAAAGAGACGAAAGAGTCAACCCACACGCTCCTAGATAATCCTCCTAGCAGTTCTTATCCTATTAAAGCTATCTAACTTTTATTTCAAAAGCTTATATTTTTTCCTAAATTGAAGTTACTCGAATACAAGGAAGAAAAAGTCCTCATAAGCAAAACCTATTGACAGAAAACCACATCTTCCAAAGCTTAATATTCTTAACCCTTTAACGACGTGACAGTTTTCGTGGACCGAAAATCAGCAATAAAAATGAAACCAATGAACAAAACCAGTTAAAGGTCTTATATCTGGCCTTCGAACAGTCAAAAGGGTCTGATTCGGTGTACTTTGTGCTTCTATGAACGATAGGGGCAAAAATATCCCAAAAATTTAAGTAATTTTTCTAACAATACTAATGAATGATAAATTTTCAATCTAATAAAAAAGGGACAGATAATCCTAACCGGCTTATGTAGGTGAGATTCTTAACGTGAGCTAACTCGGAGTGCATGCAAATTCGATTTGATGCTGAAGTTGGGAGACGCCATTCAGTTATCTTGAATCAAATTCGTGAAATTATACAAGTTTTGTATTTGAACCAAAATGTCAAGGATTTGGATGAACTGACAGAAAAGTGTTATATGGGTGAAATGTAGACCAGAATGTTCTCTATAATTTTGCCGTAGAACTTGAACTCATCGATTACTCAGAAGCCAAGATAAGCGAGGTTTTTTGTTTCTTAACTCGTTTTTTCATCCAGAGTGCCCCAAGTGTTCATTTGTTGAACTTCAACTAAATCAAAGAATTGTTGTATTTTGCGGGACTTTCCATTTAAACCCCTATTTTAAGTGTCTTGGTGGAGTAGAGGCAGTCAAATTGGCATCTGAGTGATTTCAAAGCGTTATTATGGGAAAAATCATTTTTTTCACACTTAAACGGCAAAATCGGAGTGATAGCGTAGTCTGAGCGGAAAATGATGTATGGACGAAATGTAGAGACAAATGTGCTCTACAATTATGTTGAAGTAATCATCAAAATCGGTGCAGCGACAGTCGAGATAATTGAGGTTATGTGATATTGAAATTGGTTTTTCGACTGTGGCGCCCCTGGTGTTGGTCCCACGAAGTTCAAACATTCTAGAAAGTTATAGCATTTGGTGAGATCTTTCGTTTAAGCCCTCATTCATCAAAATCGGTCACATAGAACCGGAGATATGATTTTTTGAATTTCGTGAACTTTGACCCCTCATATCTCCGGTTCTATTGAAACCACAGCGCGCATACGCACCATTTTGGAAACGTCCTAGACTGGACTACAACATACTAAAATTTCATTAACTTGCACAATGCCGTTTTTGAGAAAAGTGACTTTGAATTTCGATGAATTTTGACGCTATCACAGCGCCACCTGTGGTGACTTTTTGAACTTCCATCTGAAAGTGCTCATCGAGACGAAACCAAAAAGGTAAAATTTAGGTCGCTATGTTAATTAGAACCGGAGATAGAGGCCGGTCAATGTTCGAACTTTGACCCCTTATAGCTCGGGTCAGGGGTTATGGATCGACTTAAGGTTTTTTTTGTTTGATAGGTATAATCAACGGCTACAACATACTAAATTTTCAGCCCGATGCACAATGGAATTTTTGAGTTATTTAACTTTTAAGATTTAAAAATTCTCTTTTTAAAAAAAGCGCCCCTAGCGGTGGTTTTATGAACTTGCGATGTTAGAAGGGGAAGTGACATTTCACGAGAGCTTTCCAAAAAGCCCTCACTTTTTAAATTCTGACAATTAGAACCGGAGTTATGGCCATTTTAAGACATTTTTTTTTGGACCCTTATAGCTCGAGTTAGGGGGGTCGGGGGACCTTAAGTTTGGTATTGATGGAAAGCTCTAAGGCCCAGCTATAACATACTAAAATTTGAGCCCGCTCGATGCCATAGGGGCGGAGCTATTGAGAAAACAAAAAAAGGGGGGTCTTCAAAATGGCGGAAGGAGGGTGGGGGGTGGGGGGTCAATGCACCAAGTTGCAATTTTCACCCGATATATAACCTTTGCCGAAAACCGCAAGTCGATATCTTTTTTAGTTTAGGAGCTATTAAGCTCCAAAGAGCGGCCGGCCGGGAACGTAAAATAGCCACATATATATTCGTGATCAGGAAGTGGCGAAACACATTTTGGCCAAGTTTGAGGTCGATCGGACGACATGAAATTTTGTTAGGATTATAGTAGGTGAGATTGTTAAGAATCTCACCTAATATAATGTATAAGTATTGTAGTTTCTTTTCCCAAAACGTTTTTAAGAATATTTAAAATTAATTTTCATTATGAGAATTTAAAAAATTCTTCATTTTAAGCTTAAAAATTTACTATATAGCAGATAGCTGTAGACTTCCAAAAAATATCCTAGATTCCTTCAACTTTCTATTTTGCAATTAGGGTAAATTAAGCTAATTCAAGACCTGCTCCAAATGGAAACGTCAGTGTTTTCATGATAAATACAGTTACTAAATTACTATATTTATATATTTTCTATACCTCAGTTTCATTATTTAGTTAATTCTGCTTTAAATAAAGCGAAAATCCATTCATATTCACAAATTTTAATTTGTTAGTTTCTCAGAAAAATTAAAAGTATACCTTTTCACCATCGAATTTTTCATCGATCGACCATGTTTTCCACTGAAAAACACAATAAAGTAACTGTTTTTTACTCCTTTTGTTTAACATTTATGTCATATTTCTGGCTAATTTTATTTAAATTAAGTGCTAATCTTTATTGTTAACGGTACGTGAAGTTTTCAAATGAAATAATTACCTATTTCGTGAACAAAAAGGGTTTTTCTGAAGTGTCTGCAAATGATTCAATAGGAAACCGCGGAAATATGATTTTTTTGGAGAGATTTTCTTATTGTTTTAGATGGGAAAGGAGAAAAGACCAGGAATAAGAATAAATCCTTCACTCAAGAGCAACTGAACAAGGTTTTGGAAGTCTTTCGTCGTGGTTTCATTTACACTGTTTGTCTCCAATTAGAAACTTTCCATTGTCTCCATTTGGATTAATATGTTTCCAATAGAAGCATTTTACGCTCGCGTATTTTTCTTGTATTTAAGAAGTTTTCAAATTATATCTAAAGAATTTTCACTAAACATTCTAAAAGAGTCAAGGAACAAATTTTCACTAAACATTCTAGAAGAGTCAAGGAACAAATTTATGTAATTCTCTTCAGAAAAAATATGAACTTAATGTGTTGAATCTTCTGTCAAAATTAAAGTGTCTGGAAATGGTTTTGAATTAGGACATTTACCCTACGTACAAACATAAGGAAAAAATAACTTTAGGTAGCCAGGAAAAATAATTTTCTTTATGGGACACCGGTGTTCCAATCGTTCTTAAATGGTTAAAACATGTTATAATATAAGATAAGATAAGATTTTTATTATTCCAATGTTCTGTTTTGTGGTTGCGTCTGCCGCCGTCTTACCATTACCGGCCTCACCAGGTAAACGGCAGAAACCCTGGGTCGCAGGCCGTACATGCCAACTCGTACAATCGAGTGCAGATCAATCTATGTGAATATACAATGATTAAATATCTATAAAAGTAGTAAATAGTAAGTAGTAACTGAAAAGCCTAGGGAATATTTTTAACAATTTTAAAATATATTTTTAAGAGCTCAAATAAAATACACATTGCAGTAAATCAGCATGAGATTTTCAAATCCAATACGTGAGCCTTTTTATCAAAGAGTCTGTATTATTTTAATAAACTTTTTTAAGCTGATGAATAAAATATATAATTTTAAAAAGAATATGATTTTATTTGTTTTATTCGGACTATAAGTTTTTTATTTGTTATCTTTCCCACCGATTCGAAATAATTTATAAAAGTCTAAAAATACTAGTTAATTGTTATCCATACTCATTTTTTGAAATAAGAAGCTTACCTATTACCTTCATCACAGTAACCTCTGAGAAATTAAGTAGGCTTTGAAATTGAGGATTATGTTTTTTAGCTTTTATTCTTTTCGGTCGCTGAGAGGAGTTTATTGAGTTTATTAGACGCGATTCATTACCTCCAATTCTCCCAAAATTTAACTCACAATCGAATTTTAATGAATTTCTGGCAAGTACTCCATGGTCGACTGTGAAGAATCTCATCTACCAAAAGCTTCTCTAGTTTTCACTTTCCCCTCGCCATTCGATAGTTTTTCAAGGTTTTCACTTGTAGATGCTGAAATATATTAAAATAAGGCGAAAAAATTGCAACTTTTGTGATTTTATTAAACTTTAAACCTTGTTGTGTATAAAAAGTGGACCAGCACAGGTATGGAATAACAAATTCATATGTATATGGCACAAAAAAAAATCCCCTGTGTAAAAAAATATCCTTTGCCATCACCATTTTCTGAACTACTATTTTTCCTTTTTGCCGTTGTCTTTACTTGATCTCTTCCTCTGCTTATCCTTTCTAATTGCATTACTGCTGTTGTAGCTGCGACGCAAAACAATTCCGATAATTGCTGCAGGAATGGCAAGGATGAGAAGACAACCGGCGACAATAATCAAGGTCACATCGACTAAGTAGAGTTGCCAAATGGCCAAATCAAGAGCTGAAGAGCGTAAATGTGTAGCTCCACGGGTTTTCAACACCATCTCAATGTACTGCATGGCCTTCTCATGGGGTGGCGGGTGAATGTCTCTGACTAGCTTCCGGACTTTTTCGACATTAAAACGGTAAGTATCATTTTTCAGCATATCCTCCACGGCTTCTTGGATTGTATTCTCAGAGAGGTCATCGTAGTTTAAAATTCGCCCAAATCCACCTTCCACAGCCATTCGCAGATTGAAATGCTGATCCCCGTGCATAGGGATGCCCAGGACAGGGACCCCAGAGTAGATAGCTTCGTAAATACTAAGGAGCCCTCCATGAGTGATGAGAAGTTTGGCGTTATGTTGTTGCATTAGAAGGTCATACTGTGGCATCCATGCCCCTATGATAACATTGTACGGCTGCTCGTCCATCTTAGGAATATCCCATTTCCAGAATACACCAACTTCTGGCATTCCCTTGAATACACGATTGAAAGCATCGATCTTGTCTTTGCTCATATCCGCGCTCCGGATATCTGTACCCATACTGAATATTACTACGCCATCCTTGGCCTTTTCATAGAGGTTCAGAACGTCTATGGGCAACTCTTTGGGTGTTCGTATGTGAATGCCACCAATCTCCACGACATTGGGCATCAGTGCACGTGGATAGTGAAAGCCAGGATGGGAGTTAACAAAGACAGAACTCACATTGTGAATCAATTGTTCGAGACTAGGCAACTTTTCACCTTTGGGCTGAAGGGGAGAGAAGAATCGCTGATAGAGGGCTTCCTGTCCCGGTAAGTACAAGTACCTGAAATTAAAAATAAAAAAATTAAAAAATATAATTGCATAATGGATACACAGAAAAAATTGTTTTGTAAAATTGTTCGCAATTGTTTGTGAATTCCTATTGGGGATTTACGAAATGCTCGTAAAGCGTAAAAACCACCAAAAAGTTCGTAAAAGTTTGTACTTTTTCACAAACTTTGTTCATAACATCATCACTTGACGAGCTTTTTTTTTCTTATACAAACATTAGTTTGTACATTTTTGATTGCCTAGCAGCACTTTACGAACGAATGACAAAATTTTACAAACATTGTTTGTGTATTTACGAACATTTACGAACACCATTTCATCTTTGTGAAAAAGTAGAAACTTTGACGAACTTTGCAGTGGGTTATATGATTTGCGAGGTTTTTGCAAGTCCTTTAAAGAAATTCATAAACATTTACGAATTATTTTTTTCTGTGTAAGGAACCTCTTTTTGTTGGTACAGGAATCGAGAAAAAGAAGAGTAGAAAAAGAAGAGGAAGAGTAGAACTTGATCTTTTGTGGTGTTCCCGAATTGACCGAAATTGATCCGATTTTTTTGTATATTTTTATTTTTAAAAAAAATGGGGCTCTGAGCCTGGGTATCCAAATAGAAAATATTTTTTTTTAATATTTTGAATTATTAAAAAATTGTTTCTTGTATAGTCAATGTGTCTAGTTAAATTTTGACCGATTTTTTGAGAAAAAGCAGTTTTTTCAATCCCAGCAGCCCTTGAAGCCCTTTTAATGAATATTTTTCACTAAATCTTTCAAACCGAGTTCTAAAACTCTTTTGAAAGAGAATTAGGTATGTAAGACCTTTATAATCCAAACTTGTAGATTTGTGATTCTACCAGTGACATGTGAACTTTTTAAAAGCTAATTTCCAAGATTTTTTGGATAAAAAAAATCATTCTTAATTATAAATGTTTTATTGCGAACCTGAACCTTTGCAAAACGTAAGGTTGAATGAAATTCACTTGCTAAAATCTTACTATCCGAAGAAAATTTGTAATGTGGCTTGACAATTGGATTAGGTACTCTTCCTTGAGTTTTAATTACGTGATACTCTTATAATTGATTTCACATTTTTTCCATAAATAAAGATGTTCAGCGGTTTAACTCAAGAGTATAGGGCAACATGTATTGAGCAAAAACAGGTTCAATAATTTCGCAAAAACGCTATTGCTAAAACTTCAGCCCAATTGCATTTTAGCAAAAAAAAAAAACAATTTCCTGCAGCACAAGCTTCTATGAAAAACCGCAAATATTTCACGAAAACTCAATAGAATAATCTTTTTTTTCTTTTTGTGAGGATATCCTTGAGAAAATAAAGGATTTATCAAATTAACGATAACATTCACTGAAAATCTACATAAAATTTCTATACAACATCCTGGACAATTTTCGATCGTGCTGCACAGAGTTTTCACTCTAACGCTATAATTCTTGTGAGCAACACAATACATTTTGCATGGGAATTTCCACCGAAAGCAAGTTAAAATGTGCTTATGGGAAACTGGCTATAAAAAGAATTTAAAATGATGATTCGCGACTATAGAAGGAAGTGGGGCAGCTTTGAAATTGGGATTTTACTCCTATGTTTAAATGGAACCATGCCGTATCATAAAATGTAATTTAGCTTTTCAATCTGTTTGTGCGGCTAACTTATATCACGATAAGGCTCAATTTTATTTAAAAATAGGTGTAAAAATCCCAATTTCAAATGTGCTCCACTTCCCCCTAATTTGGTCAGATTCATTCCTCAGCATCTCCTCAATGGCATCCGCTCACTCCTTCATGGGTACTCAATTTTTTAATACCTCAGCTTCTATGGCATAAATTAGATAACGTGTGGGTGCTAGGTGAAACTTGAAGGTTTTGGTCGTGACTTAGATGCTATATCTCAGAAGTACTTTCGCAACATTTACCGTGTACCGATTCGCAGCCTATTTAAAGCGATTCATAAATTACTCAAACGATTACCCAAAATAACTTAGGAGTAATATGATTGAATTTGTATAAAAATGAGTTATCGATTATGAACCGGTTCATAACTGGCTTATAACTGAATGGAATTGGCTCAAACTTGTTAAAAATTCCAAGACCTTTCAAACGAGCCAAATATGATGCCATTCATTTGAGAAATACGCTTTCTAGAGCTTAATAAACCTTTGACCTTGAAAACCCGTTATAGGGATGATTCGCCGGTATTTTCATATAGCGACGAAATGTCCGCTTATGTAAGGCGTGGTAGGGAAGCTTGTAGGGAAAATGAGGGGCATGTTAATAGTCCCAGGCTCAACATATGGGAATTCCCTGAAGCTCCCGAGTGTCTATCTCTAACCGTTTGGCCTCTAGGCGTAGTAACGGCCGGACAAACAACGTGATATCAAAAAACTCGACACTTTCAATTTTCAGAATTCTAAAATACCACCCGTTAAGACGTAAGGAGTCGAAACATATACATAACTCAAAATCGAGGGATTATACGGATTATACTGAGGATTATACAAACTGCTCTCTGTGAGAAATTCGGACAGTAAAACGAATAAGAGCAAAAAATTTAACTGGTGCCGACTCTTTTGACCCGAGGTATGTAATTTCCAAAAATAATTCTCCAAATTAATATGGCCCCTCTTCTAATTGTCGGAATTATATAATCGAATCCAGTATGCTTAAGAAAGATCCCGCGAAACTCTAGAACTCGGTAAAAAAGTCTGGGTCTGCAATACTAAAACCACATACAATTATTGCCAGGAGAATAAAAACCGAAAAAAACGATTTTTAATATATCAGTATGTTGTTGCCGCGGTTAGTACTTTTCTGTTGATAACATTCCGTTTTGAGTCTTCCATCAGTCGAATTATAAACGATAATAGCTTAATCGGAGTACATTTTCGTTTTTATGTCATTTTCATGAACTCTTAGGTATAAGGGCAGAATCACATTGACAATAAAATGCTCGCCGTAGCCTCACCGTATTTCGTTAATTTACGCATTTTCATTGCAATTCTTATGCAAATTCTCAATTACCGTATTACTTTATCTCATACTCGGTGGCACTACACGAAAATAATATAAGAAAATTGAAGAAATAAAACGAAAATGCGATAAACGGTAAGCAAAAAAACTTTTGCTCACTGTTTATCGCATTTTCGTTTTATTTCTTCAATTTTCTTATAATATTTTCACCTATTGCCACCGAGTATGAGATAAGGTAATACGGTAATCGAGAATTTGCGTAAGAATTGCAATGAAAATGCGTTAAATTAACGAAATACGGTGAGCATTTTACTGTCAATGTGATTCTGCTCTAACTCAATCATAATTTGATTAAATTTAAATTAAATTGAAAGACTGAAAATGAAAGATTTTCATTCTTTATCGTAATTCGTAAATGACTTATTTTGTTCGAATATTGTGGCACATATTTTTTGACTTAATGCTCAAATGATAAGAGATATCCACTTCCAGTCTTCCATCTTATCCTCTTACACATCTACATTTCTTTACAATCTTCGAGATTCTAGATCTAGGCCCTATGTAATCTAGGGACATATTTCTTCTTCTTTCTTCCACATTTCCTAATTAATCTCTCGAAATACGTGTTTTTACTGCTTGAACTCCACGGAACAAAACTATGTTTCATGTGATTGCTCAAAAACTTTTCGTGCGAGTTTTTCACTTTTGGATATGTTTTAGAGATTATCCAGGCAGACAATTAATAATGTGCGAAAATACCGTTGAATCATTCCTAATAACGGTTTTAAAAGATCAAAGGTTAAAAATTGCTCTAGAGAACGCATTTATCAGGCTAATGGATTCATGTTTGGGCTCGTTGGAAAGGTCTTGGAATTTATGATAAAACTGAACCGGTTCGAATCGGTTCTGAACCGGTTCATAACCGATAACTATTTTTTTCGAAATTCAATTCTATTACTTTTAAAACAATTTTGGAGGATCTTTTAATGATTTATGAATCAGTTCAAATTGGTTAAGAACTGGTAAACGGTAAATGATGCGAAAGTACTTTTGAGGTATAGCATCTAAGTCACGAGTTCGAACATTTCGCAAAGCCTGGGACGTTTGCCATTCTTTTTTATTTAGAACAGGGCCTCTGCATTTTTTTTATTTTCGGATATGATTTAAGAAATATCTAAGTAAAGATTTCGTCCATATGCCAAGGACGACAATTGATTCCTTCTACCGATTTTTCGATGCCAAATGTTTATTTTCTCTAAAGTTATTTCAAGGGTCAAATTCGACAAATTCACTAAAAATTCTCACTTCCTTAAATATTTTCCAAATTTGTAATTGTTTTTTTGATAAATTACCAACTTATTAAATTTGATAGTATACCCTTATAGACCAAAACAAAATCTGCTCTGTCTCATGAATTCGAGCATTCTGCAAAGTTTAGATGCTTTACGATTATTTTCTCCTGTGATGAATCGTAAGGTTTCATTCGAAAATTTATGTTTCTTTAACACTCTTCTTTCAAAATTATTTTTGGATACAAAAAAATCGTCTTAAATTTTATTTTCTTAACGATATTTTTGAGTGTTTTTTTCCTGTGTCCAACAAATTAATTTTTTTGCGGTGTGAAGCATGAATTGATTACTGATAAAATTTACAAATTTTAGGTGAGAAGAAAAAAAAATTCAACTTACTGGTAACTAATCTCCACAAAGAGAGATAGCAGGGTATTGACAATCCTCTCGGCTAGTGTCATGCGATTTGAGGATCCCAGAAACGGATTGGGATTGTAGGCAGGATTGTAGGGATTTCTCACCATTTCGTCTGTCCATTTTGTTGTGGATGTTGTGCAAACTACCACCGAAGGCACTTTGTAGTGATGAGCAAATCCCAAAAGGGCATCCATCATGAAGGAGTCCACGAGGAGAAGATCGAAGGTTGCATCTGATCGGAGGAGTTTCTGAACTTCTGGATGACTAAGAGTGAAATTGACCAATTCAGCTGAGGCATAGATGGACTGAGTGATGGCCTCTAGTACAGAATGAGATTGATGAAGATCTTGCAGATATTCATCAGTCCGGACAAATTTTTCTGTGCCGTTTAAGAAGATTTCCTGAATCTTTTCCTTTTTCTCTCGCACTCGAAATGAGGTAAGAAAAGTGATCTGTTTTGTAAATCATCAGGATGTCAATTAATTATTTTTTTCATTGCAATTTTTATATAATTTTTTTTATGCTGACTTACCTGATGACCTCGACTCTCCAGTTCCCGGACCAGTGCTTCCCCAATGAAGAAATGTGATTTCTTGGGAACCGGAAAGACAGCAAGAATCCTCTTCCCGTGCAAAAGGTCAGTAGTGTAAATGAGGTAGAAGAGTAAGGCAAATATTGTCTTGAAGAACATTATTGTCTGGGATGAGGGTATTCAAAAAACTGATTGACGTGGAGCAGAGAAAAATACTCAGTTCTTATCGATGATTTTGATAAGAAGTACTGCCACATGGAGCTCTATGATACGCTTCGCCAATTTCGCTGTGCATCACACCTGCATTTACTTGCTATCACCATTATATTTAGTTTTACTGATAAAAGGACACTTCTCACCCTCAGAAACAAACAAATATCACAGCACCAGAAAAATATAAACAAGATCTGGGGAGGCCAACTAAACGTCAAAACCTGAACATCCCGTCTGAACAGAGAAACATAATGCTGCTCGTAGTAATTACAAGAATTGGTACTCGTCAGCATTCTAGACGGCAATGGAAAATAATTTCAAAGAATTGGTGAGTAAAATTATTATATAGGGTAAAATTAGGTTAATTTGAAATTATTTACAATTTGGAACAGATTTTCTCACTATTTCAGATGATCAAAGAGAAAACAAAGACCGTAAAAAAGAATAAGAAAAAGACGTTTAAGAAGAAAAAGAACAGATTTCTTTCTTTTGAATCTCTAAAA
Organism: Phlebotomus papatasi; assembly: GCF_024763615.1. Classification (NCBI taxonomy): domain Eukaryota; kingdom Metazoa; phylum Arthropoda; class Insecta; order Diptera; family Psychodidae; genus Phlebotomus; species Phlebotomus papatasi. The sequence continues at coordinate 46,919,220 of NC_077223.1, forward strand.
CACTGAAAAAATCTCAAATGTCCCAAATTGTAAATGGTTCCAAATTACCTCATCCTACCTTACACTAATCGTAACGAAAAGAATTATTTTCTTGAATATAATTCAGGCATTATCAAAAAATTGAACACTTAAGAAAATTTTCAAGGAATTCGTTTTGGAAACAAGAAAAATAACTTGCTGACATTTTTTTTTAAATTAACACTTGCTTGGTTTGATTTAGAAATTAAAAACAACAAAATTGATAAGAACAATTTTAATACTGATAATTTGAATAATTCTGTGAGATTTATGTGAAACTATTGAAAAAAAAGAGATTACTGATTTTTTTTTAATAATCACGTTCACGTTTGATGTTAACTTTTTAGATTTGAAAATTTTTTAATTGACATTTTTTTTACTTTTTTACATATCAAATGACTTAGTAAGTAAATAATATTTTTGGACCTAAAACAAATATTGCAAAAAATAAAAAAAAACCAAGACTTGAAATTTTTATGCATTTGTAATAGGGTAAATGTCCTAATTCAAAACCATTTCCAGACGCTTTAAATTTGACAGAAGATTCAACACATTAAGTTCATATTTTTTTGAAGAAAATTACATAAATTTGCTCCTTGACTCTTCTAGAATGTTACTGTATGGTTATTATTATTAATCGTATCGAGATATTGTATTACAAGGTAATCATTTGTTACAATGTCCATACCCCGTGTTGGAAGAATCTGCAAAGTCCAAGGCTAAGTCCATTGTAGACCGCCTAGGAGCGCCTTCCCCCGCTGTGTGGATGCTTCTTCCATGCTCCCGGAGTTGTTGGGCGTAAGCGGTGCATTATATTACGTTATTAACATATGAAAATTGTCTAAATTAGACATTCAGATTTGCACCGGGCAGGACTCGAACTCACAACAGTAAGTCGAGCCGGGGAATCGATCCGCCCAAGAGCCAACGGTCTTACCTATTGCACCACTGATTCCCCACTGTATAGAGAAAATTCTTTAGATATAATTTGAAAACATCATAAATACAAGAAAAATACGCGAGCGTAAAATGCTTCTATTGGAAACATATTAATCCAAAAGGGACAAGGGAAAGTTTCTAATTGGAGACAAACAGTGTTAGTGAAACCGTGATGAAAGGTTTCCCAAATCTTGTTGAGTTGCTCTTGAGTGTAGGATTTGTTCTTATTCCTGATCTTCTTTCTTTCCTATCTAATGCAATAAGAAAATCTATCCAAAAAAACATATCTCCGGGGGTTTCCAATTGAAGCATTTGCAGACACTTCAGAAAAAAAACCTTTTTGTTCACGAAATAGGTAATTATTTCATTTGAAAACTTCACGTACCGTTAACAATAAAGATTAGCACTTAATTTAACTAAAATTAGCCAGAAATATGACATAAATGTTAAACTAAACGAATAAACAACAGTCACCTCATTGTATTTTTCGTTGGAAAACATGGTCGATCGATGAAATATTCGACGGTGAAATGCTACACTTTTAAGTTTTCTGAGAAATTAACAAATTAAAATTTGTGAATATGAATGGATTTTCACTTTATTTGGAGCAAAAGTGACTAAATAATGAAACTGTGGTATAGAAAATATATAAATACAGTAATTTAGTGCTGTATTTACCATGAAATCAGTGATATTTCCTTTTGGAGTTGCGAAAAATTTCCACTTAGAGCAGGTTTTGAATTAGCTTAATTTACCATAGTCTTAAAGAAGTTCTCTTTAAACGTTCAAAAGTCAAGGAAATTCGAGCAAACAAAGTTCAAAAAAAAAAAAAAATAAAATTTCGAACTCCTTTTTAAAATAATTCCACAGTTGTTTTTACTTTTAAGAATATTTTGGATGAGGCAAATGCGAATCAGGTATTCGTTTTAACTCTTTCGTCTCTTTTGGGACTCTGAGTACCCAAAGCAGCATATGAATATTCAGTGAAAAACAATGTTTTTTAATTATTCAGGACTGATAAAATTCCGATTCTTGTGGATAATTACTAACTATAAGGATGTCCAAATATAAGATATGTTTTGTAGGACCTCAATTAATTCCTGAGCTTAGATATTTTTGATTAAAAAATGGCGCATTTGTCTTGCAGCATATGCTGCGGTCCGGAAAGAGTTAAAGTTTTCCAAAGCTTTTTCCACCGACATTTTTTTTAATCAAAAATGATCATTGATTGTAAAATGTATCAGAGGAATGCATGGGATAAAAAATATGTAATGAAAACCCATTTCATGGGGTACTCAATTGGCCAAGTAGTAGAGCACTTGCTCTATGATGCAGGTGTCTCGGGTTCGAATCTCCGAGGCGGATTGCATCCAGAGCTTCACTGCACTTGATTCCACAGGCATAGGACTAACAACCTCATTCCGTATAAAAAAAAATTAATAATGCATGTCTAGAAATCCCCTTGCAGGAAGGCCCAGTTCCTTCATGGAATGTTGTGCCAGCATTTTTATTTTTATTATTATTAAATGCGATTCAGGTATTCGTTTTAAAGTTTTCCACAGCTTTTTCCACCAACATTTTTTTTTCAATAAAAAATTATCATTGAGGGTAAAATGTATCAGGGAAATGCATGGGATAAAAAATCTGCATTGAAAACCTATTTCGTCACATAAACAAAAAGTCTAGAACGCTAATTTTTAATATAGTAATGCCCCAGATTTTTGAGAATCTCTGCAATACAAAATTTTTGAAAATTACTCGACAAGCACAATTCATTTCGGGAAGAAAATGATTTGAAAATGATTGTAGAGAGGTAAAATTATTGTGAGAATGTAAACAGTGGAGGCACAACGTTCGATAAAGGAACAAGGCGTTCTCTCAATCACGATTTTCGGGTTATTCATTATTTTTTCAAGGATAGGATTGGGATTGTCAGTCCCATTCCCGCAGAAAACAAGTACAGTGAGACTTACCATATGCAATTTGAACGCCTTTAACCCCAGAAAAATTCCTGATGACCTAAAGAGAATTCAAACTCAGGACACTTGCATCATATTGTGAGTATTGTGTCACTTTAATAATTTTGCGGCTGTCCTACGAAAATATGCTGATTAGCACTTTCTCCACTTTCTCGAATTTTATGGGAACTCGTAAAAAATAAAATAACCGTTCTATTAGATTTCGTCCCAGGTTTTCATAATAAATGGCTTTTAAATTACTCGCAAAGTCCAGAATTTTCAATTTTCCTTTAAGTTTTCAAAGAAAGTAAATTGATTGAAAATCAATGCAATTTGAAATACTCCCATTAATTAAAAAATATATAACTTTAAGGTTTTCGTGAGATTTTTCATTTAACAATTGCCATAATATATTTTTTAAATTGTTTTTTTTTTAAATTATCTCTTCCACAACCTTTTGGAAAGATCTTCTTAAGATATATTTTGACTAATGAGTAATACATAAAATGATCCTTAGTAAAACCACAGACGTTAAATTAAAAAACAGAAATTATTTGTCCATAAAATTTAACATTTCCGTTTTCTTATTCTAATCAACATAGAAGCAACGACGCAAAAAATAACACATTTGCAAGGTTTAGGATTCTCTTGGATTCAAACAATTCTGAGCGAATCGGGATTTTTTAGTTTTTTTTCAAGTCTCATATTATGTATTGCAATAATATTTTTTAAGAAATTGCAAAAAAGACACAATTTTTCTTTTTTAAAAAAAGAAGAAAGTTTTAGGATTCTCTTGGATTCAAACAATTCTGAACGAATCCGGATTTTTTAGTTATTTTTTCAAGTCTCATATTATATACCGTAGAATTTTTTTTATGTTTCTCGTGAAAAATCTATATAAAGCAATCACAAGTGGCTTAGCAAACAAAAACACCGAGAAGTTTTAATTTTTATCTGAACGAAATAGTTCTATGAGAATTCCTAACGGATTATTTATCAATATACTATTCTAAATTTATAGAGAAATCTATTCTTGGTCAGACGGGAGCAGCGCCTCTAGTGGCTTCACGCAGAAAATTGTGTCTAAAAGAGAGATTTGAGAGTGCTGCCCGGAAAAACAATTTTCCTCACCAATATCCTATTTAAATCCTGACTTCTAGACATCCACAAGATGATTAAAGTAGTTACCAAAGATACAGGTGAGAGAATCTTTGTAATTCCATTAAAATATAATAAGAAAATGAATTTTCACGTATTTTCCTTTAGGAAAAGTTCTATTAAAAAAAATCATTTTGCCATCCAGAACACTTCAGGGTAAATTCTAATCGATTATTGTGCATTATATAATATTTTCCAGATAACCGAGTAGATCTCGATAAGCCACTTTGGGATCAAAGTACATTTTTGGGAAGATTTAAGCACTTTGCATGGATCACAGACTCACGGACGTGTCTAACATCCACGACGGAATTGAATAAGGCCAAAGCCTTGATAGAAGATTACAGGTCAGTCCATAATAAGAAAATTAATTTTTTTTTGGTCTTTTTCTAAAGGCCTCAGGCAAATATTCCGTGAATGCGAATGCCGTGTTAAAGCTAAATTTAAGTGCGAGAAGATGGGAATTGTCATAAGAAAAGAGCAACGCATTCCTGAGTTGATGGGAAACTTAGTTTTCTTTTTTTTATTGTTTTGTTACAGAGATGGAAAGGAGCCAAAAGGAACAACGAGGGAAGAAGTGATATATGCAAGGAAACTGTATGAAAGTGCTTTTCATCCTGATTCTGGGGAATTGCAGAATGTCTTTGGTCGGATGAGTTTTCAAGTTCCTGGAGGAATGCTGCTAACCGGTGCAATGCTCCAGTTTTATCGGTAAGTTTAAATATTCCAAAATTATTAAGATTTTGCCTACAATTTCAATTTGATACAAACCATTTATTTTTTCTCAAAGTACAATTTATTTTTTGGCTTGAAATCTGTTTACACTATTCAACACGATTTTTGGCACGTGGATTTTATATATAGTATAATAGTATGTTTGGTAGAGTCGAGCCTCCCGATTAAGAAGTTGATCTTGATTTCGCTCACACATGTCATAAGACTTCTAATTTTTTTTTCTTTGTCTTTTATCATTTATTACTTCAGTTCTAGTGTACCTAGTGTACAGAACTTAATGAATAGATATCCATTTGAAAAGTGAGAAGTTGTGCTTCAAATTTGTTGAATTATACAAGAAGTTTTAAAAAATTCCATTGAGAGCAAAAGGCAAAGTTAACTATAATAATTTTTTTAGAGTACCCCTAAGCGAGTTTTTAAAGGGGAAAACTTTTAGGCTTGTTCTCTGATTAATACTACACGGAGAGGATTTTTGAATAAAAATCTGTGCCAGTTTTCATATAAAATTATTTTACTCAAATTGAATAAAATGAGTATAACCGGCTTTAGGCGATGCACTGCACGCCCTTTATAACTCAATGAATCACTTCACGATTTTTTTAAAGATATAGCTCGTTATCATATAGATGTCGAATCATGGGCGTACCCAGCTAGGGGCAGGGGGGGGCAGCTGCCCCCCCCTAGAAGCGTCAAAGAAGACAAAAACAAATGAGAAATAAAAAAAATATATTTGGTCAACAAAAAAATTAAGTTTGATCAGTAAAAAAAAAATCTTTTCAAAAATTTTTTTTTTTAATAAAATTTTTTAATAATTTTTAAAGCTTAAATTTTCAATGCAACAAATTGACAACTTTTTTTTGGCACACGGATCTCACATGGTACGTTTGGTGGAGTCAAGTCCCCTTATCAAGAATCTTAGTTTTTCTCCTATACGTCACAATTTTCTTTAATTAATTTTTTTTTGTTTTTGCTGTTTTGTCTCAAATTATCAATTATTCCTCCGGTTTGAACTTTGATCTGTTGAGGGGCTATGCGGGTGAAAATGGCTGAAAATAGCATATTTTCTAACTTTTTTCTCAACATAATAAAAATGCTATTTAATTCAAGCTCCTAGAAATATAAAAACATAACATTTAAACTATATTTTTTGATATTTTTATTAAAAAAAAAAAAAAAATTCGGCCGTAAGGACTAGATTATCGGAGACGTTTACTGAAAAAACTTACTTTTCGTTAGTAACGATTACTCAGAGTAGCTTCATTTGACCCAAAAACCAATTATTTCCTGTTAACAGATGAGTTAAACCCGTACTTAAACTTGAGGACTTTGAAAAAAAAGATTAAATTGGGTTTTTGGGAAAATTTAATACAAAAAACGATTTTCGGCGTTTTTGCATCACGTTTCGTCTTGCAAAATGAATTGTTATCAAAGCAACAAAAAATCTATAGTTCAAGTTATTTTAACCAATTCATCTTCTAATAGGAAATAATTTTTTTTACGTTCGTTAGATTAATCTACTCTAAGTAATCGTGACTACCGAAAAGTAAGTTTTCTTCAAAAAGACGTTTCCAAATATTAGGTGCCAATCGTGCCAATTTCCAAGGGCTAAAGTTTTAAAATTGTTAATTGAAAATTTGAAAAAATGTAGTTCAAAAATGTTGTATTTTTACACAGTTAAGAGCTTAAATTGAAATAATTTTATTACGTTGACAAAATTGAAAGAAAACATGCTGTTTTTAGGCTGCGTGATCCATGTAACCCCTTAAGGGGTTACGTGGGTCTAACAGTCTAAAAACAGCATATTTTTCTCTAATATTTTTGCAACATAATGAAAAGTTTATGTAATTCGAGCTCTTAGACATATAAAAGTACAATATTTAAAGTGTACGGTCTGAAGTTTTCTTTTAAAAATTCAGCTATAGGGATATGATTTTCGGAATTCGGAGATCTTTTAAAAAAAAATACTTTTCGATGGACAAGATTTCTTGAAATAAGTTCATCCGAAATTCAAAAACTAAATATTTCCTGCTAGCCAATGAGTTAAACCAGTCCTTAATCATTATCATTTTCAACCGCTTGTCCCGATTGGGGTCGCGTTCATGAACGAAGAATTTTGGAAAAAAATGAAACTTGAATTTTTGGAAGAATATTCTACAAGAATAGTATTTTTGAAGTATTTTACACCACGTTTCATCTTATAGAATAAGTTATAAGTTTTAATCAAGTAAACATAAAATTCCTCGTGCGTGGACTAGTTTAATTCATCACTTAACAGAAAATATTTGCATTGTTAATATCTGATAACATGGCCCAATGGCTGAATTTTGAAAATTTTTGAAATAAAATTCAGAAAATATTGTTTAAATGTTGTTCTTTTTATGCCTAAGAACTTGAATTAACTATTTTTCTAAATTTTATCTAAATTTGCGCGTTTATTATCATCAGAATAAAGATAGGTGTAATAGTAAAAATGCACTGTGTTCTACGGATCGGAAGGGACTTAATCAAGTGTTTCACGGATAGTTGGCTTTATAGATTAAATATGAACTAAAAGGAATGTTTTACTTACTGTAGTAATTTGGTAAAAAATAGCGAATAATTTTTAAAAATTAATTTTATTTTTGGCCAATAATATGGGAGAAAATGTACTGATCCGAGGAACACTTACGATCGTTCCATACCAATACCTACAAATTGGGCATAGGTTAATCTATAATAAAAAGTAGGACCAGCTTGTATTTATAGATACTTTATCCCATTTTATTTCTTCTGTTTTTTTTTAAATAAAAATTATGTACCCCCCCCCCCCCTGCCAACAAAATTTGAGATTTAGCCCCCCCCTAACTGAAATCCTGGGTACGCCCTTGTGTCGAATTACGTGGGGCTCACCAAAAAATCAGGAGAGATATTTTCTTCCTATTGTAAAAGAACATTTTTTATAGCGGTCCTCAGTGGTTGGTCATCTAAAAGAAAAGTTCAACATGTACTCACTAAAAGAAACCCTTAGATTCGAGCTTTTCACAGATCATGAAAATTTATTTTTATAATCCCTAGCACTGTACTTCATTATCTTTATCATCATTTTCAACCGCTTATCGATCCTCCGCCACTCCAGAAAGATGTTCAGGTTCGATCCCAAAGGGTTCCAAGGCAAGATTCTAAATTTGATTCAGCCGAGGTCGACGCCTCCTCAGAATGTCTTGCATAACTTTTCTGGGGAATCTTTTCTGTACTCCATCACTAAACTTTACTGTAACTTCATCACTAAACACTATCCACTACAGTTTTAGGTCAAAAAAGTCATTCTGACCTTAGGACTCAAATAGACTCTAGAATAGTCTTATGGCGTCTACACACTAGAGAAATTTATGTCCATGAAGCAAATTCCATACGATTGTGGGAAAAACTCTTAAATATTGACATAAATTTCTCTAGTGTGTAGACGTAGAGGCCATTATGGGAATATGCCCTAGACACACTTACGACTTAAGCCGAGAGACGACTTAGTGGAAAATGATGGAAATTAAGTTTGACCATCATGTTGAATATAATTACGCTAAGCCGTCTCTTGGCTAATCCTCAGATCTGGAAAGGCCCTTACGTGCGTCACGCAGACTAAAAGAAACAATACTCCTTGACATTTTTTTAACATAATAAAAATCTATATTTAATTCGAGCTCTTAAACAAATAAAAATAGAACATTTAAACTTATTTTCTGAAATTTTCAACTAAAAATTTTAAAAATTCAGCCATTGAGACCTGTTTTTTGGAGACGGTTTTTGAAAAAAAAAGGAGTGGAAAGGCGTCCCAAGATTTGCGAAATGCTCGAACTCGTGACTTAGATGCTATACCTCAAAAGTACTTTCGCATTATTTACCGTTTACCAGTATTCAACTAATTTGAATCGATTCATAAATCACTCATCCACAAAATAGTTTAAAAGAGTAATAAAAATTATATTCGAACAAAAATTACTTATCGGTAAATAACCGGTTCATTACCGGTTCACAACCGTTTTGAACCGACTAAATCACTCAAAATATTTCCCAAAATACACTGATGCACTGAGGGAGTAATTTAATTGATTTTCGTATAAAAATTTGTTATCGGATATGAACCGGTTCATTACCAATTCAAAACCGATTGGAACAGGTTCAGTTTTGTCGGAAATTCCAAGATCTTTCCAACGAGCCCAAACATGACCCCATTCGCTTGATAAATGCGCCCTCTAGTGTATTTTTAATTTTTTGATCTTGAAAACCCGTTATAGGAATGATTCAACGGTATTTTCGTCCAAGGACGAAATGTTCGCCTGGATAATCTCTATAACATATCCAAAAATGAAAAAAAAATCGCACGACGCGTTTTCGAGCAATCCCGAAAAACATGGTTTTGGAGGGGAAGGGGAGGGGTGGGGAGAAAATGAGGGGCATGTTAACGATCCTTTGGTCAACTTTTGGGGGGTCCTCCGAAGGTCCCAAGTCGCTATCTCTAACCGTTTGGCCTCTAGAGCTGTCGACAGCCGGACGGACAGACGGACAAACAGCGTGACGCCAAAAAACTCGAAACTTCAGATTTCCAAAATTCTACCAAAATACGACTCCTTGAGGGGTAAGAAGTCGAAAAATATATATAACTCAAAATCCAGGGATTATACTGCTCTCTCCATGGAGTTCGAGCAGTAAAACATACTAGGTAATGGGGAATGGGGAGTCTTTTAAGTGAGGTTAAATCGGTTTAAATAAATTATGAACCAATAAACAGTAAGTGATACGAAAGTACTTTTGAGGTAATTCGGCTCCTTTAACATCGGGCTACTTTTTAATTCGGGCAGCAGTTAATTTTGAAAAAAGTGTGTTGACAATTTTCAAGTTCGATTATGAATATTCTCAAATTTACCATATTTTGTCTCAGTTATGATGTGATTTTGCATTATTAAGGGGCTTTCATGAAATTTACAATTAATGTGAGTATGTAAACTTAATAATGAGTATCCAGGTAAACAAAACATCGTTGCATTTCAAACAATGTGATGCCCGAATTGCTCTCTTTTTCGGGTGAAATTTCGGTCCCAAATGCCCGAATTTGAGAGAGTCTACTGTACTTTATTAATTTAAGTTGTGAAAAAAATATCAGCTGAAGTACATTGCTTGCTTGATAACGATTACAGCATACTTATTGAGAATCACCCGTAAAAATTGATTAAAATACTTTAAGAATTGCCGTTTTAATAGTAATGTACAAAAAGACCAAAAGCATTTGATGGCACCGAACTGCAAGTGTTGCTGGTATAAGTTTAGCTTGCGAAAGCCTTAAACATAACTTAGCGAGGTATTTAAATATTGCGTTCACATGCCATGAGAAAAAAAAATCAAAAAGAAGAAAAATGAGTAGGAGAGCTGACTGAAAACAGACAAAAAATCAAAAATCTAGTTCTGAAATTTTGTTTGTTTCACCCATATATCACTTTTCTGCCAGTCCATCCAAATCCTTGATATTTTGGTTTTAAATAAAAACAATTGTATAATTTCACGAATTTGATTCAAAATAACTGAATGGCGTCCCCCAACTTCAGCTCTAAATCGAATTTGCATACATTCCGAGTTAGCTCACGTTAAGAATCTCACCTACATAAGCCGGTTAGGATTATCTGTCCCTTTTAGTTTACATTTTAAGTCAAAGTGTTACTTACTGATTTCAGGCAACATCCAGATTATTCTCAAGGAAGGTAAAAAAGGCTTCCTTATGACCACCAATCGCGCTGTCCTTTCTCGATCGTGCCAAAATACTACGACAGATCAAATCGTTTTAATAACATTTTATACTTTTTAATAATGTTGGGAACTTCTCTATATTTATACTTAAGTGAGAAACTACTAAATAGCAGAATATGCCCCCTATTGTCACCGTCTTATGTTATTAAACGTTTAGGGGGATGTGGACCAACTTTGAATTGGGGCTGTTTTCTCCTATTTTTAAATGGAATTGAGCCTTATCATGACGTAATTTATCTTCGCAAATGATTTGCGGAGCTAAATTATATCATGATGAGGTCCAATTTTATTTAAAAGTAGGAGAAGAAAGCCCAATTTCAAAGCCGTTCGAATTCAAAGGTGTCCCTATTTGACCTTTTCTGAAAATCATTTGCCGACATCTTGCTTCTGTTTCTCTCCAGAAGTATTTGTACTATATGTAAAAGGACAGAATAGACCACCTCGAAAATCAAATTGTAGTGCATATCTCAGTTTTCTAAATTTTTACTGGAAATTGTGGATCAGATTTGACGAATAGTATAATTCAAAACGTGCTCTAAAATTGGAATTTTTGCGGCTCTTAAGCCAAATAACGATTTTTTGCTAATAATAAAGATGGTCCTAATTTTTTATTTATAGATATTTTCAATTTAGAAACCTTATTATTTGATTTCTTGCCCTTCAGATAAATCGAAAATTCATTTATATTGTTAAATTTTCACTAAAAAAATATTCCATTTTTTATAAAAACTTATAAAAAAGTGTGATTATGAAACAAAAAGCATTAGACTCTTGCAAAATAGATACTAAATTAAGTGATATAACATAATTGTGTGATGATGTGCATAAGAGTATTCACAAATTATATTTCTATTGCTATATTTTTGTGATTCTCATAGCACAACATCAGCTGTTGTCTTTTGGCAGTGGGCCAACCAATCGTTCAATGCCCTGGTGAATTACACAAATAGGAATGCAAATTCACCGATGTCAGTGAATCAGATGCTGTTAGCCTATGTGACAGCCACGACAAGTGCGCTGGTCACGGCTATCGGATGCAAAAGTATGTGGCAAAAGCGTGCTGGTCCTTTCATCCAGCGATACGTTCCATTTGCCGCTGTTGCGGCCGCTAATTGCGTCAACATCCCACTTATGCGACAAAACGAACTACTCCGGGGCATTGAGGTCAGTGATGAGAACGGAAATGTTGTGGGCAGGAGTCGTGTGGCTGCTGTCAAAGGTATCTCTCAGGTGGTCTTTTCACGGATCACAATGGCAGCTCCTGGCATGCTCATTCTTCCGGTTATTATGGAACAACTGGAAAAATTGGCGTGGTTCAAACGAATGCACATCCTTCATGCACCCTTCCAGACAATTGCCGTGGGATGCTTCCTTTCCTTCATGGTACCCACGGCATGTGCCCTATTTCCTCAAAAATGGTAAGTCCACATTTTATTTATTTTATTTTCAATTTATTATTAATGTTTTATTAGAGAGATAACAATCCGGCACATAATTCTTTTTTTTTCTATAAATTCCGAATATTGCAACAGTTCTCTCAAAGTGAGTACAATTGAACGATTCGAGGAGGACTTATTCAAAGAAATTCAACAAAATACAAAAGGAAATACACCTCAAATGGTGTATTTTAATAAAGGACTTTAAGAGAAACAACATTCATATGTGAGTCAAATAGTGCGATAACATTCTCAAGTCACATTTCTATATTAACGTACCTCTAAGAAATGCTATGAGTTACACACATTGAAGGCTGCTTTAAGTCACAAAAAATACAACAAAAATTGGAAGCGACAATAATCAATTTTAGGATACTACACAGATTAGTTTTGTTTTTAATAATTAGGGTTTGAATTTGAATCTTTATAAGGATGTGATTATTTTAGATTTTTGTGATAAATTATGTTCAATTAACCCATTATAGCCATCTAAATTATGTAGAACATTTAAAAAAAAATACTCATGATTGCCAATTGTAACTAAAAGAATACACAAAGTATGTATATCGATGGCTCTATTCTATTCCCCAATATCCTTACTTATTCTTACTTTTGATAGTTTTATTGGCCTAGACAAACTTACGACGCTTACGACTTAAGCTGAGATACGGCTTAACGTAATTATAATCAAAATAATGATAAGACTACATTTTCATCAGTTTCTGACTAATTCGTCTCTAGGTTTAAGCCTAGAAACGGCTTAGTGGAAAACTGATCACATCATTATTTTAATTATAATCACGTTAACTCTTTCGCCGAGAGAATTAAGCCGTCTCTCGGCTTAACTCTTTCGCGTCCCACTTTTATTCAGCAAGTGAATTCATGTAAAATTGAGTTTTTCCTAATGCTTTATGATCAAATGTAATAGTTCTGAGAGAAAAAAAAAATTTCCATTGCGTGAAAACTCGGAAAAACCCCGGGTCATATATGACCCTATTGTTCTCAAGGGAAGTGTACATACCATTTTCAAAATCTATATCACGGGCTTTCTGAGAGTTTTTTTGCTTGAAGTTGTTAATTTGGCCAAATCCATGGCAAATTGGATTGTCTTGATGAACACTGTACTCCTGATGCTCAAGGAATCTTCTTGCTAATCCCTTGAACAGTCACTGTCACAATATTTTGAGTGGTATTTGGCAAAAATAAACTTATCTACTCTAGATATTTATTCACACACAATACAATTGCACAATATGAGACGCTTGCAGAATACTCTCTAAAATATTGCAAAATATGTTATAATTCATCTGATATAAGATGAAATGTCCAGGAGCAAGATTACCCACCTGCATTTCACAAAGAAAAACAATGTCCCAACTACATTTCGATATAGGTTTGGGACGAAAACACTGTTACCCTTGCCGACAATAGGGTCATATATGACCCGGAAAATTCTACATGCTTTTCTGGAAAATTGAGAGTAGTTTATTACATCAAAATATGCAATATACAATCTTTGAGTATTCTATTTTGTATTTCTAAAGAACTTTTTGCTGAATAAAATAAATGAATATAAAAAATTTTGAAAAGGAAAAGTCATTTCACAAAGTTCGAAATTAGTGATTTTTGATCTGAAATATTTTCTTTTCCTGAATATCTGGAGTGTTGAGAAAATTAGCCAAGAATCTTACATTCTTCTATTATGATGTCGTGCACAAACCGATAGATTTCAATTAATGTAAATAGTCAACAAAAAAAATGTTTTTTCCCGGGGTCATATATGACCCTAATGACGCGAAAGAGTTAAGTCGTAAAGGTGTCTAAGGCATTAACTCTGAAAAATATGTTACTCCTGACGTCGTGATCCTGACACTGACTGAGTTCTATAATTATTCGAAATTTATTGATCATTTGATCTTTTAATGACTACAATTAATTAGGAATTAAAATAAAATAGGTAATTTAGAACAACTGGGTTATTATTATGAATAACGCAATTTAAACAATAAATTAATTGATAATTAGGAGATTACTGTTTCACTAAAAGATTCAATAAGTGATTAAATTGACTACTCACTGTCCCATGAGGGTAAGAATCTTCTTAATTTCGTTTACAATTTTTTGACTGCATGAGTTTTTCAATTTCTGATGCAAAGAAATATGTTGAAAAAAAGAATTAATTCATAAAGTTTCGGACATTATTATCAAATTTACTTCCCCAGAAACTTCCTCAAAATTTCCCGATCTTTCTCATTTTCGATGAATAGGGGAGACCAAGGATGTTCGAAAAATTTTCCGTTTTTCGATTTTGAAATTTTGCAAAACTTGAAAAAAATTATATGGCTCTGAAAATAGATAAATTTTCTTGAAAAAAAGTATAAATAGATAGAAGAATGAATAATAAATAGATAAATTTTCTTGAAAAAAGAAAATTTAATCTGTCGTTCTGTACTTAAGATCAAAAAAGAATTAGAAAAAAGGGATGCTCGGGCGGAACGGAACACGGTTTTCCGGCATAATTTGGTATATTCTGGTAGTCAGAATCATCAGCACCGGGCCAAGTACTTCTTCGGGACAATATCATCTGTGGATTACACTCTAAATCCCTTCAATTTTCTTTGCAAAGCTGTTTCATCATCACCATTTTCCATCCGGGAGACTATGGTCATCCTAATATAAGAGCATTGGCCTCACTTGCTTTTCTTCTGTAACTTTTGCTTTATCACAGACAGGGTTTGGGTAATGTTCTAGATCATACTTGTGAATATTTACCAGTTTACCGGAAGGCTTCTTTGAATTCTGCTTCAGGAGCAGTGTGCCTTAATCTGATCCAAGCTGCATCAGTTCTTGAGTAAGCCCCAATGGTTCAAATTCTCTTCTTCAGAAAGCAGAGCGATAAAAAATTAAAATGGACAGATAAACTTAGATTAGTTTATTGTAGCTGAGATTCTTAACGTGAGCAAACTCGGATTGCTCGCAAACTCAATTTTTAACTAAATATGAGAGGTATTACACAGCAATTTGGAATCAAATTTCTTAAAAATTTCAAACTTTTTATTTCAATAAAAATATCTAGGATGTAAATTAAGTGATAGAAAAATGATACTGTAATATAGACCAGAATCTCCTCTATAATTTTGACGTAAAACTTGATCTTATCGGTTACTCAGTTCAACTAATAGAATTCAACACACTCTAGCTCTTGGTAAATAACGTCACTCAATTTCAATTCAATTGTCCTTACGAATTTGTGATTTTACGTAACAAGTTTTCGTCAAATTATGTCCATTAATGTAATATAAATCTAAATACAACTAACTTGCAAAATTTTGAAGTACTGCCACTTTTACAACTTTAGGGGAACGTAGGCATGACTCGCACAGAGTGTACCTTCAAACGATGCAAATTTTCTCTTTGTTTGCAAAGAGCTGACTTACCATTTCTCATCTCGTCTCATGAGCTTAATAATTATCTATGTTATGGCTAAGAAATGACGAACTATGCCTTTGCAAACAAAGAGAAAATTTGCATTGTTTGAAGGTTCATTCTGTGCGAACCATGCCAACATTCCCCTACACTTTTTCATTTATTTTTTTAAACAAAATATCACTGAAAAGTATTACACATTCACTTACCTTGCTTTTCCCCTTCATCATAAACACATAGATTGTATGTCCACAGTTGTCGCTTATAAAGAGCAATGTTGGTTGGGACTTTTGGTGTGGAGAAGGCTTTCTGCAAGTCAAATGTTAATGTTTTTACCTCATTATGGGGAAGTGGGGTACCTTTGAATGTGGGGTAGCTTTGAAATTGAGATTTTTCTCCTACGTTTAAATAGAACTGAGCCATAACATAATGTTATTTAGCTTCTCAATCTGTTTGTACAGGTAAATTACATTATGATACGGCTCAATTCCATTTAAATATAGGAGAAAAATCGCAATTTCAAAGGTGCCCTACTTTCAAAGGTGCCCCACTTCCCCCTACCAGCTTTCTTTAGATCCTCGCGGAATTCAGTATGCACTCTTTTGGCAATTTTCTGATGCTCATCTCTCTTTTCTTTCTCGATTTGTCTTTATTCGATATCATCTTTGGCAGCTCCAATTGAGTGTTTCAGCACGTCACATGTCTTACAAGTATCAATGTGTAAGGCAGCGGAGTTTGTTCCTGATCGACTCCTTATCAGTGGCACGCTGCAATTCTCTTCTAATTCGTACGTCAGCGTATAATGTCGCATAGATGGTTAAAAGGTTAATGTAATGGTTAACATTTTCAAGGAAATGATAATGATTTTGCTCATAAGCATAATCTTTGTATTCCTTCAAAATATAGTTTATCATTACACAAATCTCAAATTTAGCTGCATAGTTTTCCTCCATATCTTTTCAAATGTACATTTCACATAATTCAGTGACGTGCGAAAAAAGGTCACTTGAATCGGAGACGAGGTCCGAACAACAGTGTTCGCACCTTATTCTCCTTAACATCTTATCCATTATTTGGCGCTTGGAGTACTGCAATGCCAGTTTAGTTTCTTGGCTTAATTCTGTTGCCCTATAGACTTATCAGATTCTCCAATACGAGACACAACATTTATTACATTGTAATAAATATCAGCTCAATACCATTAATAATATAATTGCAATTCTTACCTTTGGAACCGTCCTCTTTTTAAGAAACTTTTTCAGTTTCTGGCCATGCTTTTGCAGGAAGAAGTCTTCTTCGTCAAAATGTAAATTGCACACACGGTTGCTCTTTAAGATATTTCCTTCAATTTGCAACCGGTGCTTCCACACACTTTTTTGAATTTCATCAGATGGAAAACTGAAAATATAATAAAATTTTACGAAATATAAGTTCCATCATTCAATTAAATACTTTTTAATCGAAAGGTAAGGACAGTACGACTTTTTAAACAAATTTGGCTAAAGCGCCATTCTACGCCATTGGCCAACCATTAGCAATTTTTCACCAAAAAGCGTTGCATTCACATTTTATTCAAATTTTGTATATAGTTGTTACACACAGTTTGAGATTATAGACATATCGTCGGTTGCGTCTACCTCTGTCGTATCTGCATTTCTTTTGTGTCAGCATTTAATGAAAGAGGAGTCGTCTGTATTGTAGCTTGCACGAAATGCAGATACAAAACAAATGCAGATACGACAGAGGTAGACGCAACCGACGATATGGAGGACTATGAAATTGGCTTCCTAATAATACAGAAATTAATTAGCCAAGGTAAAGAAACCGTGCGTGTACCAACTTTAAATGAGACTTAAAACACTGAAAACACTCACCTGTGAAAGGACAATTTTAAGGGATTATCCTTAAACTTGCTCTTCCAATTCTTCGCCAGACAAATACATAACTGTATCCACTGCACGCACGTTGTTATTTTTTCACTGATTTTGCACGATAAGAACCATAGAAAATTCGCAAAAAATTTCACGAGAAACTGCAATGACGTTTCGTTTGCGCTCAATTGACGAGAAACGTCAGCTTCGGAGACTCGCCGCAATTTTTCTCTTGTTTCTGGCGCTGTGTAAAAATACCTGTGTAGATACCACCACTATTTTCAATTATACGAAAGAATCACTTCAAAAAGATTCTGAGTCTCTTGAGAATCAATCAGATACTTAACTTTAAATTGCTATCACAATTAATGATATCTAAATAATATAATGATTATCTCAAATTATAATTACGGTGAACAAAAAAAGCAATGACTACTAGTTTCTAATCACAAAATTTAATTCGCAGAAAGTGGATTAATAACCCACAGCTTAAATTAGACCTACCTCTCCCTACTTGCGTTCTATATCCTTAAGGTCCTGATGAAATCTTTCGCCCTGTCCTTCATTCACTGTTTTAAAATTTTCAGGGAGAATAACAATAAGTGAGTTAAGATGTATTTTAGCACTCATTGAACCACTTAACTCTTGAAATGCATCCAGCATATTCTTAAGAATTACCTTATTGTCAGGAGTCTGGTAATTACTCAGATATGTATTGACGACACCTTTGAAGTCCAAACTTCATTTTCTTTTATTGTCATGTTGCTGTCAAATTCTTCATTCATCTTCATAAGTTTACGAATATCTGGTCTGAGCAGCAAAGATTCTTCTGTCAACTTTACTTCGGATAAATTTGGGGACTTTTTGCACAGGTATTTGAGGCACTTGCTGTCTTTTGGAAAAGCCTTGATAAATTGATTCATTATAGCCTCTACAAACTAGACAAATTTATGTCCATATTGAAGAGTTTTTCCTACACGAGCGTAGGGAATTCGCTTCAATATGGACATATATTTCTCTAGTGTGTAGAGACCATAAACATAATTTGACATGCAGAGGGAATAACAAAACTTGAGTTTGCCTTAAAAACACTATTTAGAATCACATTTTTGAAGCCCGGTTCAGAAACTTGTCTTTTTGGCAAATCGTTTTTGACACAATATTGAGTCTTATTAGGGGGAAATGGGGCACCTTTGAAAGTAGGGCACTAACACCACTCCTGATAGGAAATTTCTTATCTTGCTCTCTTTGAGTTCTTTTTGAGATAGTTGTACTTGCGCTTGCACCATCTTTTTTTCGAACAAAATGTTGTGTAGAAGTCGTCTTCATACGGATGTCCTTTGCTCTTAAGAACGAGCAGTGTTCATACCACTTCCAAACATTTTTCCTTCGGCCCATTATCATCATCATCTTCTTCCACTCCATCACCACTCCGTCCCCCGTGCCTGGAGATCATATTCGCCACATAATACGCAGCATTGTATTGCTTCTTTATAAGCAATCTTCTTCTTTAAAGTTTCTTCCGATATTTTTAATTTCCTTCCAACTTTCTTGAGAATGTCCCCTCTCTTAATTCTATAGTCAGAATGATGGACATCATTCTCCTTCATTTCGTTGATAATTTTTTCAAGAAGCAGAAGTGGCAGTTTATGCAAGCCTGTAGCATTCGCGCAGGCTAGAACGCTGACTCTTTCTTTATTCACTTTGAAGCCAGGAGCAGACCTTCTATTTTTCTCAACAAGCGTCTTGTTCGGAAGCCTGCGGTAATTAAGCCCCGTCTCATCTGCATTATAAATTTGGTCCAGGGTCAGGTCATCTTTTTCTATTATGTTCTGAAGACTTTCTAGAAATTCTGGAAGCATTTCTTCATTAGAGGACAGAGACTCCCCGGAAACAGTGAGTCGTCTCATTCCGTGCCTTTTCTTCCATTTATCGAGCCATCCAGTACTTGCAGTAAAATTGATCGGTCCGTCTTGAAACTGCTTGTGAAATTCGAGAGCTTTTGCCCGAAGAAGGGGGCCACTGATTGGCATTCCTATATTGGAAAAAATTGATAAAACAATTGTTCCGGAAGCACAAAATGGTAACTCGCCTTTTTCTCTCATGCAGTAAAACCACAGAGAGAGGGCTTCACATGTCTTGGAATAATCACTATGCCGTAGTTTCTTCTTTCCCGAGTTGTTCTTCAAGTTCATTCTCAGTGTCTGATAGTTATTTTTCCATTTGTGTACAGTGGATCTATCCACGTGATATATAGCTGCCACGGAATTCAAAGGTTCCCACTCTGCAAAAGCTCGACGGCTTCCATTTTCTTTGCGATTGTGGTAGGGGAGACCGGGGAGGTTTGGGACACTTTTTCATGTTTTGACTTTGAGACAGTATTCCAAAAAATCACGATGGTGTAGTACAATTTTATGCGGCCTATAGGATACTTATGGGTATTGACTTTATAAAAAGTACTCAATAGAACTTGTAAAACAACTGGGTTTTCTTGGAGAAGATGATACATTTAACTTGACGCTTTGTCCCAAATCTCCCCGATGCGGGGCAGTATGGGACGCAAAACGGGATGTTTGGGACGCGTTTTTTTCTCGCATAATTTGCATTATTGGAACACGTTAATTAATTTTAAATACTAGATTAAAAATATTTCTAATAGAAATAAAAATTTTCAATCTTTTTTTTATACTTAGAAATTAATATCAATTTAATTTGTACAGTAGAGTCATTTATTGTCAATCAGTTATTTAACGTAATTTCTTATTATTTTCCATCTACTTTTTTTTCTCTTTTTATTCCAAGTATTGCAATCATGATCATCAAATTCCTCACGTAAGTAGATTTTCTTGCAACTTTTAGTCTTGAACTCATTGACGGATTCCTGTTTGATTTTATGACAACTGTATGTTACCTGGTTTTTCCTTATTTTTCTGAAAAAGCTCTCGTCTTGCCTTTCCTGGAGAACTTGTGAGAATTGTAGAGGATATTGCTCGAAAAATTTTCGAGAAAATAGTTTCTAACAGGATTGAGCAAAGGTCGAATGTCCTCTGGAGAATAAATTATTGATTCCCAAGACATTGGTGGTTTAATTGCCCCTGTAGACAACTGCTCAACTGGTAAAGTTTGCACAAAAGGGAGATTACCAGTAGAAACTGAGCGTTACTCTTCATTTTGAAAATAAACAATTGCATGCAACCTACAATCTTGTCGAAAATCAACGTCCCATTCATCCCCTTTCAGGTCAAGGTGTTTACATTCTCACTCCACCTCCCTATAAGGTGAATCACTAAATGCATTTTTTAGGTTTATGGGTCAAATTTCTTCCGAAACACATTCCGAAGAATAAGAAGAAGAATGAAAAAATATCATTTGACAATTCCGAATAATTACTATGATTCTCTTATTTTCACAGCTATTGTAATCGACCGATTTGATCAATTGTCTTTGATAATAGTACGGAATATTTCTGATTTCATAAAATTATACCTTCATAAAACACAATTCTCAAGAAAAAGAACATTTTTAACGCAACTTATACTACGATGCGACGCTAATACCTTTTTGTATTGTAAAAGTGCTGGATTATTTTTGCTGTGGGTGTGTCGTTTGGTGACAAAATCATTGCATCCAGGATTGTTTTTGGACACTTCGGAAGAAATTTACAGATAATTAGAGGATTTGCTTCGAATGCTGCAATAGAAAAGACTTCCCTGTATGACGAATCAGTGTAAATCAATTTCAGGGGATTCCTGCTGCTTGTTTAGTGTGAAGATTTTAGAATTGCTGCATCACGCAATCACCACAGAGGACACAGGCATCGATCTTCGATGCCTTCTACATGCTTCAGACTCTAAGTCAAAGTACGTAACGAACGTTACGTACGTACGTACATTACGTTTTTGAATCCTAACACTTAGTAAATTCTCGCGTAAGCAATTTTAAATTAAAAAATAAGTTAGAAATCACATTAAATATGTTTCGTGATACTACTCTTGAAGGGTTAAAAGTCATTAGAGAATTAGTGGGGTGCAAGAAGACGGTAAAATTCAAATCAAGAAAATGTATTTTTCCTGATTTGAAATATTTATTTTGTTTGGTTCTCAATGGGTCAATATAAAGACATAGCATTTCAATATCTTCTATATACAAGGAATTATTTTATTTTTATAAATATATATAAGTAGCGTTACAAATTATAACTAATGCGTTAACTTGCGCATCTTGCTTTGCTCAAGCGACTCAAGATAACGGCGGCGCTTCTCAGCTTGCTTTCTATCGTTATCTTGCATTTGACTATTTAACACTCTCATTCAGATTTTTATTCTAAGCCTTGAAAATTCATTGATAATTTGTTCTAAATTTTCAATGACTGGTATTTTTTCAAGGCATTTCAGGGCATTTTTAATAGCTGCAGATGTGTTTGCGACAACGTTTTTCTTAAATGAAAACTCTCCTAAACTGTGAAATTTTTTGAAAATGCTGTCCATCTTAGTGCGTAGCTCCATGAGGTCGATGTTTGGAATTATTAAACCTCCTCGGCTTCTCGCTTCAACCCATGACGATCTTCCCTGTTCCTTTTCTTTTTTGTTTAAGGATTTTGATCCAATGCTGGTGTCAATTACCATGAATTTTTTAGCGATATATCCTGAATTTGGAGAGGTCAATGGAGCAGCCACAGAGTGACGTTGTGCCGGTGACATGTGTGGAACAGCCACAGTGTGAGGTTGTGCTGGCGAGAGCTTTGGAGGCTGCACAATTGAGAAGGATGCTGAATCTCTTGATTTCGGGCTTGATTTCGGGTCTTCAAATTGGGTTCGCGGAATTGATGGTACAGCTGAAAAAATATATCTCATAGTATGCAAGAAGTAATAAAATTTAGCAAACTTACCCTCATTTCTGAGCATTTGTCGCGCCCCCGGAAACATTTTCATGAAAACAGATGTTCTCATGAAATCTTCAGCTTCGAAGTGGTCTAAGCAAATGCGGGGAAATTCAACCTTTCCACCGCAAAAAGCTCTCCATTTGAGTTTTACATTCTTTTCAGCTGTTTTTTGAAGGCGATGAAAGGATAAATTCGTCTTTTTTTGCCAAATACATTATCACACAAAGGAACATCACATTTCTGCGACATTGTAAACGTTTAACTACCATTTAAAAACTTTGACAAGTTGCATATTTTATTTTTCGGATTTCTTGGAATTTCTTCAGAAAATTTTTTTTCGCGAAACTTAAAAAAATCATTTAAATGTGTTTAATTTTAGACTAGATTATTTGTGATGCAAATATCTTTCATTTTTTGTCCGTAAATTTGTACCCAGTTTGCATTCAAATTAAAAATGAAAGGAGAATCACACCACCCATAAGCTATAGCAACCTTACTCTGAATTTTTATTTGGCGCCATCCGAAAATTCGGATCCCGCCAAACCCGAGAAGCCATTTTGATGACGTAGATAATCTCATTGTGACGTCGCTGGTTTTAGTGATTCATCTTATAGGGAGGTGAAGTGTGAATGTAAATACCTTGCTTTCAGGTGTCCAAGAACATCCCCGAGGGTAGTTTTGATATTTAAAACCTTTAAGTAAAAAACAAGAGCGTATAATCTCTGAAACTTATATAAAAATACGTTTCCAGATTACACTGCTAGCTAATGAGATAAAAAAGTTTTGATTATATATCGCTGATATAAAATACAAAGAGCAAAACTGAGAAATCAAAAAATACAATTTTTATCAATTTTTAAGAAACTGTTCAAAGAATTAAAACAATAAAACTGAGGATATTCATTCTTTTAGTCAAGATACATCTTAATATTGCCTACGATACAGTAATGGTTAAATCCCATTTATTTCAAAAATTAATTGAAAAAATCGCCTTATCCCACACTACCCCTGTCCCAAACCTCCCCGGTCTCCCCTACTTGTCCTCGCTCTCTTCATTATTGATCACAATTATCACAACTACTCGATAAAGTTTGCCAAAAATATTAAAATAATTAAGACGACATTGAATGTCGCATACTAAAAAACATAACCTCCTAACGTAAAATCCGTGTTTGAAACCAACGGTCGATAAATTGTGGACTATAGAGCGATGGCTTATAGCGAGACTCTACTGTACAAACAGAAGCAAATTCAAAGCCGCCTATCATTAAAATTTTCCGATTTATCCAATGACCTTTTCCGAAAAATCCAATCTGATTTGTCTTTCGGCTATCCAAATTTTTTTGGCTATCCACGGTATCCACGTATGAACACGGGGTTAATGGTCAATTTTTACAAATTTCCAACTGATTCATATTATTTATGACCAAACTATTCGCTAAATATTATTGCAAAAATAAATAAATTGAATAAATATTTCCACCGGTCGACTTAAGGAACCCAGGGTAGTCGAGTTGAGGAGAGGCGGTCGAAGAGAGCCCACTGAGCAATATAAAAACAAAACAGCGTAAAAAATATTCAGAATTGTGATAAATGAACAAAAATGAAGATCATTTCCAAATCTGCAGACAAATTAGACAAATACTATATTACAATCAGCGACATTTTCACTTGGATTTTTCAAAAACATTAATTTTATATATCAGTGCTATTATTATTGTTATTTTTAATTGGAATCGGAATCTTGGTTAATAATGGGTTAATTCGTCAATTCAGTCCATTAAAATTTTATATACCGTCGTTGCGGGTGACTTTGCACTCGGGGGGTGACTTTGCACTCTGCTGTCCGTAAGACTTTCAAAAATTCTAGCACTTATTGATAGTGTTCGCCAATCCGGTCTACCATGTCAAAGTATATAGGGATATGTTATGTACCAAGTAAGGTACAATGATCCTCAAAAGGATACTTGTAGTTTCAGTAACAGTCAATGAAATGCAAATATAGGTATTTTGTCAAAAACCGACTCCGTGAAAAAGTTATCTGAAGGTGCAATTCCAAAATCGATTTCAGAGTAGCAAATTGCCCAAATCCAATCTAAATTTATCTGGCTAGAATAATCCACTTCGATTTTGTTGATTATTTTTATTAAAATATTTTTTTTCCCTATTATCTTCATAAGACCGCACGATTTATCTTATAAAATTGCATATAATGGTCTTTCTAAAGCTTTATTATAGAAGCATTTGGCTAAAAATTGTCCAATTTTGTGGGAACTTAAGATAAAATGACCGAGATCTACAAGATGGTATGGTCGCCATCTTGATTTGACGTTTCTGTCCGCCATTTTGAATAACTGTCAAAACAAAAGTCTCATCCGATTGAGCTGAAATTTTAGTATGTTGTAGCTGATGCCAAGGCCTTTTCAGAACATATATAAAATCCGACCTAGGTCAAGTGGTTGTCTAGATATAGGTGATCAAAGTTCAAAATTTTGACATTTTCATGAAAACAGAACTACGGAGGGTTTCTTTTATCAAAACCATCACAAAAAGACAGCGCTATCGTTAGGCGATGAGATCTAACAAACAAACAAAAAGAAAAGTAGTGTTTTTGTTTATAACAGCGCATTATTTGAGAATCTTAAAAACTGTTTTCGCAAAGACGAAAAATAAAAAAAAATAATTAATGCACTTTACGTTTATTTTTTTTTAAATTATGTTAGAGTAAATAAATATATAAAATTAAAGACTCAACTATTTTTAATGGTTACTGATGCATTTCGTTTAGGTTTCAAATATTGAAGATTAAAAAATAAAGACCGCCAAAATATGAGTATTACAAAATTTTAAACTTTGAGCCTCTGTATCTAGGTAAATACCTGACGTAGACTGGAACATAGATACGTTTTAGAAAGGTCTTGACATCAGCTAGAACATACTAAAATTTCAACCAAATCGGACGAGTTTTAGGGTTTGACAGTTATTCAAAATGGCGGACAGAAACGTCAAATCAAGATGGCAATCACGTCATCTTGTAGATCTCGTGCATCTTACCCTTAGATGTGAAGATCTTCATTGTCATTTATTATCAGAAATTGTTGATTTTTTAAAATTTATTAAAAAGTGCAAAGTCACCCGCACCTTATCCCAAGTGCAAGCCTTTTTTCTTAATTTTTTTTAACGGAGTAAAATTTTATAAAATTAATGTTAGTGGCACAAAATCCATTCATTAACAACTGAATACAAATAATTTTATCCATTCACCCCCCTCCCTTCACTTTAACTGTCCATTTTTAGAGGGTAAAGTTGAAAAATAGCGAAAAAACGTGCAAAGTCACCCGCAACGACGGTACTTACAAAATTATAGAATATTGGATAAGATATTAATATAAAATGGTATCCAAAATACAAAAAAAAGAAAACATATATAAATAAAACAGTGAAAATCCAATTTCTTTGAAGACTTAGAAGTAATAATGTGCACAAAATTCAGTTTTTCAATAATAATTTTATTGTTTAATTTCAATTTTCTACACAATATAATTTTTATAATTATTAATAATAGACTTCTTAATCTTTTGGATAATTCATGTTATGTAATGTAGTACAAAATAATTATGGATGAGTAGGGAGATAATTATAATAAAAAAAAGTCACCAGTAAATAATTTAACAAAGTATATTTCTTCTGGTCATTTGAAATTTTAGGGGGGGAGGGGGAATAAGTAAAAATAATAAAATGTAATTTATAATTTATTTTACAAGTTCCCTTAATTCTCATGTCTATCTTGGATCAAGTTTATTGAAATTGTGAAGAAGGGCAGCTGCTTCACTCATGATTTTTGCATTGGATCGTACGAGGAACATAAGGTGACATTCATCGTACACCGTAAGCTCTACTCTGCTCCTAACAAGACCATGCAGGACAGTGGCACGCTCTAGATCGAGCCATCGTTGGAGGGCCAGTTCCCTTTCCCTGGGCGCTCCCGTCAGTGTCACATCAGACGGACCCCATAGTGCAAATTCTAAGATGGATTTGGTCTTGGAGAGAGTCTCTGAGCGTTCCTGACTTAAAATATCTGCCAGAATGGGTGTCAATTTTGTGGCAGGGAGCATTTGAGTGAGAGCAACTTGAGCGCACTGACACAGTGTCCCCATGGCATCATCCTCATCGCGAGAAGCATCTGATGAAAGACTATAAAATGAAAAAGACATTTTTAAGTTTATTGTATTTCTTACAAAAACCAAACTAAACTGGCTTTGAAAAAGATTTGATCACTTCCGAACAGAGCCCGGCGCGAGACGCCTTTCGGCGGCGGTGGCTAAATTTCTTTTTTCAGTCAGCGGCGGCTGGCACGCCGGCGCGCCAGCCAAAACTCTCGGCGGCGGCGGCGCCAGGCCCACCGGTTGTTTTTGTTCGAATTGCATGCAGAAATTTAAACAAAATCTGCTGTTTTCAAATATTCCGTTTTTTTTTTGTTCAAGAAAAGCAGTTCGTGAAAGCTCTGTAAATTATCGCTTTGGGGTTTTTTTTTTTAAATTGTTTGACAATTATTTGACAAAGGAAATAATTCTATGAGCTGAAGTGAAACCTTTACGTAGTTTCAGAAAAATAACAATACTCAAACCGTCTTGGAAATCGTTCAGTTATTCATTAATTCAGAAATTAAACTGCACTTTTTAATTAAACGACTATAATTATTACGATAATAACATTTATTAGGTGAGATTCTTAACAATCTCATTTACTTTTTCAGTTCTATTCCAAACCATATAAATATTGTATGGAGTACGATATAATATGCATAAAAATCTTCACTTTTTAGAAGGTCCGTTACTATTTCTAGTTATGAAATTTGTGTATTTTTAAGGTTTTATCTCTATTTGTTAAATAAAATGGTGCTGAAAACACGCACAACTCAGGCTTAAAACGGGCAAGATTGTGCTGAGAACATGCTTACATCAAGCATGAGCGTAAAAATACGCACAGCTTAAGCACAAAACGTTTAATATTGTGCTTAAAAATTACGCATAGCTTAAGCATAAAACATTTATTATTCAGCTTAAAAACGCAAACAGGTTAAGCACAAAACGGTTGATATTCCGCTTAAAAACACGCACAGCTCAAGTACAAAATGGTTGATATACCGCTTGACAATACGCACAGCTTGAGCATAAAACGGTTATTGTGCCTAAAAACATGCACAGCTGAGACACAAAACGGTTAATATTGCGCTTAAACACACGCACAGCTCAATCGTGAAATGGTTAGGAATGCGCTTAAAATAACGCACAGCTCAATCGTAAAATGGTTAGGAATGCGCTTAAAATCACGCACAGCTCAATAACAAACGGTTAAGATTACGCTTAAGACCGTTCCATGAGTGAGCTGTGCGTGATTTTAAGCGCATACTTAACGGTTTTCGATTGAGCTGTGCGTGATTTTAAGCGCATGCTTAACCAACTTTCGATTGAGCTGTGCGTATTTTTAAGCGCATTCTTAACCATTTTATGATCGTGCTGTGCGTGTTTGAAACACGATTTTGGATAGCGTTTAAAAAATACAAAATATAAAATTAAAAGAATTATGAAAAAAAGAACTCAAAAAAGCAGCGTGAGAAATTTACGGAAAAGAGTCTTTTTGTGAGAAAAATAAATTGTGAAGCACAGGTTTCAAAAGAAAATCGATTTTTAAATTTGAGTAAATATGAAAACAGGGTGAATAAAAAAATTCAAAATTTCCGTCAAGAAAAATTCAAAATTTCTTGGCGGCGGCGACTAAGAAAAAAGCTGGGCGGCGCGCTAAAAACGGTTAAAAGTCAGCGCGCGCCGGGCTCTGCTCCCGAAGACTTACCTTTGCAGGACACAGAGTCTCGCCTGAGCCTCTTTGTTGTCCACTTCCTTGCAAAGGATGACGTTTGAGAGCGTCAGAGGCATCTCCTCAATGCCCTTCGCTTGAAGATTTTTAAGGCCATTGATCAATTGTAGCATTACAAAACCCACTTCACGACAAAGAATCTCATCGGATGTGTTACATAGGCCTGTTGGATTGGGTGTCAGGGCACTGACGATAGAGTCCAATTCACATTCCTCCGTGTCGTCCTCATTGAGTACTGAAAGATTTTGCACGGAACCACGTACGGGCATTTGGACGGAGTCCTTAGCCGTGGACAGATTGGGAATTGAACCACCAAATGCCGTTCGGGATGCCTTCTGATTGTCCACCTTGGACTTGAGAATTGATCCCAATGACATAAGGGTATCTACTAGCATCCGAGGAAGGACTGAGATTGAGGCTGAAAAGATTTAGAAGATGTTTGTTTCTGATAAAATGAAATTGCGTGAGATTGGAGATCAAAGATGATTGTACCTTGTACTAGTCGGATTTGAATGCTGGGCATTAGAGGCAGAAAGTTGCTGGGTACAAGGTCACAGAATTCTGTGATGGGATTGAGGGCTCCACTAGCGGCTCCTGACAATTGTTTCAATTCTCCAGCCACTCCAGACATTTGATTGCAATCAGCAGTGAGGGCTAGGGTGACAGGCGTTTGATTGGGGGCCCACATGGCAGCGTGGAAGGCTCTTCGTCCGATCACCACGGCTCGACCTCCCTCAACGATGGAGAATTCGTCGAAGCGCAAGTTCATCGAATTGGCCAAGGGACGCAAGATAATTGGAATGGGAGGTGATTGCTGCAGCTACAAGAGAAAACAAGGTAAGATTATTTCAATTAACTTTTCTGTATTCTAAAAGAAAATCCGTGGATAACAGATAAAGAATGTCAGGGTCACATAAAGCAATTTCTATACCCCAGTGTCCACTTTTTGATCCAATTATAAAAAGTATGATATGCTATGCATAATAATATTTTTCTCAACTTGACATGGTTTTCCAAAATAAACTATCGTTTCCCTCTCTAGGCACTCCCTTTCATTAATTAAAATTACCATGCAATTATTTTAATCGACTCGCTTGAGAAAATTCCCACCGAAACGTGGCTTTTCTTGTGTCTCCTCTCCACATCGTCATCTCGTGTCGATTTGAATTACAAACTGCCGGATTCATTTGCCATCTCTCACTCTCTTCACGTCCTCACCCCTTTTTTAGTGAGAACCATCATGATAACAATGAGGCATAATTTTTAGAGATGAAGAGGAGGTAAAATTTATCACAAAACATAGAATGTTTATATGCGTGAAATCAACACGGTGTATATTTTCGCAGCAAAAATTAAAAATATGCATTACATTTTTTTTACATGTTGCTCTCATTTTCTTTTGCAAGTCCTTAGCTTAGTGCTTGAGATTAATGCAGCAAATTATAGCGAATGCAACGAAAGGGAATTAGATATGCTATGGAATCGCGCTAATTTGCAAAGGAATGCTTCCATGAAGAGTCAGAATTAAAGTATTCAAATCACTGAGGATTTATTCTTCCTATTTATTCTTTCAACTAACTTATTTTAATTTTTTTAGTATTTTTTCCTTTAAAAAATACATAATTAAATTTCGATATAGGTCTCAATTCACCCGGAGGAAGGAAGAGTCGTAAGATGTTTTTGAATTTAAAATAATGTTAAAATACCCAACATATTTTTTTCTTTTTGCCAAAAAGAATTCCTGGCCCCAGATAGAGGGCATCAAAAATTACGTCTCGCACTTTATTTCTCACTTTCAATTTTTGTTAAAAATTTTAAAATGACCTATATCGGACAGGGGTCAACTTTTCTATTTGTATTTTTATTTGAAAGGTAGCGGAGACTGGGGCAAAAAGTCACAAATTGAAAATTTAAAAATTCAATATCTTCCAAGATAAAAGAGATAGCGGCTTAAATTTTTTTTTCATAGATGGCCTCCATAGACCTTCTTCAAATTCGTAAGTTTCTTAGAATTAGAACAAGGAATTCATAAAATAAAAAAAAATATTGAAATTTTTAGCCCTATTTTTGAAATGTTTTCCTTGCAACAGATATAAATTTTGACCTACTTATTTTCGAAAATTGATGCCCTGGTAAATATTTGTTAAATTATTTGGATTCTTTGAATATGAAACCACTATCTATATATTTTAGAATTTTACAAAGATTCTTTTCTCCAGAAATCCTTTTATTAAAAATGACCACTTGGGGTAAAAA
This sequence comes from Phlebotomus papatasi, assembly GCF_024763615.1. Taxonomy (NCBI): domain Eukaryota; kingdom Metazoa; phylum Arthropoda; class Insecta; order Diptera; family Psychodidae; genus Phlebotomus; species Phlebotomus papatasi. The sequence goes on from NC_077223.1 coordinate 46,949,551, forward strand.
GTAACAAAAGGTATAGAGCAAAAAGTAACAAAAAAGCGAAGCAATTTCTGATGTCTCACGGCGAAAAGAAACGTCATTATCATGTCTCGCCGCTTATTGTTTGCATTGGTCAAATGATTAGCAGTCTCTTGTGTGTTTTATTTTAAAATAGCTTGAAAAGCGCTTTTCTCGTTCAGATATAGAAAACTGTGTTTTAAAAAGATGTAGAGGAATAAATTTCCTATGAAAATATGTCACCTAGCTATTTTTTTTAAATGTATGAAAACCCGTAATAAAGCGAAACAAAATGTGATAATATCCGATACCTGGTACTATTTGCCCCAGCATTTTTGAGAATGGTCACAAAATTACCTTTTAGAAAACAGCTCGATAAATGTATTTCCTTACAAAATGGAGGAAAATGACTTTCACAAAGTTGTAGAGCAGTAAATTTCTTATAAAACTGCACTAATTAGAAATTTTTGAAGCGCTCGAGTAGCTTGTAAAAAAATAAAATATCCCTTTTGTGACTTTTAGCCCCAGTCTCCCCTACCGAAAAAAAAGTGTCGTTAGATAAGTCTATAATATACAAAAAAAAATATTAAGTCGATCAGACTTATAAACCACTCACACTATAGCTCCGTCCCTATTTGAAATTCACTCACTGTATTTTTGTGAACCAATAAATACAGTAGACTCTCTCTCAATCGGGAATATGGGGCAAAATGTCATCCGGTTTAGCGATAGAATTGAGCATCAAAGCCTTTGTAAATTCCACAAAAAGCGCTCAATTATAAAGAATCACGATAAAATAGGAAGAACTATAGCGAATTTGAGCGAATTAGCTTCATAATTAAACGTGAAATTTGTCAACAAAATTTTTCGCCCGATTGAAAAAGAGCCGATTGAGTGAGAGTCTATTGTAAGTGAAAATCTAACAATATAATTTATTTTTAATGCAAAATAACGCATAAGAACAATTCCTCTGAAGATGAATTTGAATTCACAAATTGAAAAGATCTCAGTGTGATAGCACAGTAAAAGATCGTATTTTGGTAGAATTTTGGAAATCTGAGTTTCGAGTTTTTTGACGTCATGCTGCTTGTCCGACTGTCCATCCGTCTGGCCATTACGACGCCAAGAGGTAAAACGGTTAGAGATAGAGGGAGGGATTGCTTGAAAACGCGCCGTGCGATTTATTTCATTTTAGATATATTTTAGAGCAGGAGCAAAAACCATTTGACCACTGACGTACAGTTGTCATTTGACGTTTGTGCGGTTTCGTACGGCTCTTGCTCACCTCTGTTTTAGAGATTAGCCAAGTGGACATTTCGTCCAAATCCGAAAATACCGTTGAATCATTCCTCATAACGGCTTTTCAAGGTCAAGCACTGCCAAATGATATTATGTTTGGGTCAGTTGGAAAGGTCTTTGAATTCCCGACAAACTTGAACCAAATTCGCTTCATAACCGATAAACTAATTCCTATACGAAATTCAATTATATTATTCCTAAGATATTTTGGGCAATCAGTGTTTTGAGTGATTATATAGCATATAAGTCACGTGTTTGAGCACTTTGAAACCTTCGCAAAGTCGTTGATTGTAATCCACCATAGCATTTTTTTTAGGCTGGCATTACTATCCCTCTATCAAGTTATAAATCTCAAGAAATTTAATCACGTCAGATTTTCAACCCTTTCCGCCAAATAAAAAGCAATCGCGCCATCATGTCTGAGTTCACGGTTAAGAAAATCAAATTGAATAAATAATTTTTGGGTTTTTAACCGAAAAATTTGCAAAATATGAGCATACTTCACAATCGGCTTCAAAGTTAGTGCAATCTAAATTTAGTTGCCGTTCAATTGACTCACCCTATTTCACTGCTTTAGAGAGCGTTTTCTTGACCTTTATTACAAACGTTAACGCACTCGAAGTCTTGAATTCATTATGCTGTGAACCGGTATTTTATCGATATTGAATTTTTATTCTAAATTTATTTGTGGTTTTTTTTGCGATTTAATTTATATGAAACCAATTTTTGTTGCAATTATGCACATTTTGCGAAGTTGCGACGCCTTGCCGGTTGTCCCTTTGTCTTCAACTTGTTGAATTTATAATAAAGACCGGAACACACTGGACAAGAAAAAAACATTTAAATTATATTTGCCCTCATTTTTCGTGAAAAGACACTTTTGAGAAAAATTTTGCGTTGAGATCATGATATTGTGACGACTACAATAAGGTGAAATTGTTATGTGGAAAAGAAGTTCTATAGAACTACACACAGATATGTGACTTTGAATTGTGCGTTGCACTCGTTGGATTCTAATAAAAGAATTAAATTTTATTAAATGGAAAAATTTCTACAATATAACTCTCAATTTTCTAGCAAGAGAAATCATGTTTTAATAACATCAACTACAAGAAAACAAAACAAAGAAGTGAATTATCTGAAAAATTTTCACCGCCCGAGGAGGGTGGAAGGTGTAAAATTTTCATGTTTTCAGTGTCTTCAGCTTAGCATAAAAAATAATAAAGTACAATTTTTTTTCTTTATTTGGTCAGAACAGAGCAATAAACTCTTTGGTTGAGGAGCATAAATTAATTCATACTCGACGAGATATATTTCGCTCTAGTGAAAGTTTTAATGCATTTTTTTCTCTCTACTATTTTTTTCATAAATTAAATTATAAAATCGCACCAGTTTCATTTCCCTGAACGAGTTAGGAGGGGAGAGGAAAAATGGCAGGAATTTGATATCAACCGTATTTAGCTGTCTAATTACTGAGCCTCATTCCGCGATGAAAAATTATTGAAATGACTTTCAATTGTTAAGTAAAAATAAAAAAGAGAAGAATTATTGGATTTTTACAAGAAAATTACTTGTTTGTTTGGTCTAGAAGTCAGAATCACGATTTGGCCATTGGGATTTCTTGCGTGGTTAAATGGTCATTATGAACTTGACTCAAGTCTCGAGACCTTGACCTGTACGTTTATTTAAAAAAAAAACACGGCTATTGATGTTCCGTCAATCAGGGAATATAATCATCTTCATTGAAATCACCTTCTTTTGAATTCATTCACATCAAAATCGACTCCATTTATACAATACAGAAATTCTTTCCCACACTTGTGGCCCAAATAAATGTAAGTGAAAAGTGAAATAGGTAAAATTAAAAAAAAATGAGTTTCTCCATCAATTTTCATTTATCAAAGGTGGCAAAAACTGAACGACCAATTCATTTGCAATTAATATCTACATATTAAATTACTTCAAAGAGAAAGAAAAGTCAGTGAAACAATAATGAAGAGACAGAGTGAATATGTCGATTTTCATAATTCCAAAGTATCTCTCCATCTCTATCTCCATTGGTTTTTTTTCTTCTTGCAAAAAGCAACATGTTTTGCAGTTTGCATCTTCGTGGAAAAGCCACATTCGTCGTTATTCAATTGAATTGCAATTTTACTTTCTCACATTGTAATAAATGCTTGATGGTATTTTTCTTTTGCTTGTGCAAAAGATCTTTCTTTTCACGCGTACAAGAAATTGATGGACACATACCTGATCGAGAACTTGTGCCAGAGCCTCATGATTTGCCACAACAACTGCTCCATAATTGTCTTCCAGGTTCTTGTGCACAACACTTCGTCCTTTCCTCATTCTAAGTCGATTGGTTGTCTTCATTTGTCGCGATTTGGCATTCTGCAATTACAAAAGAAATAGAATATTCAAATTTTAACTTTCTGTAGATCAACACAATCTTTAAATATTTTTTTAATCAGAGCAATGTTCGTCAAAAAATTATTTTTTAAGGAAATTGCCTCCAGTACTGCAGGCGGAAACATCAAAATTCTGTCAAAAATGCAATTTTTGACGAAAATTTCTTACAATTCATAAACGTGTTTAACCCTTTAAGGACGATTGGGACACCGGTGTCCCATAAAGAAAATTATTTTTCCTGACTACCTATAGTTACTTTTTCCTTATGTTTGTACGTAATTGCAAAGTAGAAGGTTGAAGGAATCTAGGATATTTATTGGAAATCTCCAGCTATTTGCTATATAGTAAATTTTTAAGCTCAAAAAAGACGAATTTTTAAATTCTCATTATGAAAAATAATTTTAAATATATTTTATACTTCCAATTTTTTTTAAGCAAAACCCTTCTGCGAAAAGAAACTACAATACTCAAACATAATATTTTTCATTAGATTGAAAATTATCACTCATTGGTATTGTTAGAAAAATTACTTCAATTTTTGGCCTATTTTTGTCCCTATCGTTCATAGAGACAAAAAATAGACCAAATCATACTCTGTTGGCTTTTCGAACGCCAGATATAAGACCTTTTATTGGTTTTGTTCATTGGTTTCATTTTTATCGTTGTTTTTCTAACCAGCGTCTGCCCCCCCTGAGAAAGCCAATCTCTGTTTCAAAATTTGCTAAAATTATCCATTGTTCTTCTCCAAAATCAAAACTCGGTAAAATATTGCCACGTTTTTGTGACAAATTAAGAAAAATGTACTAGTTATTTGGTATTCATGTATTGATCTTTAAAAATATACTATTTTCAAGTTTCAAAGCAATAGGGGAAAGTGACCATGCTTGATACTGTAAAATAATGTCCAAGGTTTGTGATTATTTTCTGATTAACACACAAACCGAAGCGATTCTTCCACTATGACAAATAAAATGTCTCACTTATTAGGTTCATAATCCAACCTCAGAAAGTTCCTGGAAATCCTTAGATTTTCCTCAAGAAGAAAATGGAAATTCAGTGGCGATTTTTATACAAGTTGGGTCCGGGGCCTTCCTGTATAATAATTGATTCGACAATTCGGAGGCCCATTTTCACTGCAAAAATTTCACCGGATACAAAAAATTGCACATCAATATTTAGACGGAACTCTAATCTATCTGCTTAAATCGTTTGTACGACTGGCTATTAGTTTTAAGATCACTTTTATGTAATTTTTCTAAGCCATGTTTTTATGACATTAGGGCGCTAGCGAAAACCATTTTTTCACTTTGAGTCTATGAAAATGACACTCTGCAACCTTAAAATTTAGGCAACAGGGTTGAAGATTATGTCAATTGTCGGTAAAATTGGCGGATTGCAATATGTGTAAATATGAAAGAATCACATCTAATGATATAGTTGCCACATTAAAATTATCATTCATGGACCCTTCTTAGAATATAGGATGGACACAAGTAGAATTTATGAATTTGTTACCACCCACAAAAACAGTGTCCACCAAGTACAAATATTTTTACATAAATATTAGTACTGATGACCCCTCTATGTGCCTATGATAGTAGTTTTCGTGAACAGCGACATTAATTAAGAAATACTTATAAAATATCATGTATCGAAATTACAGTTTTGGGCCTATTTTTGATTTTTGCTTCCTGAAACTAGGAAAAAAGAGCTAGGATCCTATTTTTTTTAGGAAATGTGAGGCTTAGCACCAGCTATTGAAATATATTGCGATGAGTCATAACTATTGATTAACATAGGAAAAAAATAGTTATTATCAAGCTTGGATCGTATCAAGCATGGTCACTTTCCCCTACATCAATAAAAATTATAAGTTTATAAATTCTAGATAGCGCCTTTGTAAAATATATCCAAAACAAAACTTTTTCAAATTTGCCTCTGTGGTTAAAGACTTCTTTCAAGTGTAAAGACCTCTACACATGAGCAATTTCGTCAAAAATCGCATTTTTGACAAAAATTTTATATTTTTATCTACAACACTGCAAGCACTTTCCTTCAAAAATGCATTTTTTAAGGAAAGAGAGTTCATAAGGAGCAATTTTCGTCGAAAGCTGTTCTCTTAACTCTTTCCGGACCGCAGCATATGCTGCAAGCCAATTTCACAATTTTTAATCAAAAATATCTAAGCTCAGGAATTAATTGAGGTCCTACAAAAAATATCTTACATTTGGACATCCTTATAGTTTGTAATCATCCACAAGAATCGGATTTTTATCAATTCTGAATAATTAAAAAACATTGTTTTTCATAGAATATGCATATGCTTCTTTGGGTACTACAGTCCCAAAAGAGACGAAAGAGTTAACAGATTTTTTGTACATTTCGCTCCTTGGAAATTACAAGGGGCCAACTCACTTTTTGGCGATTTTGAGGTTTCAATGCACTCAGACAGAGAATTTAATAAAATTTCAGATGATATGAGTCAAAGTTCGGAGTAATATTTATTCAGAAAATTAGGAAAAATGTAGTCTTTATTAAGCTTGGGACCGTACAAAGCATGGGCACTTTCCCCTAAGTCGACCAATTGGAGGAGAGTCATTGAAAAATCTCAAAGTTATATCTACAACTGTTTGGTAACAATTTCTAATGATTAACTACACTCGAGAAAAAGAATCGATGTAAAAGAGTCGAATTTTGGAAATATAAAACTTTGAGTTTTTTGCGTCATGGTGTTTGTCTATCTGTTCAGCCGTTACCACGAGTAGAGGTCAAACGGTTAGTAATAGTGACTTAATATAGAACTCAAGGCACTCAATTGGTCAAGTGGTAGAGCACTCGCTCTCTGATGCAAGTGTCCTGGGTTCGAATCCCCTTTAGGTCACCAGAAATTTTTCTGGCGTTAAAATTGTTCGAATTGCATCAAGTGAACTTCTTCACTGCACTTGATTCCACGGGGCATGGGACTGACATCCCCATTCCTGTATAAGAAGAAATAATAATGGATGCGTCGAACTCCCCTTGCGGGAAGGCCTAAGTTCCTTCCCGCAAGGAAGTTATTCTTATATATTTGTTTTTTTTTTTAAAGGTTATCCAGACTCATATTTCCTTATACGAAAATCTCGTTAAATCATTTCTAATAATGTTTTTTTAAGGTCAAAAGTTAAAAAGGCTCTAGAAAGCGTATTTACATACTAATGGTACCATGTTTGGGCTCGTTGGAAAGGTCTCGGAATTCCTGACAATTCAGAACAGATTAAAATCGGTTATGAACTAATGTTCACCCAAAATTCAATTATGTTACTCCTAAGGTGTATTTTGGGCAATATTTTGAGCGATTCAATCTATTCAATAAATCGATTGTGAACCAGTACACGGTAAATGATGCGAAACGAAAGTACTTTTGAGGTATAGCGTCTGAGTCACGAGAGCATTCTACAAAGCCTAGTAAGGCTGGCGAAGCGTCCCAAATAAAATTTAAAAATTGTTTCTTTGGATATATCATTAATATAAGCCAAAGACAATAAGTTCTTTCTAACGATTTGTAAATGTTAAATGCGTTGTTAAATGTTAAAGCCCTCTCTAATATGGATTTAGGTTGCTTAGAGGTAAAAATGTCAAGACACTAGAAAACTCATACTTCTATTACGGGAAAATTACTTGAAAAGCACATTTCTCATTAAGATAGAGAAAAATGATCTTCGTCAAAGTTGTTATGAACAATTTTTTCATAAAAATGTGTCATCTAAATTATTCTTTTATTTACGAGAGTCTAAATAATAAAAAGCGGATCACAATTAAATAAAATACTTATAAAATATATTCCTCAGCTTTTATGGAGCACCTTGATAAAAATAACTTTCAGAAAAATGACTCAATAAGCATATTTTCTCTAAAGATAGAGGAAAATGGTCTTTTTAAAAGATGTAGAGCGATAAATATCCTATAAAAATGTACTGTTTAGAAACCTCTCGGATCTTCAGGGAACTCGTGGATGTTATGTTGCCTGATAAGCTTATTTTATATTATTTTAATGAGATTTTATTATTAAGTATGAGAATTAGGTTTGGAAAAAATGGATTACCTTTTTTTTGTATAAATTAATATAAAAATGCAATTTGTGCATCTCCCGGATCCTTCAAATGCTTTCTGTTATATAATTGGATACCCTCTGAAGATCTTACCTTAGATTTTTTAATAAGGATCAATCTTGTAGATCAAAGGTGAGCATAACGGCTTTTTTCCGCATTTTTGAATTTCTCTTATCCAAAAGTGAACACATAATCCCTAGTTATTGAAATCTACTGAACTTTCGGCGGTTTATCTTTGTCTATTTCAATGAAATATTAAAATAGAATTATTAACTTACCGCTTGGCTTGACCATCCATCTTGAGGATCACCCATGGCTACATCTCCCCCAGCTTCACTTCCCCCGCAGAAGCTGTATGGTGAATAGATTTCCGATTCTCCCATTTCCGATCCGCAATAAGACATGGAAACAGTTCGGGGCAGGTTTGCTATCATACAAAAAGAGTGAAAGGGAGATAAAGGTGAAATGTATGAAGAGTGAAAAAGCATGAGAATATCATTTGGAGAAAATTCATTCTTGGGCAAAATGATTGAGGTTGTCTATTAAATTGCCAAGGAATTTACGATGTTGTTGGCATCTCGCATCAGTTTGCAATTTAATCAACATTCTCAGTAATCACTCCAACTTCTTCTTTTTCCTCCAACCACTCGGAGCGCATCTCATTTCCTGTTTTCAGGGTGTATTTGGATTTGATTGCACCATCATTTCAAGAAGATTTCTTTTGCAAGTATATAAGCTGGAAAATTGTGCATTTGCCATCGAGAGAGTTGGCTTGTGGTTGGAAATCAATTTTGTGCACAGAAATTGCCAATTTAACATTTTGCCTGGTTTACTGCAAGAAAGTAAAATCTCTCACAAACTTACCTAAACTATTGCTTGGATGGAATTTCTGAGGTGTATCTAGGCTCAAGCGATACGATGCCACCGATCCACCGTAAATTGATGTGCGTTCATCACTGCAAATTGCCGGGAGACTCACGCGGTCCTGCTTCACCATGATTGGCTCATATGCTCGCAGTTCAATGTCATTGTTGCGTATTTCAACGGTTGTTTTCACCGGATGCTTCTCAGTTGTGTAGATTGAATGATTTTCGGCAATATTTCCTTCAGACAAGCTCATTCGATCCTATAAGATGTGTATATTTTTTTCAAAATTTCAAATAATAATTTTCCAAAGAATAATTTTCAGAAAATTTGGTATACAATACAGTTTTTCTGTTATACTTTTATAAATAAGAATTAATAGTTTTTTTTTTTAATTCTTACAAGAAATCATCAGAACGGTAATACTGAGAGAGATGTAGAACAATGCAGTGAACCCTTATGATTTATTAAGTGTAATGGCCTCTACACACTAACGAAATTTATGTCCATACTGAAGAGTTTTTCCTACACAAGCGTAGAAAATTCGCTTCAATATGGACATAAATTTCTCTAGTGTGTAGAGGCCATAACAACTGTAAAGTCCACCTCATTAAAGAAAATAGTTAGGGTAAATGTCCTAATTCAAAACCATTTCCAGGCGCTTTAACTTTGACAGAAGATTCAACACATTAAGTTCATATTTTTTCTGAAGAGAATTACATAAATTTGTTCCTCGACTCTTCTAGAATGTTACTGTTTAGTGAAAATTCTTTAGATATAATTTAAAAACTTCTTAAATACAAGAAAAATACGCGAGTGTAAAATGCTTCTATTGGAGGCAAATTAATCCAAATGGAGACAAGGGAAGTTTCTAATTGGAGACAAACAGTGTAAGTGGAATCGCGACGAAAGGCTTCCAAAACCTTGTTGAGTTGCTCTTGAGTGCAGGATTTGTTCTTATTCCTTGTCTTTTCTCCTTTCCCATATAAAACAATAAGAAAATCTCTCCAAAAAAAAATCATATTTCCGGGGTTTCCTATTGAAGCATCTGCAGACATTTCAGAAAAACCCGTTTTGTTCACGAAATAGGTAATTATTTCATTTGAAAACTTCACGTACCGTTAACAATAAAGAGTAGCACTTAATTTAACTAAAATTAGTCAGAAATATGACATAAATGTTAAACAAAACGAATAAACAACAGTCACCTTATTGTGTTTTTCATTGAAAAATATGGTCGATCGATGAAAAATTCGATGGTGAAAAGGTACACTTTTAATTTTTCTGAGAAATCAACAAATTAGAATTTGTGAATATGAATGGATTTTCGGTTTGATTGGAGCAAAATTAACTAAATAATGAAACTGTGGTATAGAAAATATATAAATATAATAATTTAGTACTGTATTTATCATAAAAACAATGACGTTTCCATTTGGAGTAGCCAAAAATTTCCATTTGGAGCAAGTTTTGAATTAGCTTAATTTACCCTACTCGAAAAAAATTAGGGCAACTAAAAATTTTAGATGATGGAAAACGTGCGACTTACGGTGTTATTCCAATGAAAAATGAACATGTTTTTTTAGTACTTCACTGTTCTCAAGTGCTTCTCCATTATCGACTTTTCTTTGTGTTGGTTCCTGTCTCGACTATTTTCCCTGTCTTCGCCGTACTCTAAAACCACCAAACAGCTCAAACAAGAACCAACCGAGAGAAAAGTCGATAATGTAGAAACATTTGAGAACAGTAAAGTGCTAAAAATGATTTTCATTTTTAATTTGAATAGCAACATTATTCCACAATTGTTAGCCCAGCCTACGTGCCAGGCTTAAAGTCCTCTTCTTTTGTGTCTATGACGAGCCTTTCAGTTCCATATTTTCCCAAACAACTTAAATATTTTTAAACGATTTATCTTTAAAGTCCTTTTGTTTGATTAATCAATTTTTTTTGTGAAATCAAAAATCCCTAATTTTATTTCCAAATCAAATAAAATTGTAGTCCATACCTTCAAATAGTTGTCGATGGTGTTGGACATCTTCTGGACTGAGCTCTTTATGTCGAGATTTTGTTTGGGTCTCGCATCACTGATAGTCCTCTCGAACATCTCCACTTTACTGGAAATGTTGTGTTGATCAATCTCAAGCAGTCGCCGCTTCCGCTCATTAATGGTGTCCCCATGAGTGGTGGCCGACGCTGAAGATGCAAGTGTCTGCTGACCTGAAGATTTGTGCTGCACAATTTCACTATTGTGTTCATTCTCTGTGACTTCTTTCACTTTTGCTTTATTTTCCACGCTATCGGATTCAGAGTTTTTGCCATCTTTCGATGGTGTTTTACCATCTGCCGATATTTCCGAGGCATCACTGACCGATCGCGAGAGATTAGTGCCCTGTGTATCACGGGAAATGCTGGATGAAGAAATATCTGAAGCTGTATCTGGGTATTCTTGATGTTTTCTCGGTGTGCGTCGCCTGGCCAATTCCAACTGAGCCTCCCTTTCTCTCATACTGGCCGTCCTCTCGGGCTTCCTTGGTGCCATGGAGGACCTCACCTCACCCAGATTGGCATACACATTGTCAACTCGCTGCTTCACGCTGTCTGTTTTATCCAAATTCATTTCCAAATGCTGTTGTTGCTTCCGTATCAATTCAGCACTCTTTGGTGGCGGAGGACGGGCAGGTTTGCTTATTTCAACAGTTCTCTGTGGTGGAGCCGGCGGCTTACCGGTCACTATATTATTCTTGGACTCATCTTTTATTCCCATCTTCGATGTATCTTTCACCTGTGCAGAAATCGATTAATGACATACATTGTTGATGGAATAATATCTTTGACTCTTTGAAGCTACTAACTTAACATGTAATGCATGGTCAGGAGAGATTAAAATCTATTGGGGGCATTGACAATTCAATATTAATTTACTAGACTGATTTTTCTTTTCACGGCAAAAGATAGCTTCGACTATAAATAATTTTATAGAAGTTTTGCGAATTTTCAATAAATAATACAGCAGTGGCTATAAGGTACAACGGAATAATTTAGAATCGTACCTAAATTAGAATTTTGAAATTTTTAAAAAGACCACGAAGATCTACTCTTAAGTACAGTTCTTCTTCATATGGTTTTCCTTTGCTTTGCTTATTTGAAACAGTAATAAAGTCGCAAAATTTTAATTTGTTTCCGATACCATATTATCATAATTGAGCCTAGTATCTTAAAAAAAATTATATTCCTTTCAATCTTGGAAGAAGTTTAAGCAACTTCACAATAATTGAATGAGTAAGCCACATACCCTACACAAAAAAAAAATATTGCGTAAAATGTTTCGTAAATGTTTGTGAATTCCTATTGAGGACTTACGAAATGCTCGTAAATCGTATAACCCACAAACAAATTTGTAAAAGTTTGTATTTTTTTTCATACATAATTGTTCATAATTACTTGACGAGCATTTTTTATACTTTTACAAACATTTGTTCGTAAATGTTCGCAAACATACAAAAAATATTCGTAAATTTTTGTCATTTGTTCGTACATTTTTGTTTGTTCTTTGCAAAAATTTACAAAGGATTGACAACATTTTCCGAACATTTTTTTGTGTGTTTATACACAAACATTTGTTCGTAAATGTTCGTAAACACACAAAAAAAATTGCAAAAAAACAAACAAAAATGTACGAACAAATGAAAAAAATTTACGAACATTTTTTGTATGTTTGCGAACATTTACGAACAAATGTTTGTAAAAGTATAAAAAATGCTCGTTAAGTGATCATGTTACAAACAATATTTGTGAAAAAAGTATAAACTTTTACGAACTTGTTTATGAGTTATACGATTTACGAGCATTTCGTAAGTCCTCAATAGGAATTCACAAACATTTACGAACCATTTTACGATTTTTTTTTCTGTGTAACTAAACAGGATTTTTAAATTAAAATTTATCAATATTAATGTATTTTAGATTTATCTAACGGCGTTATCACATTTGCACATTAAAATTTTAATGTGATTCACATTAATTGTCGCTTGTGAGCGTCTAAATATGTTATTTGTGTCTTTGAATCACTTAATATTTGGGGTTTTTCTAGTTATTGATAAAGAAGTGGACTTGGCCTGCAAAAATAAGTTTAAATTTATCTAAAGCATAAATATTTTTCACATTAAAAAATTAAAGAGAAAATCGCATTAATTTTTCACATTAATGCTATAAATCAATTTATATCAAATTTTGCGGACCAAGTCTACCTTTTTATCAACAAATAGATCAAATTTTGAATATAAAATTATTCAAATACACAAATTACACATTTGGACTCTCGCCAGCGACAATTAATGTGAATCATATTAAAATTTTAATGTGCAAGTGTGATAACACAGTAAAGCGCAAAGAATCAATCATATTGTGATATATATTAGTAATATTAAAAATAAATATAATTTAATGTTAACTAATAAAAAAAAGCTGCTTTCCTTTTAGGAGTTGTGAAAAATTTCCAATTGAAGAAAGTTTCAAATTAAACACCCTTATCTTTAATTCAAAAAACAGAATATTCGCGGAATAGCAGCATCGCCAGATGTTTGATTTTCCAGGGACTTCCATAAAACTTTGGAATATAAAATAAAATTTATACGGAATGTAGTTATGACTCTTGCAATACGTGATTTCACTATATTTAAACTTTTTACTCTAACCGTGCTACATGTATGTATTGAACAAAATTGATAATATTCTAAAATTTTGATGTATCTACCATTTTATCTTTAATTCAAAAAAGATATAAAATTAGGATAGGGTGGCGTAACCACTTATCGCCACTTTTAGGAAAAAGTAAAATAAACTTTATTATAAATTTTGGCCCCTTATTATAAGATAACTCAAATTTGACACAAAGTTACTTGGATGTATTGGGTCTAAATTCGTCAAAACAAGAGTCCTCTAATTTAACACTGAACTACTTTAAAAAACTGATTTTTTTTATAACAATGCAAAAATAACCACTTTTCGCCAGTTTTGTAACCACTTCTCGCCATCTACTTGGAAAGGTCCAAACTGGATTGTTTTAGGCAATGTTATGAAAATAACCCTTATCACCTTATTATTACTCACTTTAAGTTATTTTTCTACACTTTTGTTGGAGAAATTTAATTATTAGATTACTGCAGAAAGTAAACAAACAGATTTGACAACTGACAATCTATGAAATGAAGTCAGCGTCGCCTATTGAAAAGCAATGGCGACAGGTGGTAAATCAAATTCAGAATATTACTACTTTCCGCCATGGCTAATTTTTACATAAAAGTAATATAAAATGAAATATTAACTAACTAAATATAAATTTTATGAATTCGTCGAATGTAATTAAATGTTCAATAGATAAAATGTTTATCCGAAAATATTAATTTTGTTCGATAAAAGTTTCATGACACTTGGCATATTTGGTAAGAAATATTGGATTCTATTCACTTGATTAAAATATTGTTCTAAAAAATGCTCGAACACTTAAATTCAAAACAAAAAAATAGTGTTTTTTGACTCTATAAGTAGCAGCAGTAGAAATACAAATAATTTTATAGCTAATTTATTTCATAAATAGTGGAAAAATGCGATTTCAATATAAGTGGCGAAAAGTAGGGCACTGGCGAGAAGTGGTGATTCTACCCTAATAGCGTTTTAGTTTGTTGCATTTTTTCATCCACCCTGTATATTTCTACAGTGGTCTTCCCCTTTGCATGTTTTTAATGAAAAGCCCACTATTTATAATAATAATTAGCTAACTTTTTTAGCTAAAATTAGCATTATTTGACTAATTTGTCATTTATCCTAAAATAAATTTCATCACACCAGTTAACACTTTAGTACTAAAAGTAAAAGTAAGTAAGATTTGCAAGTAAAATTAATCATTCACACTCGGTGTCATATGCAAAGTTTCACTTCTATTGTATTGATCATAGTGGCATTAAGACTTGATAGATGTTTTAGTGAAAAGTCTTATCGATGCGTGGCTGTGCATATTTTTAGGATTGAAATAAATTGTCCCGTATCTTCCCAATAAATTTTATATAGGATTGAAAAACATTTTGCAAAAGATTCATAACTAAAAAGAAAGTTTTAAGAAGCGGAAATGTATGATTCAGGTATAGGACAACTGAAATAATAGAGCTCATCAAATTGATTTAATTAATTAAATTATATTAACTACTTAATATTTTATCGAAATAATGATTCCGAAATATCAGGAGTCAAATATAAATCCAATAACTTAGAATTTTAAAACTCATGTTTAGTAAAAATTAAAAAAATAGAGTAAAATGTTGGAATACACTGAGAAAAAAACAGGGGTGCGATTAACTTTTTTTCCTCATTACTTTAACACTTTTTAGGTGTAAAAATATATCAACATTTTTTAATGTTAATTTTATACCTTTCTAAGGGTAAAATTAACATGAAAAAAGGTTACTTTAACAACTCCTAATACATCTAAAAAGCATAATATTTACACCAAATTCGGATCAAAACTGCAGGGTAAAATAAACTTTTCCTAAATGTTATTTCAACTTTTTCGGATTTCTCTCAAGTGTAGGCGCTCTACAAAGTTATAAATGTTGTACTTACAACTTCAACTCCAGATGTGTTGATATCAATGGGATGTATGATGACCAGGCGTGGTTTTGTCTGCATGGCAGTTCCTGGGAGTTCTTCATAAATCCCACTTCTCTTTGTACCAGCGTCTTCGAGAGTCTTACTGGAGCCCATTCTGAGGAATTTTCTAATGGAGAATTTGGCCTTTTTGGGCTTATCCATCAGCAAATTGTCCTGTGATAGGGACAAACTCTTCCTTGGTGCAGGTTCAGGGGTTGATGGCCGTTGTTTCTCATTGTAATAGTTGTGGGAATTTAGAGAGTTAAGACTGCGAAATTTGGGATTAATTGTGGCACGTTCACGCTTGTCCTTCTCTCGGACCACAGGACTTGTGGATTTGAGGGCAGCTGAGGGATTTCTCGTGTAGAGTGTTGGAGATTGTTCCATTGGCAGAACTTTCTGGCAATCTGTACTTTTGGCGGGCTCTTCAATTTTTGTGGGTTCAATGATATCCTTTTTGGGAGTCATTTTGGTGATTCTGGCAGCATCTTTTTTGGTCTCACTCACAGGAGATGGCGGTGGATTAGGTGCTCTACCCTTCTTGGGTACTTTTCCGGGGTCACTGCTGTCCTGCTTTGCAAGTGTAGCTTTCTCCTCTGGCGACTTTATGACTGATTGTAGCTGGAGAATGACCTGCTGCTGTGCTACACTCGCTTGAGGCTTCTTCGTGAAAGTCTTGACAACATTCACGGCCGGTTTACTTGGCACTTTTGGCTTCTCCATTGCCAAGTGCTTCTGCAGGCTGTGCAAAAATAGCGAACGTGGTTCAACATTGGGCGGTGGTGACGTGGGCAGAGCAGGGGCTTCACCATTAACGTCCGGATCTGAACTACCATCGGGTTCACCGGCCAATTCTCGGCTCTTTTCAACACTAAACACATCATCTCGTCCAGATTCTCCTTGGACTTCAATCACCTCATAATCCGTGGAAGATGGTGTGGTTGTAGTTCCGGAAGATGTTGTGGGAGTAGTTCGTACATCCAGACGAGACTCTGCCTCAACATTTTGATACTCATTCGCCACAATTCCACTGTCGGACTCACTGCGGTTGATTGAAGACATCTCTTCGTCACTGCTGCTGTCGAAGCTTGATCCAGTGGAGTCTAGGGCATCTTCTGAAGATGTTTTGGTTACTATCAATCCATCTGATGTAATTTTCCCAGTGATGTAGCTTCCATCCGACAGATTGTACATCTCAGAACGCTTCTTGAGATGCTGCGATACGGGTTTTGTGGAAAGACACATGTCCGTGATAAATTGACTAGAGAAGAAGGAGGTGCGACTTGGAGCATGGGCTTTCACTTCACCGGAAGTCTTTTTCTTGTCCTCGGTCACTGTTACCTGAATAAATTCAAACATGTTAGAAACATGTGAAAAAATTAACCCTTTAAGGACGATTGGAACACCGGTGTCCCATAAAGAAAATAATTTTTCCTGACTATCTAAAGTTATTTTTTTCTTATGTCTGTACATAATTGTAAAGTAGAAAGTTGAAGGAATCTAAAATATTTTTTGCAAGTCTTTAGCTATTTGCTATGTAATAAATATTTAAGTTTAAAAATGGCGAATTTTTAAATTCTCAAATTCATAATTAATTTTATTTATTTTTTATACTTCCAATTTTTTTTAAGCAAAATCCCTTTGGCAATGTAAACTACAATACTCATACGTAATATTTTTCATTAAAACGAAAAATATTATTTATTGGTATTGTCAGAAAAATTACTTAAATTTTTGGGCTATTTTTGTCCCTATCGTTCATAGAAGCACAAAATATACCGAATCAGATTCTGTTGGACTTTCCAAGGTTAGATGTAAGACTTATCATTGATTATGTTTCTCAGTTTAATTTTTATTGTTGATTTTCAGTCCAGAAAAAGTGTCTCGTCGTTAAAGGGTTAAAAGACATCCTATCCTTACCTTAACACCCTCCTCGCCATCTGGGACATTTTCGTAGCTGCCAGATGATACTGTTGTAGTCTCCACAACATCATAGTACTCAGATATGCCATTCTCAACATCCGACGAATTGCTGTCTGTATCGGTGGTCTTGGCATAAATAGGCACACGTGGTTTGGGTTGATCTTTAGCCACAGGTACATGACGAGAAATTGGGCGTTTGTTATCACCTAGCACCTTATTTAGCGAATTCTTAATCTCCAGTCTCACAGATAAATCTGAGGATTTGTAATTAGCTTCCTCCTTCTTATTTTGCAACAAGTTGGAAGTTTCCTTCCCAAATTCATTTTTCTCCAATGTCTCTGAGATCTCCTCAAGTAGAGATTTTTCCGATACTGACACAATGGCAGGTGTATCATCATCTTCTGATTTTTTAGGTGTTGTCTTGATGATAATGTTTGTGGTGTCGGTTTTTTTCTCAGTCATCTTGGATGAGCCAAATAGTTGTTTAATCTCATTAACTTTATTTGATGCACTGAATGGTGTTACTGAAATTTTCAGGGTTTGCTTTTTGCCATCACTATCGCGCTGAGGTGTTCCCAGCTTTAGAGCAGCAAATGATCTCTTGATATTCACCTCAGGATCCCCCAAAAGATTCCCATTGTTCATATTGAAGTCAGTATTGGTTTTAGTAAGGCGCTGAAGATCATGATCATTGTCATCGTATACTGGTGAGTGATCCTCACTCTGTACAGGACTGTCCAATGTCTCAGCATCTGAATCCGTGTCCGAATCTATCCAATCTCCACCAAATCCAATCACCTGACTCAGCTCTTTCGGAAAGCTCACCTTATTCTTCTTGCGTTTCCCACCAATTGGTCGCATTATCCCCTTGGGTGGTGTTCCGTTCAACGGTGGAATCTTAATTGATTTCATCGTGGACAAATTAGTGTGCTCATCCTTGGACTTGAAGCAGTTGGAACAGAGATCTTTCTTCCATGCGTTCTGCACGAAACACGGACATGTAGATGATGATGTTGATGACATTATTGGGCAATTGCTCTTATTGCACCCTGCTTTTTTCCTCACTACAGTGTCATCTTCCTGTAAAGAAACCATCAAAACATGCAAGTCATTAGAGATGTTGCGATGGGAGAATTGAAGAGAGAACATGCTCTATTAATTGGCTGAGATGCCACACAAGATTCCTCATATCTTAATAACATTATTGTTATACATTAAAAGATAGAGAGATCACCGTGATATTTGCATACAAATAGACTTTCGGAAAAGAAGTTGGTATAATTTACACAATCATCTAAAGCAGTATATCTGAGATAATAAAAAAAAAGACATTAAAGCTTCCACTATATTCCTATCCGGATACACAGTTGTACCAATAAATTGCTTTTTACACCAAACAAAATTCTCCCACAGATTTTTCCAACATCATATTCATTTTAAAAGATAATTTTTAATTTTACTCTACATTTTCATACCTTAAAACATTTTTAGATATTCTATATAAAATTTAGTTCTCGCATCCTATTTTATGTAATAATAAAACCTTTGCTTTTCTTGACTCCATTATCGAAGTATTCATCCTACTTGTAGAATTATTCGACTTTTATATACAGATCATATAATATCATAGTTAATAGTATAAAATCTTGTTTTGATCAGAAAAACCGCATTGCGAGGAATGGTATATATATTTTATATATTCTGCAAATTTCTAACTGAAAATTATAATCCTTATGACTCTTACAGAACTAAACAGGGGTATGACATTTCCTATGTGTCCCATATGTTTCTAGCGAGCCGAAAAGCCTTTTGAGTTTATTAGCTGTTTTCTGTCATTGTAGAATGAATTAGCTAAAAATACTAATACAAAATAAAAGACAATTTAATAACGAAGAGGCAATCGAAAACCCTAAATTGGCAACCTATGTAGTTTTGGAGATATCTCGTGAAATGTGTACGAAAACAGGGAAAAAATTACACTAAAACCGGTCGCATTTTTCAGAGCTAATGTCACCCCCCTGGAACTAAAGTTAACCATGAAGGGAATAGAAAATATGATTTTCAAATAATATTAGATGAGTTCATATATTCTGTCAGTAGAAGAGGTCGAAAGTTTGGAGTGGTATATCTCAGCTCCTGATGAACATAATTGGATGGGTGAACTATTGTTGGAAAGCTTGGCTCATTAGCTTTTAGAATCTGGTATATGAAGTCTGCTATGAGTAAACCATGGTCATCCAGAACCATTTATGTCGAAGAAGACACTTTTTGCAGCGTCATTTTTGACCATCTACTGCTGGGACCAGGAGTGACCCACAATTCTCGCACATGGACTATTTGTTAGAGTAACTCAAAGGGTATAATTTGTGGAAGAAACTTTTTTTTTGGACATCTTACTTTTTTTTTATTCATCGACTTTTGCAAGAATTTTAACATTTTACACGCATAGAAAAAAATGACAGAAATCCTTCTATCTCATTTTCTGGACAAACTAATGAAGATATCGACTTGGAATGTTCTAAGTACTCCCCCATAAGTTGATCCAAGGAATCCAAATATCACATCAATTTCATCCCCACGTCTATCCTTCCCCTCCAGAAACCACTCTTTTAGGATTTCTGTAATTTTTTCCTTGCGTTTAACACTTCAAAATTCTTGCAAAAGTCGATGAATAAAAAAAAAGTAAGATGTCCAAAAAAAAAGTTTCTTCCACAAATTATACCCTTTGAGTTACTCTAACAAATAGTCCATGTGCGAGAATTGTGGGTCACTCCTGGTCCCAGCAGTAGATGGTCAAAAATGACGCTGCAAAAAGTGTCTTCTTCGACATAAATGGTTCTGGATGACCATGGTTTATCCATAGCAGATTAAGTATACCATATTCTAAAAGCTAATGAACAAAGCTTTCCAACAATAGTTCACTCATCCAAATATGTTCATCAGGAGCTGAGATATACCACTCCAAACTTTCGACCTCTTCTACTGACAGAATATATGAACTCATCCAATATATAACCTGTTTGGTCACCTAAATTTGATATTAAAATTATGAATTTCTAAATACTGTACATATTAACCTTTAGAATTTGATTCGTATTCATCGTTAAAAATATCTTCGAAGTGTTAATTTTTTTAAAATTCCAAATTGATTCAAGCTAATTCTCGACAATGTATTTAGCCTTTAAAATTTGGCAGTAAAGGATTAGTTAAAGGAAATTTATGCTAGAGACCTCTAAACGATTATCCTAAGCCCTTATACGGGCTTCAGACCTAAGGCTTAGCCATATGGCTTAACTGCTCTAATTTCTTGTCATTCACGATTTTTTTGGAAAAATCTACTTTAGGATTGAATGATTTTAAAAATAAATGTCCTATTAAGTTCTCATAAAGTAATAAAATTGCTTGCTATTTAAGATTTTGAGATCTTCGGGAACTGGGCTAAACCTTTAGTCCGAAACCCACTTTAGGGTCTAAATACTCAGACTGATCCTCGAGAATATTTAGCCTATAAAATTTTGCAGTAACGCATTATACAAAGGAAATTTATGCAAAGAATTTCTAATCAATGATCCTAATCTCTGAGTATATGAAATTTTGGGATAACTCTTTGCTGTCAAATTTTACATTCTAAAAAATCACTACACTTACAAAATTATCACTACAGTATCAAGCCGTTTTGCAGAGAAAAAAGACAGAAAAATTGTTAGTGATAATTTTTGTGATTTGTTCATTAATAGCTCCCAACTGTTGTTTCCAATCTGTTTTAATTTTAGATTAAACTACCTCACCGACGCTCACTGGAAGTACAATTTTGTCCTGAAACAGCAGAATAAAAGTCTCATCGTCGGTTTTACCTACCAGAAAGTCAAATTTTACAGGCTAAATATTCTCGAGGATCAGCTTAAGACTATTTCAGGTCTTAGCGTACGAGAGTTTAGGATCAATCTTTACTGCCAAATTTTACAGGCTAATTATTCCCGAGAATAAGCTAAAGTCTTTGGGCCATAAACTGCAATAAATTAATGTCCTAAAGTTTCCTTTAATTTTAAAATAAGTCGCAAAGACTTTTTAAAGATTACAAATTTTGAGAGGATCTTGTGATACTCCGAAATTCGGATATACTCACTTCAATTTAGAAGCTTAGAGCAAAAACAAACGCTCTTTTAATAGGAAAATGCATTCAACTTAGAGTTTTTTTGCTCTGAGCGTCTCATATTGAAGGTCATTTCATGAATAGAGCACATCTGAATTTTACAGGATGTATTATATATATATGAAATACTAATATAAATATTATTTAGGCCAGGGTTAGAAGACTCTTAGTTCCTAAATTCAGGAATGACCCCCCCTGTCCTTTCATGTTTTCAAAATCATGTTTTTGGGATTGTTCGAAAACATATCGTACGATTTTTTTAGAGCTTATAGGCGGAAATTTCATCCTTATTCGAAAACATCATTGAATCTTTTTTTATAACGTTTTCAAGATCAAGTTCCAAAAAGGATCTACAAGGGTATTTCTCAACCGAATGTTATCATGTTTGGACCCATTGGAAAGGTCTTGGAATTCCTGACAAAGCTTGAAAAGATTCCAATCGGTTGTGATCTGGTAATGAATTGCTTCATAAACAACAACTATTTTTTATTCGAAATTAAATTATATCACTCTTTTGGTCTTTCAAATCGCTTATGGACCAGTAAACAGAAAAAATTCCCAAATGAGAAAAACTCGTGAAAGATTGATAAGAAAAATCCTTGAACTCGTGAACAGTATTTTTTTCTCACAAATTGAACCATGAAAGGACTTTAATATAATATAGGTAAATGGTGCGAAAGTACTTTTGAAGTACTTCGATAAATCTGTCACGCTTTACCACCCCTTTTTTTCATTTTATTTTTATCACACATTTGTAAGGAGGATGAACCATATTTTTGTCATTAAATACAATAAATATGCGGGTATACAGTAGAGCCTCGCTATAAGCCATATTTGGTTCCAGATTTGACACTTGGGTCGCACTATATAGTCCATGTCATTTTTTTTTAAATTATCAACGACTTTTAGTAATGAAATTGCTCTACGGTTTCCACTTTCTTTACGATTGTGGTACTTGTCCGCGCTCTCTTCATTATGGATCACAATTATCACAACTACTCAATAAAGTTTGCCAAAAATATTAAAATAATTATGACAACATTGCATGTCGCGCACTAAAAAACATAGCCTAACTTAAAATCAGTGTTTTGAAATCAACGGTCGATAAATTGTGAACTATAGAGCGATGGCCTATAGCGAGGTTCTACTGTAGGTCTCTCGCAAAAAGTATAAGTATGAAAATAAAAGGTCTCTAGGACACGATATGTCCTTTGGACCAATATTTAAAACATAACAATAACAAATTTGTCAAATTAACTGTAAAATCATCCAATTCGAATTATAGAAGCAGTCCTGTTATGAACTGTTTATAAGTTAAATATACAAATTATCAGCAACATATTCAAAGAAAATCGCAGCTGCTGTAATCATATTAAACGTCTTAGAAATTTATTAATGAATTCGATTGTGATTGAATGATGATCCCAATTTAGCTGAGAAAAGCATTGTATGAAACTTTTTCAAACTAAGCACAATGGGAAATTTGGCAAGTTTTTATAGGTAATATGTAATACATCTACAATAAGATTGTTTTGTTGTTTGAAAAGATGATATAATTTAATGCAATATTTTCATTGAAAATTATATATTTTCTCGAATTGATGATCATTTGTAAACTTTGCTAAACAACAATAAGTTGCAAAATTTTGAAGAAGAAATTTGATGGGATTTATAGATGAATCATAATGAAATGATTCATGTCTAAACCATAAAATAAAAATGGTAAAACTTTTCTGAAGAACAAAGAATTGGATCCTCCTTGACAGTAATCAATTAAAAAACACTCTAAATCGTGGTATAGGTATTGAAAAAATTGCAAACTTTTTGTTCAATTTGCATGAGAATATTGCTCAAGTCGTAGACTTTCCGGCCTGTTAATATTCACATGCATTTAAGATATTTGAAAATGGGGTAAGAGATGTTAAATCATTTTCCAAGCATAAGTAAACCTTTTAATGAGCCTTATATAATTCATTTAATGTTTAATTCGTAGAGAGTGTTACATGATTTTTTTGTAAGAAAAATCCGTTCTTCATTACTGCATTTATTACTATTCGTGCTTCTTTCGAAAGGGACAAGTTCTATGTTTTTTATTTTGCATAACTTTAATATATTTAATGGTATATTAAGCGCATCTTCTGAAAAATGAAAGTTAATATATATTTAAGCATATCGGAAATTCAATATAATTGTAGAAAAAATTAACTGTCTGGAAGTTATCTTTGGAAGAGACACTTTCCCATGTTATTAATTGGAAAGAGTTAATAAACAAAAGAAATATTCTTATTTAATTGTGCAGAATTTTCAATTGAATTCAGTCCATAAATTATTTTACGATTATGAATAGTGAAATAAATAATAATAAGAAACACGTAAATGGCATGGCATAATACAAAATCGTTAAAATTACCAGCAACAAAGAAAATCGAAGACGTAATAATGCTTTCCAAATCAATAATTATAAATCTATAAAATGAAGAAAAAAAACGATATCTCTACACAGAAACCAATGAGGGCATGAAGTTTGTTATTAAAATTCTTCGTCCATAAATTGGTGTTCAAACCTCCCTTGTTACTATCCATGTACAATGTTAACAACAACATAGAGTGATTAAGTAAGGTGAGTCAATATATGGGCGTTCTAGATGGAATAGAGTTCAGGATGTGACGAAGACATCCGTACATTGCCTCCTACCATGTAAAATTTCTTTGCACTCTCCGCCAGGAATCACAAACGAGGTGAAAAATCACCTTGAAACAATTCACGTAACTTTAAAATAATCGTATTTCTTTCACTTTCTGTTTTCCGCCTAACGAACTGTACAAAATTCTCTCTTTTTTTTTATTCATTTCACACAATTAAGGAGATATACACATCGGGTGAATCGTCGCATTTATCTTATGCCATTTATCTAGTCTGGCAGAGTGTCTAAAATTGAACCGAAATTGCAAAGAAAGCTCAAATTAAGTCAATCATTTAAATGACACCTATTTCCGCATACGAGATTGAATGAAAAATTTCTGCCCATGCTTCTGATAGATTTTTGCAAAATGTGACATAAAACAATTTTTAAAAAAACACACACATTCTTCTTTCATCCTGTGGGAAAATTTTCGCTACATCTAAAGTGCTATTCATACAACAGAATATTGCACAAAGTTGGAATTTTAAGACGTAAGGTATCAAAGAAAATTATTTGTGATAAAAGTTCTTTTTTTGGCCCAGTATAATATTAACAATAGTTAAATTATTACTGATTCACTACTAACTTAAACCGGTAAATTAAAAAGATGAACCTAGTTTCTTTTAATAATGTATAAGAATTACCAATCAGATATTAAGTAATTATCAGGCAAAAATAAACCATCGACTAATTTCCAGTTAAATACTGGTTTCAATGGGTTCTAAATCAATTTATACTTGCACTTAATCGATCGCAAAACGTGCTCTCGAGAGTCGTATAATCTTGACATTTGAAAGTCCATTCTTATAGGAATAAATCAAGATTTAATATATAGGGGAGACTGGGGCAAAAAGTCACAAAACGGATATTTTATTTTTTTACAAGCTACTCTAGCGCCTCAGAAATTTCTAATTAGTGCAGTTTTACAGGAAGTTTACTGCTCTACAACTTTGTGAAAGTCAGTTTTCTCTATTTTATAAGGAAATACATTTATCGAGCTGCTTTCTAAAAGGTAATTTTGTTACCATTTTCAAAAATGCTGGGGAAAATAGTACCAGGCGTACCAGGTATGGGATATTATCACATTTGGATTTGCTTTATTACGGGATTTCGTAAATTAAAAAAAAATACCTAGGTGGACATATTTTCATAGGAAATTTTTCCTCTCCACCTTTTTAAAACACAGTTTTCTCTGTCTAAATGATAAAAGCACTTTTCAAGCTATTTTAGGAAAAAACACACAAAAGACTGCTAATCGTTTGATCAATGCAAACAAAAAGCGGCGAGACATCGTAATGACGTTTCTTCTCGCCGTAAGACATCCAAAATTTCTTCGGTCTTTGTTAGTTTTTTGCTCCATTCCTTTTGTTACTTTTTACCCCAAGTGGTCATTTTTAATAAAAGGATTTCTTTACAAAAGAATTTTTGTAAAATTCTAAAATAAATAGTGGTTTCGTATTCAAAGAATCCAAATCATTTAGGAAATATTTACCAGTATTTTGGAAAATAAGTAGGTCAAAATTGATATTTACTGTAAGGATAATATTTCAAAAATGGGGTAAAACTTTTAATATGTTTTATTTTTATTTTATAAATTCCTTGTTCGAATTCTAAGAAGCTTACGACATTGAAGAAGGTCTATGGAGGCCATCTATGGAAAAAAATTTAAACCACTATCTCTTTTATCTTGGAAGATATTGAATTTTCAAATTTTCAATTTGTGACTTTTTGCCCCAGTCTCCCCTACAGGGGTTCTTGGGATTAACGACATTTGGATTAGTGGCATACCGGGATTAGTGACACGTATTTGGAATTTTTTCCTACTATTGGGATCGACTTGGAGCTAATTTGCAATATATTTTTTGAAGTACATTAAAAATTTATAAATTTTTTGACGTAGAAAAATTGAGGATACCTTAGTATGTTTAGAAGAAAAATAGAAAAATATTTCTTTTCTAAAGCTAAAGTTTCTAACACTAAACTTACCAAGACCGGTCAAATTGAGCGGTTTAAAAACTTCTAACTTCTTAAAATTACCACATATTTAAACGGTACAATGTCCCTATCAAACTTTATGAATATCCTAAAATGTGCATGTAATATATTTTTCAGTGTTTAAATTTTAATCTTTTCCTCTTTTCCAAGAAAAAATGTTGAGTATCCTATCTACCGCGGTCTGTCATTATTTGAACGATTCGGAATAAAAAAATATACAAAGGATAAAATAATGGTTTTTGCAGGGGTGGTCCTATTATTTTGGCTACCACTGTATATATCACACTCAAAATCGAAGGACATAATATTATTGCTCTGTCTGAGTAATAGTTCGTGCAATGATGGTGATTAAATAAAATTATCCCCATAGAATTTTTTTGCGAACCCAAAATCTGAAATATAGTTTTTTGTGCTTAACACTTAAATTATTTTCTTTTACAAAGGACTTTTTTAACAGAAAATATTAAATAAGATTTCACCTTGTCAAAAGATAGTACATCAAACCTTGGTATGACCATCCCTTTTGAGCTGTTTCTGTGAATGGATGGATTCGGTTGGTAAAGGAAAAGAACACTAATTCGCATAAGAGCTCTCTCGACACGTTTGGGTCCACTCACATTCATAAGAATTATTCACATTTTCACCGTATCTTGCTGAGAATGGAGAAATGGCTGGGTTTTTGCATTTTGTTATTTTCTTACTGTGGAATTTCTGAATACCTCTTGCGATTGCCTTCTTCTAACTCAGCAATTTTATTGCTCAAAATTCTTTGCTACATATACGGTTTATGATATTGCCGTGTGACCTAAAATTGCTGATCAAGTTGAACTGGTTGTTGGACTCTCTTATGGCTAAAATAATTTACACGATTTTGTATTCAATAGAAATTCAATATTTTCCGGGCATACATTCTCCACTCTTGCAAAAGCATATTCTTCCAAACACTTTAACATCTTCTTCATCATCTACCTCAATGGCGTGCTCTTTTTTTTCTGCATTCACCACATGAGGTATACAGTTAAAGATCGACAAGTGGATCATCTCAAGGTGTTTCTAATCAATCTTTGTATCAGATTCTGATTTTCCAATTAGAGTGTTGAAATCGCTCAAAGAAATGCGTTTCTCTCGAAATTCTTCGTGAAATTAAATAACCTTCGAGTACGGGCGTTTTAGAATATCAGGATTATACTATAATTGGTTTCATCTGCACTTGCAGTACCACCGTTAGAATTTGATCTTAAACGGAAACTTGGACATTCTGAAATATACCACATTGCGCGAGGAAGATATATACGTATAAGGAGCTTCAGTGTTACATGTCCATTATGCTGGAGCAATTACGGTATATTTCAGCTTGGGATCGCGTACAAATTCTTAGTGCAATCTTAAGAGTATATAACAGTTGATTAACAATTTATTAGTTAAGAAGAATCTCCGGGAGAATCATTCAGCAAAGGAATACCGTAAATTCCAATTGCAATCGCGCTTCGAAAATGGGGGGAAAAAGGTCAATAATTTTATTGTCTTTGCGTACACGATTTTAACTGTAAGACTTATCTGTGTCTCATATGGGCAAATACCATTGATTTCTTTATAAATTTCCCCATATATACTATCACTGGGAGGAGCACAGTGCAAATACTTGGGAGTGATGTAAGTCAACAAGAGAGTGACTAAGAGCTTTTAGCTATAGTTTTCTCAGATGACTCAAAGCACAATTCATAGTAATGCTATGTCCAAAATTTTCTCTCATGATCGTTTAAGAGTGAAAGAAAAAGTTTGACCAACACAGATAATCAGCATTATGGCATATTACACATTACTTTGATCAATCTCCTTCATTTTAGTTTATTGCAAAGTTTATCGGATAATTTGTACAATAGGATAAGTAATTTAAATTACTTAACTTAAAGAAAAATGATATTACTATAGGGTAAGTGTGCCAAATTTCGGCATAGTTGCATGCAAGCGTCAAAGTCTCAAGTTTGAAATGTAATATTTTAAATACAAATTGATTTTTTTATTCTTTCTTCTGAAAGAATGTTGCTGAAAACCTTGTAAAGAGCTTACCGTCTTTATTTACTCTAAAATCAGTCTTAATACATTTTAAAATGAATAAAAATATAGACATAGTTTGGTGCCCTATTTCGGCCATCTTCATTCTCACAGTTCCTTGCCCTTCGGGAATTCTTCCAATATCTTTTTCACGTCATCTGGTTTGTCGAAGCTACATTTTTTGTTATTCTTTTGCATTGTATAATCTCTAGAGTACGTAAAATCTAAAAGTTCATGGAAATTCGAGGAACAAAAAAGGTGGGCGAAATTGTAAGCTGTCCGGAATTTGGCACATTTACCCTAATTTCAACATCAATTCTTTGTTAATTACAAGTTAAAAGAATTTTTTAAGTCTATCACATTTAATTTTTAATGAAATGGGAAAGCGTCTGAACTATGCGGAATGCTCGAACTCGTGACTTTTTGATGCTACAGTAGATTCTCGTTCAATCGGCTCTTTAGGTGTGATTTTCAATCGGGCGCAAAATTTTGTTGACGATTTTCACGTTTAATTATGAAGTTAATTCGCTCAAATTCGCTGTAGTTCTTCCTATTTTATCGTGACTCTTTAAATTTGAGCGCTTTTTGTGGAATTTATAATGATTTTGATGCCCAAATCTCTCGATAATTTGGATGATATTTTGCCCCATATGCCCGATTGAGAGAGAGTCTACTGTATTTCCCCTTGTTTTATCGTGATTCTTAAAATTTGAGCGCTTTTTGTTTAATTTATAATGATTTTAATGCCCAAATCTCTCGATAATTTGGATAACCTTTTGCCCCATATGCCCGGTTGCGAGAGAGTCTACTGTATACCCTAAAATTCTAATATACTGTTCAATACAGTTAAATTTCAGTATAAAATTAAATACTAATTCATAACCAGTATATTGTTGGTTTAGAAATCTCTTGGAACTAATTCATACTTATCCGGGAATCCAAGACCATTAAAATGAATCCAAACTTGTCTTAATTGGTTAAGAAATAGACTCTACATACCTAACTTAACTTTTAACTTTGAAAAATAGTATTAAATGTCAATCTTAGAAATTATGTCAGTACATTTTCTTACGATAATTCAAACGTAACTAAAAATATCAAAATAGAAAAAAACAATTATTAAATTGAAATTAAAATGTTTGATGATAAACTTTTATTACAACGTTAAATACTTTGTATTTTTAAAGAGAAACATGAGATCTATTATCAACCGAATGATCAATTGGTGATCTTAATGATCTATGAAAAAAGAGATATTATTTTCCTAAAGTATTTGAATATAGAAAAGAAAACGATCAACTCATTCGATAATCTCACAATTAATCGATTCTAAGCATGTTTTTAGGCTACATTAATATTTTTGTGGGACAATTTAGCCAATACAAAATTCAAGAATCTCCTAGTTCAATTAACGGAGCTTCAACCTGACATTTTGATATTATAATAAATATATAATTCTTGCCACTTCTTTTTATCGAATTTTATTCGATTTCTTCATCAAAGTCCAAGTCAAGAGTCTTTCTACCTCGAAGGTCACCTCACTTAACTCTTAATCTGTTCCGAGAGTTTCTTGACACGAACAAGATGCTGAGAATAATAAAGAGGGAAGTCGACGTGAAGACAAATCATACATTGAGGATGAAAGTCTCTGAAGATACGCACCAATAATGTTTCTTTATTGTCGAAAATCCTAATATCTCTTCTCTAAATTTATTATTTATTCTTTTTCGCATTTGTAATTTTTATGAGTGTACTGACATCTTTTCTAAAGATGATAAGAGGTGTGCCATCATGAGACACCGGTTTGGCACCTGCTGCTAAATTAAAAGTATTCCATCTCTTCAGCATTTTGTTGCCACGAGAAATCGAGCAAAAGATAGAATGGAGAAGAGATCTCAAGAAAAATTAGTAAGGCAAAAAATGTGACAAGAAATTCAACGAAATAGGACAATGACCCTAAATGCTTCCTACAATTTCTCTGTCCTCATCATCAAAGATTTTCTTCTTAGTCCGACACATTGTCCCCCTTTTTGCATGTCCCTCTTCACAATAATTACACAATGTTGCGAGAAAAATGTGCGATTTTTTGGACTTGGTGTTGTGAAAGCGTTTCAATACAATGGAGAAGTCATCAGCAAATTGAAGGACAGGGGAAAAAAAACATACCGACTCATTGGATTATTTCATTGCAAATTTGCAGTAGATTTTCAATGAGTTTTTGCAAGTTTACACACAGTCAATCATGGTCAGAGTACTTAATAAAATTATGCTCATGCATTTGATAAGTCGTTTTATACTTATTTTTTTTCTTTTAACGATTAAAAGCGAAACAATTTTATATAGTAAAAGCTGATATAATATACAAACGCATAAGAAATTATTTTAACCCTTTAAGGACAATTGGGACACCGGCGTCCCATAAAGAAAATAATTTTTCCTGACTACCTAAAGTTATTTTTTTCTTATGCCTGTACATAATTGTAAAGTAGAATGTTCAAGGAATACCGGAATATATTTTGCAAGTCTAGCTATTTGATATGTAGTAAATATTTAAGCTCAAAAATGGCGAATTTTTAAATTTTCAAATTGATAATTGATTTTATTTAATTTTTATATTTCTAATTTTTTTAAGCAAAACCCTTTTGGCAATAAAAACCACAATACTCATACGTAATATTTTTCATTAAAGCGAAAAATATTATTCCTTGGTATTGTCAGAAAAATTACTTAAATTTTTGGGCTATTTTTGTCCCTATCGTTCATAGAAGCACAAAATACACCAAATCAGACTCTGTTGGACTTTCCAAGGTTAGATGTAAAATTTAGCATTGATTATGTTTCTCAGTTTAATTTTTACTGTTGATTTTCAGTCCGTAAAAAGTGTCTCGTCGTTAAAGGGTTAAATACAAAGAAAATGCTCATACATAGAAAGTTCATCATACATGGTATTCATCACTTAAACCCAGAAATAAAGTATTTGCTCGACCGAAGTATATCTTAAGAGTAAAATCAATTGAATTTGTTATTTTCATGTAGGGGGAAATGGTGCACATTTGAAGTTGGGATTTTTCTCCTATGTTTAAATGGAACTGAGCCATATCATAATGTAATTTAGCTTCTCAATCTGTTTGTGCAGCTAAATTATATCACGATAAGGCTCAACTCTATTTAAAAATAGGTTAAAAATCCCAATTTCAAATATGCCCCATTTTCAAAAGTGTGGTCACTTCCTCCTAAGCAAATCACGAAATTTAGCGAATGGTTCTCATCTTTCATCCACTCAAAGAACTCAAAGTAATTGTTTTTACTTTTAGTATATATTCGGTAGAGCAAAATTTCATTTTTGGGTATAAGTGATTAATCTATGTACAACGAACTAGTGAGCGGTTTACTTCTATATTATCATTTTGAAAAAAATATGTCTCACAATTCTCATAAAATAAAACATTTTACTAAAAATTATCTAATATGCATGAACATAAATTAATGAAGTACGAAGACTTTCAATCTTACAATGCCTTGGTAGTACACAGAAAAAAAATATTTTGTAAAAATGTTCGTAAAAGTTTGTGAATTCCTATTGGGGAGTTACGAAATGCTCGAAATTTTTGTTTATCTGACGTATATTTAAGAACATTTACGAACAAATGACAAAATTTTACGAACATTTTTTGTGTGTTTACGAACATTTACGAACAAATGTTTGTAAAAGTACAAAAAAAGCTCGTCAAGTGATCATGTTACGAACAATGTTTGTGAAAAAAGTACAAACTTTTACGAGCTTGTTTGTGGGTTATACGATTTACAAGAATTTCGTAAATCCTCAATAGGAATTCACAAACATTTACGAACATTTTCACAAAATATATTTTTCTGTGTAGGGTTCCTTGAAAAGTCTTACTTGCCAATCTTTCTAAAAAATCCTAAAGATTACCAACAGCACTGAAATATTAAAAATTCGGAACTTCAGAACAAATTTATTTTCATTATAATTTTTTATTACATTTCATAATCTTAAATTTCCAAAGACATTGCGTTCTCAAGTCGGAGAGTACAATTTAATTCATAATACCAAATAAGAGTTTATTTAGTTTAGATACCAGAAAGTTGAAATAGAGATTTTTTATGTTGAAATAAAATTTGTCAGTGAATTTTTGAGTGTGTTGATTTGACTGGTAAGCAACATAAATTTGATGACTCGAAAGAAACCAAAAGTTCTACCTCCGCAACAATTGTGAATACAATTTAACTTTTATTCTCCATGAATGAGTGAGAGAGAAGTGAATTGAGAGAACAACATGAACACACAGTGAGGCTGTAAAAGTTGGCTTTTAGGAGTCTTTTGTGTTAAAAGTCGATCATCCAAATAGTTAAAAGAATGATGATGCTAAAGATGAAGGCCTTCTTTTTTTTGCGGGAGCGATGGAGAAAGAGAAAGAGTCTCCAATGCTGAATGATTGGTGGTTTGGAGGGAACATGTTAATATTGAAGGCAGTGAAGCACAAAGTTGAAGCATTTTCTTTTTGGATTTGAGAGCAGGAGAGCCACGATGAAGAATGCAATATTCCGCCTCGTCGTCCAGACAACCACACAATTTGAGTACTTCTTTTGTATGTCGATGAACTGGATGATGTTTTGTAATAATTCCACACGTCTTTGCTTTTCTTTATTTTTTCGCGTTTTTTTTTAAATAATTTCGGTGGGTTTTTACTGAGCCGTAAAAAATTATTCTCCTTCAGTTGGAACTTTCTCCTCTTCAAGAAAATTTCAGTGAGACTCTAATATAAAATAAATAAATCCCACCGTAAAATTTTCTGAATGCACTATTTTACAGTTTATTCTTTCAGCAATGATGGGCTGATGATCAACTTCCGAAATTGAGAAAATTGCTGTATGTGTTGCATAACTAATAACTGAATATGTCACTGCAATCTCTTTTCTAGACATTCAACAATTTGTTGCACGAAAAGCATTTTTGGGATTTGTTCCAGATTTTGTTGGAGTTTGTAAAATTGAGTGCAGCAGTTGGTTTTGTTCCTTCAATTGTGACATCATTCCCGCGCATTTATCTCTCATTTTAGGACAAGCTAGAAATTATTTATAAACATCTCGTATTAGGATATTTCTAGCGCTCGTCGTCTCTTAACTCTTTCGCGTCCATAGGGTCACATATGACCCGGGGAAAAAAGTTTCTTTTTGGCTATTTACATTAATTGAAATCTAACTGGAGTCTTGAGAAAATGAGCCAAGAATCTTACATCCTTCTATTATGATGTCGTGCACGAACAGATAGATTTCAATTAATGTAAATACCCAAAAAAAACTTTTTTCCCCGAGTCATGACATTACCCTATGGACGCGAAAGAGTTAATGAAAGGTGTGACTCTCTAATTTCAGTCACACAAATATTAACGAATTTCTCTACACAGAAAAATATGCTGAAGATGGAATTTTGGAAAAATAGTCCAAAAGTGGCTATAATCCACAGAAGTGTCGTAAGACATATAAAGTCATACAAAATTCTATCTGAAGAAAATTATATAAGTAAAATTATATAAAAATAAAAAAATTTATAAAATTATATAAATTGCCTATTCCATCTCTATGCAGATGACCTTCAAATCTATGTGGATGGTGATCCTACCAGTCCCTTGGGCGCCTTTGAACATATGAATTCCAACCTTTCTAATATTGAGCACTGGGCGTCTTCGAATGGTTTGCTTTTAAATCCGAAAAAGTCTCAAGCCATCGTTATTTATAAGAGAACAGCTTCTTTTGATTTTTATCCTCTACTCCTTCACGGAGAAATTATTCCCTTTGTTGATCAGGTAAAAAACCTTGGGGTAATCTTCAATTCCTCTTTGTCTTGGTCAGATCATGCCACATCAATTTGCCGTAAGGTCAACTATTCTTTGTACACCCTTCGACGCTTCCGGGACATCACACCTTATGACACTCGCTTGCTCCTCGCGAGAGCGCTTCTTCTTCCTTTCTTTAACTACGGAGCAGAACTCTTCTTTTCGGCGGATAGTGACACCATCCGTCGTCTAACAGTTTCTTTCAATAATTGTGTCAGGTATATCTGTGGCTTAAATCGCCGGGACCATATCACTCCCCATAGAAATGTATTTATTGGCTGTGACCTTACTTCACACTTAAACTTAAGAGCTGTGCTCTTTCTATTTAATTTGTTAATATTTGGGTGTCCTCAGTACCTATCGAGTCTTCTGGTTAGGGGGGGCTCGGCCAGGGTTCGGGGACTCATAGTGCCTAAGGTCAGGAGTGACTGTCTTTACCGGTCATTATTCGTAAAGGGCGTAGTTATTTTTAACTCCGTTCCAAGTGATCTGCGTAGGTCTGCAGATGGCATCCGACGCTTTTTTCAGGCTGAATCTTAAGAGAACACTTATTGGATTTTTTTTTCTTATTTAATTTTCATTTACCTTTCTTATACTATTGTAAATTGTTCTTTTATTTTTCTTTTTCCTTTTTTTTGCTGCTGTTTTTTAACTTGTTTTTCTTTTTTCTTTATCACAATTGTAAGAGGAATGAACCCTATTTTTGTGATTAAATAAATATTACTATTACTATTACTATTACTAATGCTAAAAATATTTTTTTTTAATATTTATTAATGAATCTGCAATTTTATTTTATGCTTATGGACATAATTAATTTCTTTAAATTCAAATTATTATGATTCAATAACAATAGTGAACTCATATAGTCATATGGTAACAAATTGACGTTAAATGCTATCAATTTGTTAGATTGACGTCAAATTGAAGCTGTTAAATCAAGTTAAACTGTTAAATGTTAACATAATTTAGAGTTTTCGATTAAACTCTAATAACCTCTCATTATATTTTTAATCAGATCATGAAAAAACACGCATAGGGTAAAGTGATATAATTTGGAATTAGTGTTGCAAGTTGGACAATACGCCGGTACAAGTTGGACATGGCTTTTTTCTTGACAAATACAGTACAAAATTTGTTTTTGAGCACAAGGAACCAAATTATACAACTAAAGCATTAAAAATATACAAATAAAAATGAAGTACTAAATTTATAAATTTACTGTCCAAATTGTACTGCCTTTCTAAAAATATGATTTTTCATTAAATAAAATTTATTGATATATTTGTTAAATATAAATAATAATGCTGACACAATATTCCATGAAGAAACTAGACTTTCTCGTAAGAAGGAAGTAGACCTTCCTTCCAGAAAAAAAATCCTGTTAACCTAAAGGGGATTCGAACCCGGAACGCTTGCATCAGAGAACGAGTGCTCTACCCATTTACAGGGTTCAGACCTAGGACTTAGCCATATGGCTTAACTTGTCTAATTTCTTATCAGTCAAGATTTTTTGGAAAATTTTGACTTAGGATTGGATAATCAGAGTAAATGGTCCATTAGAGTCTGATAAGCTAATAAAATTGCTTGTTATTCATGATTTTGAGACTTTCGGGAACTGGGCTAAACCTTTAGTTTGAAGACCGCTATTGAGTGCCCATATTTGTTAAAGGGGTCTCAGTCAAAATCCCGAATGGGTCAAAATCCCGAAAGCCAAAATCCCGAATTCTTAAAAGTGTCATAGCTACTTCCGCGATTGCACTCGCGCTTGCTGGAGGCAAAGGGAAATCTTCTGTGTCTTAGGAAATTATTCTAAACATTTTCCTCCATATAATTTCATCCCTTTCAGGATTTCGAACATTCGGGATTTTGGCTTTCGAGATTTTGGCCGTTTCGGGATTTTGGCGTTCGGGATTTTGGCTGCCACCGTTGTTAAACTACTACTTAAATTTTATGTTATTATATTAACCTTAGTTCTAGAGAGGAATCAGGTTGTAGTATATTGAAAAGAAAATTGTGATACCATCTCTACTGATCTTCTCCACTGTTATGTGAGACATAAAATTAGTTTATTGAATTATCCGTAGGGACATGACGAAAAGTCTCAGGAAGATGAAGTTGATTCAAAATCGCTTTTTTCAAACGTGCATCAACAATATAAAACAAAGTCTGAAGGGGAATTCTGTAACAGTATGACAATGTCATAAAACAAATTTAAGAATTTTTATGTGCGTAAATTCGGAAAAAAATAATTGAAAATCAGATTTACATCACTTACTAATAGCTTCATAGAGCTTCTTGCAATGGCTATTCGATGCTCATTGGTCTTCAGTGTTGTCCTACTCCCATGTGTTATTTTCTCACGAAAATTTGTCATATGACATTGTCAAATCGTTACAGAATTCCCCTACTGGTTAGTTTTCCTTACATATTTTCTTAATAATATAATATTAATTCATTATCCCAATAATTGGAAAGTAATTTATGCCTGATACCGCCCCGTTATCCGCTATACCGAGAGAATTTATCATCCGATCTGAAATCCGTTCGTTACCGTCTCAGCGTTTTTAACCAGCCTCAGAAGATAAACGACAGAAATGCTTCTTCACGGTTGAATGAACAAAAATGTTCCTGCATTAATTACGGACAAAAGTTGTATAAAAAGCTATTATGAACTAGTTATTATACATTTTACGAGAAATTCATAAACTTACACAAGGTTTTACGAAGATTTAAAAAAAAGGTTTTCTACGTACAGTAGAGTCTCGCTATAGGCCATATTTGGTTCCAGATTTGACACTTGGGTCAAACTATAGTCTATGTCATTTTTTAAAATTATCAACAACTTTTAATATTGAAATATTTAAATTGCTCTATTACTCAATTAAAGTTGCCAAAAATATTAAAATATTTATGACAACATTGCATGTCGCGTACTAAAAAACATAACCTAACTTAAAATCAGTGTTTTGAAATCAAAGGTCGATAAATTGTGGACTTTAGAACAATGGCCTATAGCGGGGTTCTACTGTATACATTTTTATGTAAAAAAATCTATATTAAACAAATTTTAGAGAATACGATATATTTGTTCAATACAAAAGATATTAAAACCATCATTTTAATCAAACTAACAAAATTTGAATAGCAAATTTTGCCTGTTTTTTCTTTTTTTTTTTGCTCGAAAGCGAACTTCCTCTGACTTTTTATAAGACAATCATCAAATTTCTGTGGGTGTATCGTATTTCAGCAACACAAATGGTAAAATTTCACAAAAAATTCCATAAAAGATCAAATACCTTTAGTCAAATTTTCATATTCAAATCCATGATTGATTTGTTGTGATAGAAAAAGCATCTAAATTTCATCATTAGTGGCATCTTAAGAGGCACCATCCAAGAGAGAGGCATCTAATCTCTCTATTAAGGTGTGATGTAAATTTAGAAATTATCACCCTCTGAATTCAACTTTAAGATTTATGAGGGTTTTAAAAGAAGTGATGACGAGTTGAACAACCAACTATTCGTGCTAACACTTCTTTCACCTACTCCCATAGGAATATTCATGCACTATCCACCTACAGGAAGAGTACGAAACTGAATATAATTCCCACAGAAGTGCCACAAGAATTTGCTGAAACCATCGTGTGGCTTGATGAAATAATAGAGAAATAATTGGTCAGGAATTAGTTTAAAATTTAAAGAATAGCAAATTGTGAACGTATTGAATTTGAAATCACTGATTTTTTCTAAATTACACCCACTCACTGTTTCTATAAAATGACTTAATATTTTTTTTGAAAAATACATTTAAAAAAAAATAACTAATAAATTCATGAATTAAGTGACACGAACTCTAAAATGCCGTTCGTGATCTTGACTTGAGTTTGGAGTCTCGAGAAATCTCAGCCACGACAGCGTCTCTCAATGTGAGAATTGTGGGAGAATGAGTTGACTTCGGTGGATGTAAAAGGGGCCCTATTGTTATCAACAAAAACGAAAAGATCAATTTCTCTTTCGGAATGATTGTGCGCGAGCCGGAAGGCATTTACTGCAATCGAAAGAAATATTCTACACTCAGAGAAAGTATCAATTAGTTATTTATTGAAAAGTTGTTTTTTTTTCAACAATGACTTAATGTTCGATGAATGGTTTGCATTTTTGATTGTGATTGATCATGTCATGCAATAAATCATTTTCAAATCAATTTTCATATTTTAGTAAAAACCCAATGGCATAATACTTTTTTTTTGTTAAAAAATAATTACAAGATTAATAAATTATTACTTTTAGCCTGTGTAGGTGAATATTACGCTCATATATAGAGCGTTGATTTTCAATAATTTTTTTCTAATTGTTTTTCAAATTCAAAAGGATAATCAATGAGAAAGAAAATGTATTATACCTAATTATTGAGGCAAATCTGAATTTATTTGAAAGGTCTTGGAATTATGAATGAGTTTTAATCCGTTCGGAAGTATGAAAAAACGCTAACGGATCTAGGGTAATATGTGGTATTTCTGGTCAAGGTGCTTTTCGGGATACAATATGGGTAAGGTAAAGTACCCTCTAGTCGGGCGGTTTCTCAACTCGGCCAGTTGAATTATTTAACCAATTTTTCAACGTTTTATAGTCAATTTCTATGAAATTTTCACTGATTTACGTTATATATAATATAATACACCTTCTAATGTTAAATCGGTAAGACCATATTAAAACAAATCTAAGTAAATTGAATAAATAGTCGCACTGGCCGAGTTGAGAAACCGGCCGACTACAGGGTACTTTGCCTTACTTCTGGACTCATCAAAAATCCTCTAAATATTTATTTTCTTATTATTTTTAAGTTCTATGTGAAATATTAAGTTCTTTACGTATCAGATAAATATAAAACTTCTGAAATTTTATTTAATTTAAAGTGTAAAATACGCGTGTATTCACAGAGATAAATCCGAAAAGTCAAAATAACATTCCGGAAATATTAATTTTACCCTGCAGTATTGATCCAAAATCGGTGTAAACATTACCCTTTTTAGATGTATTAGGGGTTATAGTTACCATTTTTCATGTTAATTTTACCATTAAAAAAAAGTTAATCGCACCCTCTTTTTATTCTCATTTATTGTTCAGTATCACATTCCACTTTTTACAAAACCTTCAGTGTGGTCAATTTTGCAGATGTCAATACAAACAGTGCTGAGTTTTTTCGATTTAAGCCACTTTACATGTGAAATTTAAACAACATTTTTATGGAAGAGTGAAGTTTAGACCTTCTACTTAAAGATAAACAAGCAGGCTCAGTGACATTTATTTGCTTAATAGCGATTTTTGTCTGTCCCGAAATACCCAATAATTGTCCCGAAATAGACCATTCTTACTTTTTTACATTTTTTGCTATTTTGAATAAAAAATTATCCATTTTTCGACATTTTTCGGTAAGAATCTTATTCTGGATAGAATAAGGAACATAAATATTTGTATCAACAAAGAAAAAAAATAATTTGAGAAGTCTTTAGGGTGTTTGAAATTTGAAAGTGCTAAAAAATGTCCCGAAATACCACACGTTACCCTACTACCGACAATTTTTCCTCTAAATTCACTTGTTCCTGTGCAAATTTTGGTGTTCTAGAAAACTTTTACAACCGATTATGAACCGGTTACTTTTCTTACCACGTAGTGGAAAAAATAGTTAAAGACGTGAACCGGATTACTTTTCCCATAAGTTGAACTTTTAAACCTTTTTGTTCTGCATCTAGACCAGATGTGAGCAAGAACTGTTTGAAACCGAACAAACGTCAAATGAAAATTCTACGTCAATGGTCAAAACGCTGCCAGGACGAACTTATTTTGACATTTATTCGGTTTGAAACGGTTCTTGTTAACCTCTGATCTAGACAATTAAAACAATACTGTTAAAAACAAAAAGGGTCAAATTAATCCTTTTCGAAAGGATGGATCATATTTGAACCTTTGAAAGGATCACTGTCTCTTGAAATTTTGTATGCAAATTTATCACTTTAGATTATGTTTTATCGCGAACTTATTGCTGATACCATATTTCTCTCATCTGAGCGAACATCAAAATTGAGTTTATCACTGTTTTTGTTCGTTTATTCCAGAGGTTAATAAGTGTCAAAACAGGGACACTTTCAAAGGATCCTCGGTGATCCTTTCATTTTTACCAGTTAGATCAATTTGACCCTTTTATTTTTGCCGCAGTGTACCACTTAACGTATGTCATAGGAAAAGATCTTTAGATCTAAAAGGCAAGAAATAAACTGAAATCTAATCTAATATTCTACTCTGAAAAAATGTCGTGTTAAATAAACAAATGGATTTTGTTGAAATTTTGTCAAAAGGATTTTATTTACCAATTTGACAAAACTTTTTCTTGCATTTTATATGGAAAAACACCCTTTTGACAAACTTTTAATAAGATCCAGTTGGCCGCCGATTTGACAAAACTTTTCCATATTCTGTATGGAAGAACATCCTTTTTACAAATTTGTCTTGTTAATTTGACAAAACATATTTTTCGGAGTAGTTAGGGAATACAGCATCAAAGTCACAATTCGATCATCTTGCGAAGCTGAGACGCTTTTGCCACCCTTTCTACGTTAGATTCAATTTGAAAATTAAAACCAAAACCGAAAAAAATGTTTTTTCAACATATTTTCCTATTTTGTATTTAATTTCTACCAAAAAAC
Organism: Phlebotomus papatasi; assembly: GCF_024763615.1. Lineage (NCBI taxonomy): Eukaryota > Metazoa > Arthropoda > Insecta > Diptera > Psychodidae > Phlebotomus > Phlebotomus papatasi. The sequence continues at coordinate 46,990,221 of NC_077223.1, forward strand.
AATCTTCTGGTTTTCCCAAGGTTCACAAAATATTTGTGTATTTTCTGTGGGAACCTCAGATAAAATCATTTTTTCTCAGTGTAGATGCATGTTCTTTGATACCATGAATATAAAGAGATGGAAACGAAGTAATTTTTCAGTGGCATTTATCTATTGGGATTGAAATTTCCGGCAAGTGAAGAGGTCTTTTTGAGTAATTGAAAGTGTTTCATAAGAAAATTCACTCGATTAATTTATAATGTGTTTGATGGAGAAAGATTTCAGCTAATATACAATTTCATGCTGTTACTCCAGGCAATTCCTCAAAAGTATGGATGGAAGTGTTTGTGCATATTCTCATTTGCAGACGAACTTTATTGGGGCATCCTCGAGTGGGAATGAAGCATGGAGTTATATTACAAACATTTGTGCACTTCAATAAGGACCATTGAGTTTTAATTTTAGAAATTGGCAGACTCTTGGAGATGCTTGACTTTTCCATGAGAAATACAGGAAATTCCGCAACAATTCTTTTGCAAATCGACGTCTGCATCCGCGAAAAAGTGCCTCTTCTCAGAATGTCTGATGATGGTTAGAAAATGAAAGAAACTCATTGTTCTCGCAAGACGACGCGGTTATGCAGATTATAGGCAGATATAGATTTCAAGGAGGAATTTCAAATGTCCAAGGAAAACTGTTAACTGATTTTTTACGTTCGTGAAATTGATGGGAATATAATGGTGTTTCACGTTAAATTATTTGTTAACACGAATTTAATTTTTTTTTGTGCATGATGTACATCAAATGAACATGTGAAAGGTAATTTAATATATCAACTTATTCCCCTGTTGTCTTCATCGGTGAATGAAAACATACATTTTTTCCAAAAAGTCAAGACTTTTTCCTCAAAGCATTAAATCACTTTATAACAACACAAAAAAAACAGTCTTTTATTTGAGCACAAAAATTAGATATTTGTGTGAATTTTTAATTCTCTCTTGCAATCTCATGATTTCAAACACTGAATCACAATGAACTTTCATTTGAGATACAATAAATAAAGTGGTTTTTCTTTACACATCAGACGCTGGTTTGATAATCCGGTCAAATATTGAATTTAATTGAGAGGAATTTGATGTCTTGAATAACAAATAAATTTAGATTTTATTTCTGGAGAAAATATCTCTATATTTTGTCGAATAGATTTTTTTTTGGGACAGCTCATAATGAGATTTATAGGAATAATCATGCAAATTCTCAATAAAAAAAAACATTTCCATTAAAGCGGAAATTCTAATTCTTATGTCTCAAGTGCCATTCAAAATCTCAATTCACCAGAGCGACTTTCAATTAATCTCCCAGAGTCGAAAAATGGAGCCACGAACAAGGTCAAGCCAGTCGCTTTAAGCGGAAAAATGTCCAACGGCAACAAAAAAAGGAGATCACAATCTAACGCATTTATTTCTTCATCTCTGTTGGATGATATTTAAACTCACATCAAGTGCAGCCAGAAGGAATGTAACATGACACTTCTTAAAGGCACAAGAATATTCCCACATTGCAGGCTCAAGCCACCGAGAAATTTGGAAGGAAAATTGCCCTCTTTAGAAAGTCATTAAAAGAGAGACTGTTAAGTGATAAATAATATCTTCTTTCATTGATAAAGTTGGTGGCAGCCATCAATAAAAAAATTTACGATATGCACTTTAGTTTGGAGGTTTTCTTTCAATAAAACCAGTATCCTCGAAATCCAAAAAATAAACAACACAAAGAGTTTGATTCAAGCAACTCTTAATGCAATCAAGGTGCAAAGATTGACTGATGGTGTACCAAAGTTAATGAAATTCTGACAAAATGTTTCACTTAAGATAGTGCAAAAAATGCGAATTTTTAATGAAGAACGAGGAATTAACTTTGATTTTCGTAATCAAGCTCTCACGTTTTTAGAATTGTCATATAATCCGCGTTATGAAAGATAACCATCTTTTCTCCATTTAAGACAGAAACGACAGAAACACTGTTATGCCGTAAATGACTTTATCTTAGTTATTTCTTTTGTGGAAAAACTTTGAACAAAAGTATTTAATAAAACAAAAGATTATTCACCTAGAGACATAATATTTTACTTAAAATTTTTAATATAAACAAAATTATGTTTTGATTATAGAGTCAGGAATTAATTAATTAATTGAATAAATAATATTTATTCAACGTAAGACAAATTATAAATACTTTTTTTTATATGTAACACAATTTAGGCTACCAGTAAAATTTTGACGTTGTAGTTAAAAAAATTTCTTTTTGATCAGGAAAACATCTGAAACATTTTTATTTAAATTATAGTCCATTGAGTTTTGATCTTATTTAAAAAAAAAAATGTAGTTTTCTCAAAAATTCCATGTCGATTTCACTGATTTTCATGCTCTGAATTGACATAATCTTTATTTATAACTTTTTTATATTATCGGGTGTCAATGATTTCCCCAATTTGCACATTTCAAAATTTTACTAGGGGAAAGCGCGCTACCTTCGGACAATTCTAGCTTCGAACAAGTCGTTTTTTCTATATGTTTTTTTTTAATGAATTTGCCCCATTATAGTATTACATTTTAATAACTAGACCACTGAAAAGCCCCCGTGGGTCAAATCCATTAAGAACATAGAAAAAAATGAATTGTTCGAAGCTACAGTCGTCAGAAAATAATGCGCTTTCCCCTATGTAATTCCTTTCTGATTTTTCTTGCAATATAACAATTATGTTTATTTTGAGTAAAAATGAAGCTTTCGCGATAAGAACACATGTTTAGTTTTAAAATTATTTTTCAAAAGTTAACATTGTCAGCATAATACAGTACAAATAATTTTATAGAGCTAGATATCATGGATTATTATTCCTATTATGAAAATTCAGAGGAAATATCTTATATACACATAACACAGTGAGGAAAGATACAGGGATAATCGTTGGTTTGTTTTTTTTTATCACGATTATTGTTGTAAGGTTATACAAATATACGCTTACACCAAATATGCAGAAAGGTGTAATCTATTAATAAATAATTTTAATATTGTGTGAAATGAAACTAAAATGTATAAAGGATAGTGAAAATAAGGTGTACGGAGGTGGGTACTTTGTTTTACGAACGTGAGCAAACCAGGGCAGCTTTGTAAAAATTGCCACTAAATTTTTATTTTCCTGTAGACAAAAATCAAAAAAGGGTTCCAGGAATTTTGCGAGGTGGGAATACGAATCTAATAAGAAAAAAATCTTTTTTTTTAATAATTGTATAATTTATAATTGATTCGACTTGTGTGATTCGGTGAAAAGTCATGAAACTGTCATATAATTATCCGTACGAAGCTGCAAAAGGTTTCCCTAATTTTGGAGGTACAGTGCCCGCTTTGTATTCCGGATGATTGCGAGGCAATATGACAGATGTCCGCTTCGTAATCTGGATGGATTTTTCGAATTTGTTCATCGTCTCGAAAATATAATACAAGATTTTTTTTGTAGAATTAGTAATAAAAGTTTTAAAGAAGATTAAAAAGACATAATTAGAGTATTCTATGCTATTATACTTCATTTATTAAACAAAAACTTCACAAGATAATTCATTTTCATTGGTGAACAGACATGCATACATAACCTCAAAATTATTTTATATGTAACCGTCGAGAACTCGTCCGGATTACGCCGATCCGGATTACAGAGTGGGCACTGTACTGACACAAGCCTGCTTGGAAAATATGGGATATCGTTTCCTCATATACGGGAAACTCTTTCGTTAACTCTGGAACTTCCTCAGAAACCCGGAAAATTTTAATGAGCAATCGGGAATCAATGAAAATTTTGGTAACTATTCTCAGAAACGGTAAGCTAGGACATTCTCGAGAATTCGAGAAATGCTCCAGATCTCGCGGAAGGCGAACGCCCCTATATAACTCCGAAATTGTTGGGAAAAGCGGGAAATTTTGAAGATGCCAGAGAACTCATGAGAATGCTAAAAACACTTGGCAACCCGTGGATGCCCCACCAAACCGGGAAACATTCGTGCATTCAGGGAACTCGAGAAATTCTCGGAAATATTATGAATGGAAACTTTATGGAACTAAGAAGGTCCCTGGAAATCGTCGGAACCGGGTATATATCTTTAACATGCGGAAATATTGACAACTACACAATTGTGTAATTTTATACACAAATTTTACACATTGTGTACACAAAAATTACACAAATATGTAAATTTACAATGAAAATTATATTAAAACATCCAATAATTTTTCCAATGTATGTTTCTGTTAATAAAATTGAGACATTTTGGGACATTTTCTTTCACATTTCTGAAAACTAAAATCGGAATAATTGATTTGAAAAATCGAATCTTATTAATAAATTATAATTTTTATTGGTTTTCTTTGTAAATTAATTTCAGAGTTTCTACATACAACCATGGAATATTGTTCAAAAATTTAAGTTTAAAAATGGTAAGAGAATATGCAATTGTTTGGTTGAATTCTGAAATTTATGGATTCAATATTACTCAGGAGAGAGTTATTAAATTCACAGTGGTGTACAGTTTTTGAAGATTTTTCATATAAATTTTGGAAGTGCCAAAATGGAAATTTATAGGAAAGAGTCGGAAGCGATATCCATAATAATTGATATTACTCTTAATTTAAATGATATCCAATTTTTTGCAAAATATTTATGATGTACACTTTTCTTAAATTCGTTCGTCCCTTGGAATGATTGGAGCTTGTGGAATTTCAAGCATGGAGTTTCACAAAATTCTAAAATACCAAAATTTATTCATGAAAATGTATGCTAATTTTAAATTCAGTCTCGGAGCTGAACTTGTGCAACATCGAACCAATTCTTCGGCGGAAGATTTTCGATGACGGCAATTGAGTTTGCTAATAAAAGAGCACCAAGTTCATCGCCCTTTGATCCAACTCGAACTCATTTTCGGTGTGAATTTCACAAGAATCTCGCTTGACTTTTAATTTCTTTTATATCGTCTCTCGTGTTTGCATTTTGTGGCTTTTCCAGGACGTTCGGACATTGTGCAATTGATGGCATTTGGAAGTCGATTGATGCAAATTAAATCGAGTGGTGATTTCAGAGACATTGAAAGCGTTTTTTTGTGATTTTAAATGCAAAAGATGATACTCACTCCTGAGACTGCCCGATGAATCTCAATATGATGATTTTGCTAATGGAGTAAAATCACACGAAGAAACTCTCGAAATAACCGTTTCACAGATTCACAGGTGAGGTGCGTATAACTGTTACTGTCACTTCTTGGTAAATAGCCAGATGGTGATCCAAGACGTTGGAAATTGATGATGATGGTCTCTTTTGATGCTGGGAAAATTCAACCCAGAAGAATATATATATTGCTAAGCACAGAAATTTTCAACAAAATTTGGAGACACTCGTGAACCCTCAATAGTGTTAAAATATCAACTGAAAAAATCTCTTGCTCAACTACTTATCAACTTTTTCCCGTGTACGCTTCAATTAAGCCCCTTTCTCACTCACGGCTTTTTCTCTCTTGGCTAAACCGCTGGAAGTAGGTTAAAGTGGATTTCGAAAACGACGATCTCGCCCAAATGGACAACACTTCTAGAAAGCACTTATTGCAGATAATCTGATAATTTTGCAATAGAACTTCTATTTCTTTAGTGGATATCTATATATTGTTCTTCTTCATCTCGCAAAGCACACACAATCGCTAGATCTCAAATGGACAAAAATTTCTTTAAAACCGACCCGAAGACCACCAAGTACACAAACGGAGTCATCGACTGAAGAACTCGAACTGATCGCAGTGGAAGTTTCTTCACTCAGAGCCACTCTCGCGAGTGCATGGAAGAGTGGGAATGAGTGGCAAGAGTTGAGGAATTTTTCTTTGATTTCTTGAAAGTTTCGAATAAAACTGATTTTTATTCCTGAAATTTTGTATGGACTCCATCACATGGAGTGACGAGCCGTTGGTCGTCAAAAATGGGGCAAAATGTAACAAAACGGACTTTTAACGAGCTCCTAGAAGACCCGCTAGAAGATTTTTTATAATTCTTGTAGCAAATTCGTCACTGTACGTCTACAAATTTGCCAAAAACAATTTTTATCTATATCGAAAAAATAATGTTTTTGGAAGTATTTCCTGAAAATTGATTTTGTGAAAATTTTTAAAACCACAGCTGCAGCAGATTGAGCCGTATTATGGTTAAAATAATAATAATAATAATGCTGGCACAACATTCCATGAAGGAACTAGGCCTTCCCGCAAGGGGATTTCTAGACATGCATTTTATTTTTTCTTGTACGGGATGAGGTTGTCTGTCCAATGCCCGCGGAATCAAGTTCAGTGAAGCTCACTGGATACAATCCGAACACCTTTAACGCCAGAAAAATTCCTGGTGACCTAAAGAGGATTCGAACCCGGGACACTTGCATCATAGAGCGAGTGCTCTACCACTTGACCCATTGAGTGCCCTTACGGTAAAAATGGTCAGTAATAAAAAAAATTATTAAAACAAGTAATTAAAAGTCGTGAACTGGTGAATGCATAAAAGTAGTATAATATTCTTGGAAAAGAAAAAATTAAAGAGTTGGGAACCATCATGAAATTATCAGTTTGAGTTGAAAGTTTTTCCAACCATTTTTTTTTTTATTTTTAACTCACTAGAATTGATTTTCCAATTTTTTTTCTGACCAAATTTAATTTTCTATGCCTCTGACTAACACACACATTTTAGATCAGGAGGATTATCGTGAAATCAAATTGCGCATCACTTTCTTTCTCAAACAATTTGAATATTATGTCTATCCCAATCCCACTCTTTCGCACTCAAAACTAAATTGAATTTGTTTTTTTTTTTAAGTCCCAGGCACAGCTTTCAGATTGGTAAAATTTCCTGAAATCCAAATTTCTGTTCTTTTCTCTCTTAAAAGATTTGCATAAGTCTATCCTACTGATCCTACTATGTCGGACTCAAAATTGGACTGAACTAAATTTAATTTGTTGTGATGTTTAAAAGAAGAAGAATAGCACGAAAGAGGAGAATAAACATATGCAAAGCTTTTAAGAAAAAAAAGAATGTGAATTTTGATTTTATGAAATTTTCATGGAATAAAAGGTGTATCGGAGCCATTATGGCTCAGGCGCACCGTTTACATTAGGAAAATATAATGAAATCGAAATTCGAATCCCTTTCTTTCTCAAAAGATTTGCATAAGTCTATCTCATTCATTCTCACTATTCTTCTTTTATTAAATATCACAACAAATTTAATTTAGCTTAATCGGAAATCGAAAGCTTAATCGAAAATCAGTTTAGCAAAGAGAATGAAATGGATGTGAATTTTGATTTCATGAAATTTTCCTGATCTAAAAGATGTGTCGGGACCATTGTGATATATACATGAAGAAGAAGTGCGAAAGAATGGATGGACATAAGCCATGTGTTTGAAAAGAAGAGAGATAGACAGTTTGATTTCATGAAATTTTCCTGATATAAAATATATACCAGGGGTACTGACTAAATTTAATTTCTTGTTGACCAAATTAAATTTTGCATCGAGCATTTTTCGTAAGTAAAAAATTCAAATTGATAAATAATGGCACTGGCACACCTCTTAGATCAAGAATATGTCGTGAAATAAAAATTTACATCCTTTTCTTTCTCCAATTGTTTGCATAAAAGTTTACCCTACTCTTTTGCACTCCTTTTTCTTCTTCTGAACATCACACCAAATTTAATTTGGTTCAATTTTATATTGAGTGGGGAGGAATAAGACGGGGATATATAAAACGTTTGAGAGAGAAAAAGATGTAAATTTGAGTTTTAAGAAATATTCCTGATCTAAAATGTGTGCCAGAGCCTTAAATTAGTAAATTCGGTAAGTAATAAATCAATTTTGGTAAATAACGAAAATGGTTCATAATGACTCTGGCACACCTTTAACATCAGGTAAAATTTCATGTAATCGAAATTCACATCTCTTTCTTAAAAGCTTTGCATTTGTTTGTCTCACTCTTTCGGATTCTTCTTCTTTTGAACGTCATAGTAAATTTCAGGGGGGTGACATTAGCTCTGAAAAATGCGACCAGTTTTAGTGTATAATTTTCCCTGTTTTCGTACACATTTTACGAGATATCTCCAAAACGAATTAGGTTTCCAAATTGGGGTTTTCGGTTGCCCATTCCATATTAAATTGGCTTTTATTTTGTATTTGTACTTTTTGCTAATTCATTCCACAATAACAGAAAACATCGAATAAACTCCAAAGCTCTTTCGGCACGCTAGAAACATATGGGAAGCATAGGAAACGTTATGCCCCTGGTAAATTCAATTTAGTTCAATCCAATTTTGACACCGAAAGAGTGGGATAGACTTATACAAATCTTTTGAGAACGAAATCGACGTTAATTTTGATTTTATAAAATTTTACCAATCTAAAAGCTGTGCCACATGCATAACTTCTTACTTTTCCCTTTGCCAATAATATTTTACTGTTTACCAATTTTGACTTTTTACTTACCGTTTCTCATTTTTACTTACCATTTTTACCAAAATACTTACTAATTTGCTGCAGCTGTTAAATTTTCGGCTAATCAAATTTAGGTTTTTGCAGAAAAAATGATTTTTTACTGAGCACGAATGTTTTTGCTCCTCATTTGTTTTTTTTCTTTTTATATTCATAAAATCAAACTTCATTCTCTGAAATAGCTAATCAATAGAAAATTAAATAAATTTTTCTTCTGCCAAAAATCAAAGTAATGACTCCGGCACACCTTTTAGGTCAAGAAAATTTCATAAAGTCGAATTTCGAATCACTTTTTTTCTCGCGCGTTTTGCATATGACTATCTCATTCTTTCGCACTCTTCTTCTTCTTTTGAAAATCACACCAAATTCAATTTAGCTCAATTGAATTTAGATATCGACAGAATGAGACAGACATATACAAAACGTGTAAGAAAGAAAAGAATTCAAATTGCGTGTTCATGAAATTTTCCTGATCTAAAAGGTGTGCCGAAGGCATAATATTCGAAGTTTGACCAGTTTAATCTAAAAAACTAAGTGAATTATTGAAATAAATTCTTTTTCAATGTCTCTGATTTTTCATGAAATAATTAAACCTCTGATCTTTGGAACTTTGATCACATCCATTGAGAAAAGTCACACTTGCAAATATGTTTTCCTCAGATAACGCAGCTAACATGTTGGTAAAAGACAAGAAGTACAACTCTCCAAGACAAAATTGGCATTAAAAGAGAGTTAATATCTTTTCTCGTTGATTTTATGCACAAATCTGCTCCTAATTGCAAGTCTAAATCGCATTGCAACGCACTTCGTATAAGGCAAAAAGAAATGCCATTGACACTATTTCTTGCATATGATGCGTTTTTCCCTCATCAAATATTGATCAGAGTGGACAACTTTCTTACACCATGATTTCACAGGAGTCCCAGTCTCGAAGCATTCACCACTTTTGAGTTAATTGAGATAAATTGGATGCGGGTGAGTTGATGAAGGTCTACTGTCTTCTCTCTAAATATGATAATTCTCTAGCTTTTTTCGTCAATTTTGGAATTTTTCGGGACACATCTTTATCTCCTATCATTTCATGCCTCGTGGTGCCTCGTGACCCTCGTGACGGTTACTTTTATGGAGGGAAAAATATCAATTCAAAAATTATTTTTCTTCATTTTTCCGCAAGAGGTCGTAGTAGTCGCAAACTCCCCTTTTTGTGATGTGATTTTTTGTTCATGGGAAAAAATCGCAAAAGGTTCTCTCGGAAGTACTACAAGTGTTCCCAGCTTCCTCCCTGTGATCTCCAAGACTTGGATTGTGAGTTAGATCCTAAAGAAACAGAGAGGTAATGGGTCAATTTCGCTCAAAAATAATGATAAAATTTTAAGGTTATGTTTATGTAATATTTTTCTTTCCGGCAGAAGGATAAATTGCACAAAACAGGAAGTGAGCTCCTCGTCATACTTCACGGACACCGTTTCCACATTGGAACACATCCAGGAAAAACATATACACCTAAAGGAAATTAATACAATTGTATGCCTGGGACTGGGACACTTTGCTTGGTGTGCTTCTGCCCGGAATCAACTGGCTTTTATAACTTTAATCCAGGAAGAACTTGCTATTCCTGAGATATTATTTCAAGATCCTGCCTTTACTCCTGGAGAAATTGATATCCTAAAAACTCACGGTTTTGATGTCATTCCTGGAAATTTAGAGGGAAAATTTGACACTGATCCTGAAAAAATTTACTTGTTCTATCTTCCTCATTGCCCTAAGCAACTTACGAATAATCTTCTGTGGCAGAATTGGGGGACAAAGCTATCGAACATTATACTATTGAGCAATAGTTTTAGTGGAATTCTGATCTCCCAGCCTCAGAGAAGTCTCCAAGTTGATGCGAGACTGATAGTTCAGGCTGAAGATTTCACTGAAGAAATTCCACTGGAAAACAATTTCATCTTCACGGACGTCTTCAACGATACATCCATTCACATTTTCCCAAAAGATCTTGTGGAGAAAAAATCTGAAAATTTCTGGGACGAAAGAGGCTCAGAGCCTGTTTACTGTGATCCGGAATTCATTAGTTCTGCCCTTGAGAAAGTGACTTTGGAAGATGACTCCTGTTCGAACACTGAGATCCCTACTAAATGAGCTGAGGCTATCAAATCCAAATGGAAACATTAAGAACTCACTCGCAGCAAGGTAAGTAATATTCCTTCTTGACAATTTTATCCATTTATCGATCATCGAGATTAATGTACTTAATATGTTATACTTTATTCCGAAAATTCAACTCATAATCGATATCAAACGCATTCTGAGGGGGCCTTAAAAGACTTAGAGAACTCAGAGCTTACTACACTTAGAAAAAAAAAGAGGGTGCGATTGATATTTTTCCTCATAACTAACACTTTTTAGGTGAAAAAATATATCAACATTTTTTAATGTTAATTTTACACCTTTTGAGGGTAAAATCAACATGAAAAAAGGGTAAATTTAACCCCCAATACACCTAAAAAGGGTAATATTTACACCGATTTCGGATCAACACTGCAGGGTAAAATTAACATTTCCGAAATGTTATTTTAACTTTTTCGGATTTCTCTCAGTGTATAAGCTAATCTGGGCTTCTGGCTAATTTTTCCTATGTCTATAAAGATAGCGAAAATAATTTTTTAAAACAAAAACGTTTCTACACTGAGAGAAATCCGAAAAAGTTAAAATAACTTTCCGGAAATGTTATTTTTACCCTGCAGTATTGATCCGATATCGGTGTAAATATTACCCTTTTTAGGTGTATTGGGGGTTAAAGTAACCTTTTTTCATGTTAATTTTAACCTTAAAAAGGTGTAAAGTTAACATTAAAAAATGTCGATATATTTTTTACACCTAAAAAGTGTTAAATACGAGGAAAAAAAGTTAATCGCACCCTCTTTTTTTTCTCAGTGTAGAAAAAGATCTCGTCGCAATTATAATTTACCTACCGCATGAATATAAACTAATAAATAAGCCCGAATCACCTTATGATAAATGAGATTCTTATTTTATGAATGTTCTTGAGAGTGTCCAAGTTTTCATCAGGTCGGAAATTTGACAAATATGTTTTATCTGTTCAAAATGCTTTAGATAAGACACTGGTTTTTGAGATGGCCCCTAATCCGGATACAAACTTCTGACCTTCTGACTGGTAGATGGTTCTTTAGCGAGTTTCCGCGTACCATTATGTGGAAATTCTAAATCAAATTATTGTTTAAGAGTATTAAATTTATTTTATAAAAATATTTTTTCTTTTGAGAAATATTTTTGGCTCTCAATTATTGATAAATAATTTTTTTTGGATAAATGATACCTTTTATGATCTTATGATATTCAATAACCACCCTATATCTTATTATTTTGAAAATTTAGTGAAAATGTCGTGTCGTCATACAGTGAATAAAATTATATTTAAGGATTTAAAAGGAAAATAGATTATTGTAGGGAAAGAGAAGAAATGGGAATATGCTCTAGGAAAATCATCTTTAAATTGTTCTTTCACTGAGAAAAAACGGGGTTGCGATTAACTTTTTTTCCTGGCTTTTAAAAGTTTTAAGCCGTTTAAATCAGCGGGAATAGATGACATCTTTCCTGCATTATGTCAAAGAATTACGTATAGTAAAAAACTTTTCCTGGAGCTGTTAAGGGATATTTATACAGCTTGTCTTGCTTTAGGTTACATCCCTAGTTTATGGCAAGAAGCCAAAGTTGTGTTCATTCCCAAGCCTGGAAAAGCAGATTATAGTGAAGTTAAATCATATAGACCTATAAGTCTCACCTCCTTTCTGCTTAAAACCTTAGAAAGGATCTGTGAGAGATTTCTTAAGGAAAATATTTTAAAAACTAATCCACTACATCCTAGTCAACACGCGTACAGATCGGGCAGATCCGTAGAAACCGCGTTACATAGTGTAGTGGGTAGAATTGAAAAGGCCTTGTCCTATGGTGAACTACACTGCTGGCAATAATCATAGCTCCACTTTTTCATACTGGAAAAACTTTGAAAAAAATTTTTTTTTGAAAAAAATCAAAAAATCATTTGAAGGTATTTTCATACCGATATGAAAAATTTCCATTTGAATTTCATACCGTTAGAACTGTGAGGACTGTAATAGAATCTTTATCAAAATGGCGATTTTTGGGTGGCAATAATTATAGCTCCACTCAATAAATTTGGCTCCAGGGTATTTATTTTCAATGAGTGAAGGTAAATAACTTTTAGTAATTTAATTAATAACTTTATTAAACTAATTAGAATCGTTTTTATAAAGTTTTTCATGAATTTTGCTGAAATTTTCTAAGGAAAATGTGTAATGAACACAAATAAGGGATTATTTAAGGTCTTAAAATGGATGGAAATTGACAACCAAAAAATTTCCATAAAAATGACAAGATCCTATCACCTTTCATCCGAATTTGTCCATATAGCCAACATATATACATTTTAAACCACTCCCAGGGCTAAAAATCTTCTTTTGTTAGAGGCAAAAGTGTGCAAATTTCCGTGTTACAGTCGGAAAAAACAAGTTTTCTACCGAAATTTGATGTTAAACAATGCTGACTGCTTAGTCTCATCATGTCCTGTTGATTCTGCCCCAAACCAGAATCCTAAGTGACTAAGAGGGTCCTTAGAATACTGGAACAAAAAATTATCAAAAAGAAGCTTTTCGCAGTTTGATGAACAGAAGGTGTTTTACCTAATTTAAGTGGTACAATATTATTTTTTTTAAATAAAAAAATTGATAGGTCTTGTCCTAACTTGTTTTCTGTCTGAAAAAATAATTTTAAACCACTTAAATGACGTAAAACACCATCTATTCATCAAACTGCAATAAGCTTCTTTTTGATAATTTTTTTTATTTCAGTATTCTGAAGACCTCCTTAGTCACTTAGGATTCTGGTTTGGGGCAGAATCAACAGGACATGATGAGACTAAGCAGTCAGCATTGTTTAACATCAAATTTCGGTAGAAAACTTGTTTTTTCCGACTGTAACACGGAAATTTGCACACTTTTGCCTCTAACAAAAGAAGATTTTTAGCCCTGGGAGTGGTTTAAAATGTATATATGTTGGCTATATGGACAAATTCGGATGAAAGGTGATAGGATCTTGTCATTTTTATGGAAATTTTTTAGTTGTCAATTTCCATCCATTTTAAGACCTTAAATAATCCCTTATTTGTGTTCATTACACATTTTCCTTACAAAATTTCAGCAAAATTCATGAAAAACTTTATAAAAATGATTCTAATTAGGTTAATCTAGTTATTAATTTAATTACTAAAAGTTATTTACCTTCACTCATTGAAAATAAATACCCTGGAGCCAAATTTATTGAGTGGAGCTATAATTATTGCCACCCAAAAATCGCCATTTTGATAAAGAGTCTATTACAGTCCTCACAGTTCTAACGGTATGAAATTCAAATGGCAATTTTTCATATCGGTATGAAAATACCTTCAAATGATTTTTTGATTTTTTTCAAAAAAAAATTTTTTTCAAAGTTTTTTCAGTATGAAAAAGTGGAGCTATGATTATTGCCAGCAGTGTATCATTAGGAGCATTCTTAGATATTGAGGGTGCTTTCGACAGAGTAGGCCATGATATTATAAATAAAGCAGCTGAAAGAAAGGGTATACCCGAAACAGTTAGAAGATGGTTATCTGCTCTTCTAACTAACAGGAAAATAAGCGTTACAGTTGGAGATCAAACGGTTAATGCCTCTATTCATAGAGGCTGTCCACAGGGAGGGGTATTATCACCCCTTTTGTGGAGCTTAGCCGTTGAAGATCTCCTTGAAACGCTTAATGATAATTATTTTTTCACAATTGGATACGCTGATGATATCACAATTGTTTTGTGCGGTATCGATTATGAAACAATTTGTGGTAGAATGCAAGCGGCGTTCCGACATGTTGAAGAATGGTGTCAAGGCACTGGTTTAACTGTCAACCCAAAGAAAACCAATTTGGTACTTTTCACGCGTAAAAGGAAAATTAAAATAACTAAAAAACCTATCTTATTTAATAATGAAATCGATCTTAAGGATGAAGTCAAATATTTAGGCTTGATCCTTGACAAGAAGCTTATTTGGAATAAACATTTGGACGAAAAAATTGACAAGGCATTTCGCAGTTTTTGGCAGTGCAGATCAATTATAGGAAAAACCTGGGGTCTATCACCAAGAATGGTGTATTTTATATATACCGTGATGATCAGGCCTATTGTGACGTATAGAGCTGTAATTTGGTGGCCTAGGGTAAATTTGCAATGCGTCAAAGATTCTTTAACCAGATTTCAGAGACATATTTGCATCGCAATCACGGGTGCTATAAGATCGACTCCAACAGCTGCTTTAGAGATACTATTAGGTTTACCGCCTCTTCCACTTTTCATTGAAATGGAAGCTGCAAAGGGGGCTTTAAGATTACGCGATCTCGATTTGTGGACACTGAAAGGCAGTGTTGTAGGGCACTGTTTGGCCTTGAAAGAGATATCTAACAAATATCCTTTTCTAGAAATGCCTAGTGACTCTACATCACCAGAGTGTTTCGCTGAGATCCCAAACTGTACTTTACTTTTAAATACAGAAAATTCCTTTCTCTTTAATGCACTGTCATCAGTAGCAGGTGAAGATGACATTAAAATCTTCACTGACGGGTCAGTGCAAGGGGAGAGAGCTGGAGGAGGTTTATTTCGATTAGATACAGGTGATGAATTTTATTTTTCTGTGGGAAGGTTCACAACAGTTTTCTTGGCAGAAGTCGGAGCTATTCTGATTGCAACGAATATGTTAGTGGACGAAAATCCCACAGGAAAAAATATTTATTTTATCTCTGATAGCAAAAAGGCACTTTCCTCGCCATATCAGGGTATTATAACATCTAAAATTGTTAAGGAGATCAGGACTAATCTTTGTAGATTAGCAGAGAATAATAATATTATTCTTCTGTGGTGTCCTGGTCATAACGATATTATAGGAAATGAAATAGCAGATAAACTCGCGAAGATTGGTGTATATCAGGACTTTATAGGCCCTGAACCAGTCTTGGGAGTTGAGAAAGAATTACGGAAAGATTACTTCCAATATATTACAGGAATAGAGCATACAGCAGTTTGGAATAACGTAAAAGGCTGTAGTTTTGCGAAATCCGTAATAGATGGATTAGATTTAAATAGATCTCAACTCTTGTTAAATCTTAACAGGGGGAACTTGAGGGTTATTATAGGAATTTACACAGGACACTGGCTAAATTCACATCTTGCAAAGTTGGGTGTAGACGTTACCTCAGCTTGCAGGGGTTGTGGAGAGAGTCTGGAAACAGTAGAACACATTTTATGTTATTGTTCCAAATTCTCAAGCCAGAGAATTCAGATCTTTAAGAAAGAAGTGCTGACACTGGAGGATATCAAAAGAGCGGCAGCTCAGGATATTCTGCAGTTCAGCCACGTTTTAAAAGAATTGGAGTAAGGTTTGTTGGGTAGACATAAGCGGCTCAAATAGAGCCTAGGTGTCTGCAGCCCACAGATCGTACCATGCTCCCTATACAATCTATCTATCTAACTTTTTTTCCTCATAACTTTAACACTTTTTAGGTGTAAAAATATATCAACATTTTTTAATGTTAATTTTACACCTTTTTAAGTGTAAAATCAACATGAAAATGGGTAACTTTAACCCCTAATACACCTAAAAAGCATAATATTTACACCGATTTCGGATCAAACATGCAGGGTAAAATTAACATTTCCGGAATGTTATTTTAACTTTTTTGGATTTCTCTCAGTGATGTAATTGAGTTTTACCATGATCTAAATTTAGCTCCATAAACCAGTTATGAAGCGAAGTTAAATTGCATTATGATAAGACTCAATTCCATTTAAAAACAGGAGAAATTCCCCGATTTTAAAGGTAAATTAATTCAAGGTGCCCCACCTTCCCTACCTTTTTTTTAAATTCAAATTAATTTTGAAATTTTCTGTTCAGTCAAAAAAGGATAATTAAGCTTTTCAACTTTATGCAATGCACGACTCGTAACTTTAATGTAATGCTCAAAAATTATTTGTGTATGAATTGTTTCGATGAAGAAATTTATTTAGTTGTAAGACATGGAGACAAATAATATTGCTCACGACAAACTTTCCTAAATGTACTTTTCCATTTCATCATTTAGGATAAATGTCCTAATTCAAAACCATTTCCAGACGCTTTAACTTTGACAGAAGATTCAACATTTTAAGTTCATATTTTTTACTGAAGAGAATTACATAAATTTGCTCCTTGACTCTTCTCGAATGTTACTGTTTAGTGAAAATTCTTTAGATATAATTTAAAAACTTCTTAAATACAAGAAAAATACGCAAGCGTAAAATGCTTCTATTGGAAACATATTAATCCAAATGGAAGCAAGGGAAAGTTTCTAAATTGGAGACAAAGAGTGTAAGTGAAACCTCGACGAAAGGCTTCCAAAACCTTGTTGAGTTGCTCTTCAGTGCAGGATTTGTTCTTATTCCTGGTCTTTTCTCCTTTACAATAATACAATAAGAAAATCTCTCCAAAAAAATCATTTTTTCGGGGTTTCGTATTGAAGCATTTGCAAACACTTCAGAAAAACTCTTTTTGTTCACGAAAAAGGTAATTATTTCATTTGAAAACTTCACGTACCGTTAACGATAAAGATTAGCACTCAATTTAACTAAAATTAGTCAGGAATATCACATAAATGTTAAATAAAACGAATAAACAACAGTCACTTAATTGTGTTTTTCATTGGTAAACATGGTCGATCGATGAAAAATTCAATGGTGAAAAACTACACTTTTAATTTTTCTGAGAAATTAACAAATTAAAATTTGTGAATATGAATGGATTTTCGTTTTATTTGGAGCAAAATTAACTAAATAATGAAACTGTGGTATAGGAAATATATAAGTATAATAATTTAGTACTGTATTTATTATGAAAACAATGACGTTTCCATTTGGAGTAGCAAAAAAATTCCATTTGAAGCAGGTTTTGAATTAGCTTAATTTACCCTATTTATGCCGTTTCACAACTGAAACGCCAAAATTTATAAATATTCGTGTGGAAGTAATAAAAATTAGATAGAAATTAATTTTAATTTTACGGTTCAGACTTATGAGGAATTGCAAGGCCTTTCAGATGACTCCTTAATTGTCCCAATCGATTGAGTAGTATACTTTCTAAAACTCATTGTCCTTTGGCTTCGAGAAGACTGTTAGAAAGAACAATTGATTCGTTTCGAGGAAAAGATTTAAAGGGAAAATTCAAGTCATATTCGAGTTGTTTTATGGGAAGGTCCTCCTTAAATCGTAACACGCTATTTCAAACCGTTTGACTTGAACGGACAAACGAACAATTAGCGCATTTTCTTATATAGTAGACTCTCTCTCAATTAGGCATTTAGGGCAAAATGTCATCCGGTTTATCGATAGATTTGGGCGTCAAAGCCTTTGTAAATTCCACAAAAAGCGTTCAATTATAAAGAATCACGATAAAATAGGAAGAACTACAGCGAATTTGAGCGAATTAGCTTTATAATTAAACGTGAAAATTGTCAACAAAATTTTTCGCCCGATTGAAAAGGAGCCAATTGAGTGAGAATCTACTGTATAAGATTTGAAGATGTCATCTAAAAATTGTCAATAGGTACATAATCGACCAGTTCCGGAAGTATCGTACAACAGACCAGACTCTATGCAAAGCTAGGGAGGAGATGCACTTTGTTGGACAGACCTACCTGTGCTATCTGGAAAGTCGCCGCACGTACCAGCGCATCCGAAAGGAGTATTCGGGCCGAGGGGAGCGAACTGTAGAGGACACAGCAAACTTGGTGGGCTTCAAGTTACCTCATGATCCGAAATAGAACAATAAAAGTCTTTCTAGTTGAAAATCACCTGTTTTAATTGCAAAATATTTGCTCAGAGAAAATAAATGCAGGATGGCATGCGATCTTTAGGCGTAAATATCACTTGGGAAACTGTGGGCAGGATTAGAATTACTCCACTGTTTATCCGCCATATTCCTTGCGGATGAACTTAGCAATTGTGCTGAGTTGCATGTTGGTTGTTCCCTCATAAATAGCTCCGATTTTCACGTCTCTGTAGAATTTCTCCTGTGGGAAGTCCTTGGTGAATCCCACGCCGCCCATCCAGTCGATACATTTAATAGTGGCTGTCTGGGCAATCTCTGATGAATAATACTTTGCCATGGCGGCCTCCTTGGTGAATGGCTTGCCAGCCTCCTGTAGACGTGCTGCATTGTACGTCAGCAATCTGGCGCATTCGATCTCAGTGAGCACCCTGGCAATCTGGTGCTGCATACTCTGGAAGGAATAGACATCCTGACCGAATTGCTTACGTTCCAATAAGTATGGAATTGTAGCGTCGACACAGCCCTGGGCTAGGCCCACCATCTGTGCTCCAATTGCAATGCGACCCTCATTGAGGAAGCCAGCTGCATACTGATATCCCTTTCCGAACTCGCCCAGCAAGTTCTCCTCGGGGACTTTGACATTGTCAAAATTGAGGACACAAGTACCCGAAGCACGGATACCAAGTTTATTCTCCTTCTTAGCCACCACGAGTCCTGGTGAGTCGCCATCCACAATGAAAGTCGTGATACCTTTGTAACCCTGATGATAAAATACCAAAATTTGGGCTTTAATTCCCGTAAACGACGTCAACTGATAAGAATGATAACAATAATGCAGATGGGCATTGAAATGATAAAATTGGTTATGAAATTATCTTGCTTTTGCAAGAAAGATGGAGTTTTAACGGATAGGCTTTTTAAAACAGACGAAAACTATCCGCCATATTTGTTTAAAAATATTTCGCGATTTTTACTTCAATTTGTTTAAAAAAAAAATTAAGATATACTCACAGCAGATGGATTAGCATTAGCAAAAACGAGGAATACTCCTGCTACGTCAGAATTTGAAATCCACATTTTGGTACCATTAAGGATGTAGTGGGATCCTTCTTTCTTAGCTGTTGTCTTCAGTGCGAAGGCATCTGAACCGGATGTAGGTTCTGTCAAAGCAAAACTTCCGGCACACTTTTGGGCCAAGAGTGGCAAATATTTCTCTTTCTGTGCCTGAGAGCCTACTTTCATCAGTAGAGAGTTGACCAAAGTATTGTGGATATCTACGTACGCAGCAACAGCTGGATCTACTTTGGAAAGCTCCTCTACAACAATGATGTTAGTCATGAAGTTACAACCACTTCCTCCAAGTTCCGTCGGGATCTCAATGCCCATAAGTCCCTGAGCAAAAAGCTCATCAATGATAGACTGTTCAAAGAGATTGTTCTCATCCATGGCCTTTACATGAGGAAGGATCTTCTCCTGGGAAAACTTGGCCACTGTAAACAAAACGAAACATATTGCACTTTAGCATGATAATTGCGATAATTGCATTTGCATGTCTATTTTGAGACACGCGCGCGCCTTTCAATCCCACAAGCAAACAAACTCTAGTGATAAAATCTGCCCCCAAAGGCGAATTATGGGCAAGTTTTTATGACGATTCTAGAACGACAATTGCCCTCGAACAGCCTTTCCAATGCCATGATCAAAGTCAGATTAATCAAGTTTAATCTTATCTTTAAGATAACGTGAAATTGTGCAAAATAATACATATTTTCGTTTAAAAAATTACATATTTTCCAGTTTGATTATTTTTATTTTTTCATGGTCATAATTTCCATCCAGGTTGACTTTTGGGCTACCATAAAATTTTCATAAATTACTTGGTCGTATTCGATCAAGATCGATGAGGGAGAAATGCTATAGTAACTAAGTGAATTAAGTAAATAAGGATTATAAATAGAAGTTGATATGTTAAGGTAGAGTAGAGTCGTGACTTATGGACAATATTCTTACGGAAAGCTCATAGAATTCTTTGATTTTTACATAAAACACATTATGAAAAACCATAAGATTAGTATTTTATGTGATCTACTTTAGGTAAAAATCACAGATTTTTGGAAACCGTCCATAAGTGTTTAATGTTCAAAAAATAAGGCATGACTCCATCCTTATAGGTCCTTTAGCAGTTAAATTGAATGACAAATGGATGGCAAAATGTGCCATGTTTGTCAGGATGCTCCAACTCGGAACTTACAGTAGACTCTCTCTCAATTGGGCATTTGAGGCAAAATGTCATCCGGTTTAGCGATAGAATTGAGCATCAAAGCCTTTGTAAATTCCACAAAAAGCGCTCAATTACAAAGAATTACTATAAAATAGCAAGAATTACAGCGAATTTGAGCGAATTATCTTCATAATTAAAACGTGAAAATTGTGAACAAAATTTGTCACCCGATTGAGAAAGAGCCGATTGAGCAAGAGTCTACTGTACATACTAAACCAGAAAAGTAGTACTTTCACATCATTCACCGTTTATCGTTTCTTAACCGGTTTAAACCGATTCGTAAATCACACAAAGCATACTCCAAAGCTTAAGAGTAATAGAATTGATTTTCGGACAAAAATTTTGCGGTTTATAACTGGTCCATTATCGGTTAATGACCGATTGAAGCCTATTGAGACTTGTTAGAAATTCCAAGACCTTTCTAATGATGGCAAACATGATATCATTCGGTTGAGAAATACATTGTATAGAGCTATTTTCACTTTTTAACTTGAAAAACCGTTATTGGAAGTGATTCAAATGTGTTTTCTAATACCCAGCGAGCACAGTTAGCTAAAAAAGGAAGCGTTTTCGGTAAAAAATATGCTGAAAACGCTGTCTTTTTTAGCTAACTTTGCTTGCTGGGTATCCAAAAATGAAAAATAAATCGCACGACGTTTTCGAACAATCCCAAAAAACATGGTTTTCAAAGGGAAGGGGAAGGGATAAGAAGACTTATGGGGGGTCCCCCGAAGGTCTCAATTCTCTATCTCTAACCGTTTGGGCTCTAAAAGTGATCCAGTCGGTCAGAAGAATAAACACCGTGACGCGAAAAAATTCTAAACTTAGATTTCCAAAATTCTGCCAAAACATAACCCCTTATTAAGATGTAAGAGCTGAAATATTTATATTTGTAATCGTAGAATTATAGAGTTCACGCATTTTACCATTATTTTTTATGTTTACCGGTTAACAACGAATTAGAATTTAAGGATCATCTTCTAAGATGAACCAAAATGGCATAGCAGTAAATACAATCTAATGTAGATAAAAAATAATTCGATTCATAATGAATTGGAACCGATCTAGGCTTATTAAGGATTCTAAGACCTATCCAACTAATCTAAAATTACCCCAATCGGTTAAGAAATACACTATTTTTTTTTTACTTTTAACCTTTAGAAAACATTATTGCTTTTAAGAATGATTCAAGGGCATTTTCTTATTTAAATGAAATGTCTTTAAACAAATTCTATACAAAAAACGAAAAAACCGTAAAAGAAGTGTTGAGATTTTATTACTTTTCAAATAAATAAAATCTTGGACACATTCGTTGAGATCTCTGCCACTCACGGTTCAGTTTGACTGTCGAAAAGCGTGATTATGGAGAGTGATCGGCGCGATCTGTCGATCTACCACACACTAGCCGTACTTATTTATCCCATGGTAAATTGTGTGTAGCGTTAGCACCATAGCTTCTCCGCAACGGTTAACCCACACTGCCCTTGGTATTTGAATTGACACCATAGATGTCTCTCGTAGCGGCGTCGATTTCTCCTAAAAGCGGTAGTTGTGTTATGCCCTAGACACACTTACGACTTAAGCCGAGAGACGACTTAGTGGAAAATGATGAGAATGAAGTTTAATCATTATGTCGAATATAATGACGTTAAGCCGTCTCTCGGCTAATCCTCAGGTCTGTCAGGGCCCTTAGCCTGAGTTACTCCTTCGGGAGGGGTATTATAGAGAGGATTACAATTGAGAATTGTTCATGTTGGATCGTCGTAGGGAATAGATCGTTAGGAGCACCGTTGAAGGTTCTGAGAAAACCTCTGGTGGCCAAGACGCTCATCCATGCGATTGCGTTAAGAGCTTCGCCCTTACATATTCCCTGACGGATCTAACATGTCGACCGTTCTATTCCTTAATATTCTATCTCAGAATGACAACTTTTCAGGAGAGCCATTTGATGTTAGCTATTTCGTATGCTGCCCGTGTAAATTTTTTTCGAAAAAATTTAATTATCTCATAACCCGAACATCGGATGACCACCACATTTTCACCAGTTGTAGTTCTCGGTCCCAGGAACAACATATCACTAGGCTTAATATAGTCGACTTAGAATAGTCTGGAACGGAGCCGTCGATGTGTAAATTGTATTGGTTTGAATATTGATGTTATTGGAGTCACACTAGACGAAAGGATCGCCTAGCCCTATTCAAAACTCTCAAAACACATTCAGTTACTTTTTGCTCTATACCTTTTGTTACTTTTTACCCCAAGTGGTCATTTTTAACAAAAGGATTTCTGGAGAAAAGAACTTTTGTGAAATTCTAAAATAGATAGCGGATTCGTATTCAAAAAATTCAAATTATTTAGAAAATATTCACCAGTGCATCAATTTTGAAAATAAGTAGGTAATAATTATTATCTTCTGCAAGGAAAATATTTCAAAAATAGGACTAAAAATTTCGATATTTTTTATTTTCTAAATTCCTTGTTCGAATTCTAAGAAACTTACGACTTTGGAGAAGGTCTATGGAGGCTATCTATAGAAAAAAATTTGAGTCGCTATCTTTCTTACCTTGGAAGATATTTAATTTTGAATTTTTCGATTTGTGACTTTTTGCCCCAGTCTCCCCTAATCTGAAAATGATCATGGTTTTGGTAGGGTTAAAGGGCAGGATGGGAACAACACGTCCCTATAAAATGTCCAATTTTGGAACCGGAAGTCGATATCTCTTACCGTTTGGCCGATGCGATTTGGTCTCTCAGCCTACGAATGACTTGAGGGATTTTTATGTAATCTTCAAATTGTTCAAATTCTTATCATTATGCTAGAAGGGTATGATCCCTAAGGAGATGAAGACTGACGACCTGATCAAGGGATTCCAGGGATTGCATGTCCAGGCCTGTATGGCTTCGAACGACAAATTAAATTAAAATCTTTAAGTTTAATGGAACTGACTTTTAAAAAATAATCTCTCACAGTCGTCAAGCATACAGCCAAGTTTAATGTTTCTAACTCATTATCTCGAGTAGAGAGACTATTGCGTAATCGTTGTGCGCAAATGAAAGTGAAATGTACCCAGAACACCCAGACACAACTATTTTCTATTTGAACGATACGAAGGTCACAGAAATGTGCAATGTGGGACAATTTCCCACGCAGCAACGCAACTCATCTTTTGCATCTTTTATTGTGCACTCGCACTAACTTAAGTAGTCAATTGTTGAGAACTGATATAAAGTACCAGTCCCTCTCCGGGGGACAATTTCAACGATAAGATTGAACCGCCGAAAATTTAACCGGCTTATCTCTTCCTCACAAATTTATTGCTTGCGTGGTTGGTTGTTTTTTTCTTCGTGTGGCGTAGCAGGAAAAAGGGGAATGAGATACAAAAAGCACTATTTGTGAATGTAACTGTGCGGATGATTATATAATAAATCAGGCAGAAAAGAAATTAAGAAATGATTTTTTTCGAGATGAAGCAAAATCAAAATCTCTAGATAAAGCTCATGGACAGGTCTATGAGGACTCACCTGTATCCTTCATCATTTGCTCATCGTCTGTTAAGGTAGTGAGAGGGGGAATTTTTTCGAAGGTCCCTTCGCTGTACATTCGTCCATTCTGAACGATCCTCTGGCAAATCTGGATGGAAAACAGAAGTTTCAGAAGCTAATCCCAGAAAACTATCAAAAATGCCAACGTACCTGTCTCACTGGAATTCTGCGCAAATTATTCATGATGGAGGATTTACGAGCACACCAGCAAAGAATCCGGAACGTCTACTAGGCACACAAGTGATTCCAACACTAAAAGTGGAACATTATCATCAAATGTGTTACTGCCCGATCGCTGGGCTCGGTGTCGAGCTCCAACTAACACAATGATGAATTGCCTCGTGAAACAACAATTTTGGCCTCGCCAGCAGGTTTCTATTGCCGTCAATTGAATGTGAATACCTCAATTAATTTTCTTAAAAACATATTTATCCTTGCAGATTATGTTTTTAAATAGAATAATTCATCTTGAGAATCGTACAAATCCTTAAGGATTTCAGTTAAAAAAAAGCGATGAAATTAAAAAAAATGTTGCAGATTGCTTTCTCCTTTGAAATCTTAATTGATTTTATGGTAAAATTCAGAAACACATCATACGATCACGCCAGTAACGACTAACCAGTAGGACACAATTTTAGTGCTCAGTGATTAAAGGGCTGTATAAATTTATTTACAAATTAATTACATGCTCCCGTCCTACTCTGAACTCAATATGACCGTATTAAGTCTTTAATAACGACTATTATAAATGCTAAGAGATAAAAGAAATCTTACATAAGTTATCATACTCATAAGTACGTAGAAAACATGAAATTACAATATTTTATTACTTAACGGTAGTAAAACGCCATAAGAAAATTAATTGTACTACAGTTATGAATTATGAAGATTTTGTTATACAAAAAAACAAGAAAAAATGCATAAAATATGAGTAGTTAATCTACTACCTGTTAAGTATGTAACAGAAGTTTTTCCTAAAATCTTTTCTCTATAAGATTTTTTTTTATTTTTCGAAGATAAAAATAAAACTGAATTCTATGATTCCTTGATTTGTTTGATGATCTTCTGAGTTTTATGTTTTACAACAGTCGTTTTCAATTTTTATCCATATTTTTTTAAGGTTTAATTTGCCAGTATCCGTATCCGCTATTTCCCTCTAATTAATGTTAGGGGAAATAGCGCTACCTTCGGCTGACTCCAGCTTCGGACAATTCAATTTTACTGCTCAAAGAGAGA
Organism: Phlebotomus papatasi; assembly: GCF_024763615.1. Lineage (NCBI taxonomy): Eukaryota > Metazoa > Arthropoda > Insecta > Diptera > Psychodidae > Phlebotomus > Phlebotomus papatasi. The sequence continues at coordinate 47,015,734 of NC_077223.1, forward strand.
GCAGTTATATAATCCAGTTTTTTTCAACTTGTGACACGGCTAGAGGCCAAACGGTAAGAGATATCGACTTCCGGTCTTCGATGACCCCCCCCATAAGTCAACTCAACCAGGGGCCTCTCGACATTTCATTTTTCCATACGTTTTTGCATAGAGGCACTGAAGACTATTGGCAAATCTTTTTCTAAAGAGAATTGACATCAGTCTGATATATTTCGAAATTGTGCATTAAAATTCGGTTGATAAATCTCTCAGATATAAGGTTTAAACTTTTGACTTTGAGCCATCATATTACAATGGCCTCCTACGCATGTTATGCATTGTAGAGGCATATGATTTTTTTTGTCCATTTCGAGAATATGCAGTCATTTCATATATTTTATGTTACAATTTATTCTTTTCATTAAAAAAGGCAGTATAAATGCGCACATTTCATATAAGAGATTATTTTTTTCTACGAAAATAGTTTTTTTTTGGCAAAATCTTTTTGGTCAGTAAAAAATTCAAATTGGTCAGTAAAAAATTCAAATTCGGTCAGTAAAAAATTAACTATGGTCAGTAAAAAACTTTTAAAAAATCAGTAAAAAATTTAATTTGGTCGGTAGTCAAATTTGGTCAATAAAAAAATCAAATTTGGTCAGTAAAAATTTAAATTTGGTCAGTAAAAAACTTTTAAAATATTCGGAAAAAATTAAATTTGGTCAGTAAAAAATTAAATTTGGCCAGTAAAAAACTTTTAAAAATTCGGAAAAAAATAAAATTTGGTCGGTGAAAAGTCAAATTTGGTCAGTAAAAAATCAAATGTGGTCAGTAAAAAATAAAATTTGGTCAGTAAAAAATAAAATTTGGTCAGTAATAAATAAAATTTGGTCAGTAAAAAATCAAATTTGGTCGGCAAAAAGTCAAATTTAGTCAGTATTTTTTTTTTAAATCAGTAAAATGTGAAATTTAATCAGTGAAAAATTTAATATGATCAGTGAATAATAATTTGGTCAATAAAAAACTAAAAGGAAATCAATAAAAGTTATTCATTCATTCATTCATTTTCAACCGCTTATCCCTATTGGGGTCGCGGGCCCATGACACCATAAAAGTTAAAACTTTGCATATCCTGATAAAAAGTATTGCACATTTCGTATTGCGAAAACTTCGTATTTTAGTACATTTCGTATTTCATATTTCGTCTTTCCTAAATTTCGTACAAAAATTGAACAGGTGCTACTGATAACTTTCCAAAGCACAGAAAATTTCCCTTTGTCTCAACAGGCGGCACAAATTACTTCCCAAAGCACGGAAAATTTGACTTTTTACTGACCATTTTCTATATTTTACCGATCAAATTACATTTTATACTGATCAATTTTGATTTTTCAATGACCAAATTTGATTTTTTACTGACCGAATTTGACTTTTTACCGACCAAATTTGACTTTTCTCCAACCGAATTTGATTTTTTTACTGACCAAATTTGATTTTTCACTGACCAAATTTAACTTTTTACCGACCAAGTTTGACTTTTCTCAGACCGAATTTGATTTTTTACTGACCAAACTTTATTTTATACTGACCAAATTTGATTTTTTACTGACCAAAATATACGCTGATGAAATTTGATTTTTTACTGACCAGATTCTTTATTTTTTACTGACCATATTTTATTTTGTACTGACCGTATTTTATTTTTTACTGACCGTATTTGATTTTTTACTGACCAAATTTGACTTTTTACTTTTTACTGACCAAATGTTATTTTATACTGACCAAATTTAACTTTTTACTGACCAAATTTGAGTTTTATTGACCAAAATATACGCTGATAAAATCTGATTTTTTACTGACCCGATTCTTTATTTTTTACTGACCATATTTTATTTTTTACTTACCGTATTTGATTTTTTACTCACCGTATTTGATTTTTCACTGACCAAATTTGACTTTTTACCGACCAAATTTGACTTTTCTCCTTGGTATCTTTCACGGATTTACTTTTTTATTTGTTCCAGAACCTATTTTTCTTAAAGAATTTCTTATTTTGGAATGTTTTTTTTTTATTTATCAATCAATGTGATCCGTATTAAAGCGGTACCTTACCCAAAAAGCGTGATAAAATATAATACAATACATGAATATGTGTTTTCTCGTGAGTTCGAGCACTCCGCAAAGCTGGGACGCTTTGCCACCTCTTTTCTCTACGTTTCTTATGGATTTCTCAACCACAGCTCTTTTCTGAAAATTTAAGGCATTTAACTAGTTATTAAAATTATTTATTATAATGGTCCAAATTCATTTATAAAACATTGAAAATATGAATTGTTCGAAACATAAATCGTTCGATCGAGCGCGCTTTCCCCTAATATTTTATGACTTGTTATTTATTGAATTTATTTCTAAGAGAAACACCAAGAAAATTTTGTATAAAATGAAAAGGTGTAATATAAAAAATAATGTTATAATAAATCTAAAAGGAAAGTGATTTTAAAGCTTTTTTCTAAGAATATTTAGGATATTTAGTAAGATTTCCAATTGCATCGCAAGAAGAAAAAAATTATCGGCAGTTTATTACAAATATCCCGCCATCTGCAGATTCCGGTGTTGCCAGATGGGAAATACCAAAAAACCTGCAAATCCCACAAGATGGCTGCAACTTCCGCTGAGTCTTTCTTTCTTGAAAACGTGAAGAATACTTGGTGAGTGAATCAAAATATTGTATTTTTTCGCATTTTTACTCCTTATTGTATGTATTTCTATTGAAAATATTAAGCAGGAATATTAACAATTGCACAATATTTGAAAATTAGGGTCAAAATGTAGTGAAATATGCGAAAAATCCTGTATAAACTGTCTAACCTTAAATTGTGAATGCATCATGCCAACATCAATAATTTCTGTATTTTTTTTTTTATTTTTGGGTAGCACTCCGCTATGAAGTTCAACAAGCATGTGTCGTCGTCGCGGAGGAAGAACCGCAAGAGGCACTTCTCGGCCCCCTCCCATATCCGTAGGAAGCTGATGTCGGCACCTCTGTCCAAGGAACTCCGGCAGAAGTACAATGTCCGCACAATGCCAATCCGAAAGGACGACGAAGTCCAGGTAGTGAGGGGCCACTACAAGGGTAACCAGGTGGGCAAAGTGGTTCAGGTGTACAGGAAAAAATTTGTCGTGTACATCGAACGAATCCAGAGGGAGAAGGCAAACGGAACGAATGTGTACGTTGGCATCCATCCCTCCAAATGCCTCATCGTTAAGCTAAAGATGGACAAGGATCGCAAGAAGATCCTCGACAGAAGAGCAAAGGGACGTCTGGCTGCTTTGGGCAAGGACAAGGGCAAGTACACCGAAGAGAGTGCTGCTGCATCTGCCACAGCCATGGATACATCTTAAATGTCCAGGTCAGATGATTAAAATAAAGAGACAGACATGTGAGAGAGTATCAAAAAGCTTTTTTTATTCAATCACTTGACATTTTTAAGGGGATTGGGACGTTTTCTCCAGCGATCATTGTGTCCCTCCCTATTCCGAGCAATCTCAATGGCCAGAAACTGTATTCGCACCACAAGGATTGCATTATCTGCTGAAAATTCCTCACTTGATCTCGGTCTGAGCAAAGTTCCATAGCTGAAATTCTCCAATTTGTTGAATTTCTCAATAAATACCCTCCATTTGGCCTTTTCGGCTGTACTCTTGAGCTCATCCTCATTCACAGCTGACACATCAAAGTCCGGAAACTCCTTGCGGAACGTCCGGTAAATAACATCATCGTGTGGTGTGAGATTCAAGAGACGAGGATCGACACTGCACAGCATCTGCAAGGAAAATCGGAAGAATTAATGGAGTTTTCCGGATAATCCCAGAGGCTTACATTAAAGTAAACTTCCGCGTGCTCATATGCCTTCTCTGCCCACAATAACTCCAGGCTGTGATCATTTTCAAACTCTGTGGCTGGTCGAGAAAGTATATCCTGCAAATAGAAGATCACTTGAGCTTCTTTTGGGGTTTCTTTTCATTTTTTCTGATTTTGTAAGAAAAACAAAACGCACCATTTTGGAGGTTATGTGACAGATGAGAAACCCGACTGTTCCAATCTATTCTTCGAATTTCGAATTGCAATAAGAAGTTTTAAAGAAATCTCTTAAATTAAAAGATTGAAATTTTCATTTTGCAATAAAAAAATTAATTAACTCTTTCGTCTCCTTTGGAACTCTGGGTACCCATGGAAACAACAATTTTTAGACTATTTAGAATCGATAAAAATCCGATTCTTATGGATGATTACAAACTAAAGGATGTCCAAACCTAGGATATTTTTTGCAGGATCCTAATTATCTCCTGAGCTTAGATATTTTTGGTCAAAAATCGTGAATGTTAGATTTTTTGCTTCCTTGCAGATAGGGGAAAGTGCCCATGCTTGATACCATTGGAAGCTTCGTAATGACTAAATTTTCTATGTTTCACAATATATATGTGACTCATCGCAACCATACTTTAAAAATTATGGGAAAGTGGCCAGTTTTTGAAATATATTGCGGAGTCCTGTTTATTGAGAAACATAAGAAAAATTTAGTCATTACGAAGCTTCCAATGGTATCAAGCATGAGCACTTTCCCCTATTGTGACTTTTTTGATATTTCTAGACCCGAATAAGGAAAAACCTCTCGGGGTCAATAAGTATGATAACTAACAATTACAGATTGCACAAATTCGAAAAATAATTTTTTCTTAAATTTTTAAAATACTTGTTCAAACTTTATGGGTACTCTTGTCCACAAAAATCTAGAGGTCAAATGTAAGGTTATCCCGCCAATGTCCGCCATTTGCTTTTTGACACCAACCTTGTAAGAAAATTCCAAGCGGGAGCGAAATTTTTGCCAATATGGCCGATAATTCTGACATTTGGCAGCGAGGGAGATGGCTTTCAGGGAAGTTTTTCCTACTCTTCCTGATTTTGGTGAATTCTGATTGTACAGGAAATGTTTTTTTGGCTCTTGAGAAAGCTTAATGTGTCTGCAATAACATCGTGTTGAGAGAAATGTGTGTTAAAGTGTTATTGTGTGAAATATTTTGAGGAATCTGTTGGCAAGCAGGAGCTGGGTGTCCTTTTTAGCACTTCCTGGACATCCCACAAGATACTGGTCAATAATTCTTCTTGTTTTAGTTATCAACATTGTAAAGGAGTCATTTGACACGCAAAAATAATTCACAAAATCGATATTAATGGCTTTTGGAAAATTGAAGTTTGTCTCCTTTTCGTTCTTTTGGAGACGAGTGTACCCATGAGTTTTCCAATTTCCCAGAGGCGGAAAAAATTCTTTCTCTACGAAAGTATCATATTTGACTACTAAGACTTACAATAAAGTGAGTTTTACTGAAATTCGTTCGCTGGATATGTTGTGGTCCGGAAAGAGTTAACAAAAATATCTTCTGCATTGTTTTTTTTTATCGGTGGCATCCAAAATCCCGAAAGCCAAAATCCCGAACGCCAAAATCCCGAAAAGGCCAAAATCACGAAAGCCAAAATCCCGAATGTTCAAAACCCACGTCTCAGACGAATACGTGAGGACTGGCAGGATCATAGTCCTATACAGCAGTAGCTTAGTCTTTATGCTTAAGTTTCTGGACCGGAAAACTCTTGATAGACTAAAATAGGCTCTGTTGGCTTTCAGCAGCCGTGCGCGGACTTCTGTTGAGATATTGTTGTCGGCTGTGATTGTTAACCCAAGGTACACGAAGGAGTTGACAACTTCAAAGTTGTAGTCCCCCATCCGGAGCCCTGTTTGACCGATGGTCTCCGTAGATGTTGCCGGAGTTGCTGCTGACGAGGCCACCATGTACTTCGTTTTGCCTTCATTTATCTGTAGCCCCAGATTTCGTGCCGCATGTTCAATCTGGATGAAGGCCTCTTGTATTGCGTCCCATAATATCAATATCGTCAGCATAGGCTAGGAGCTGCGTGGACTTATTGAGTATGACCCCCCTCATGCTCACTCCGGAGTCACGGATCGCTTTCTCCAGTGCCAGAGGACGCACAATAGTCCGTCCCCCGATCTGAGTTCGTTGTTCACGCAAAATTCTCGTGACAGTGATCCGTTCGCCTTTACTTTGCTCCTCACATCGGTCATGGTCATCCTAGCCAGTCTAATCAGTTTGTTCGGGATGCCGAATTCTCCCATGGCTTCGTACAGTTTTACCCTGACTATGCTATTGTAGGCTGCTTTGAAATCGTTGAAGAGATGGTGAAGTGCTTGGTCATGCTCTCTCATCTTCTCCATAGACATCCGAAGGGAAAAGATCTGGTCTGTTGTTGATTTGCCTGGAGTGAAACCACATTGGTATGGTCCAATAATGGTCTGAGCTGATCGAATGGGGCTATTCGACCAAGCAGAATAGAGGAGAATATTTTATAGGCGGTACTCAACAACGTAATACCCCTATAGTGGCATTTTTTATATGATTTATGTATTTTTATAAAAACAAGAAATTTTAGGTATTTTGCGCACATGGAAAAAATATTGACTAACCAGAGCAGAGAGCGCAGAGGCCATCAGCAAAAATTCCTTATACTTTACAATTTTCCTTTATAATTCTTAAATTAGCTATTTCCAGAGATAATAACCATAAAAAGACTTAAAAGATAGTTTTTCCATTTTTTGTCCACTATTATATTTTTTTACAGTGTACTAACGGTTATGTCTTCGTTAGCGAATTTGTCGCTTTCGAGTTCGAATGTCAAGAAAGTGCCCGCGGAGGTATCAGTGTTTCCCCAAACTGCGTTTTGAACACATACAGAAGGTTGTTGGAGCTCGAGGGTGGCTCACATAATACAATAATCCCTCACATTTTTTGTGCGAGTGGTGTTATGTGTTGTGGAGAATTGTAAAATATATCTTGTGAGTCGTGTTGTGTGATTTTATATTGTGAAAAATTGTGTTTTTGGGGTGAAAAAGGCATTCACTTTGCATCTTGAGACTTGAGGAACACATCCCGCACAGTCGAGATGGCAGACCAGAATCTTCAAATGCTCTTGGAGCTCCTGAAAAAAAGTGGCAATAATGAATGTGCAGATTGTGGCAGTAAATGTGAGTGTTCAATTGTAATATTTTTTTTGTCCATGGACCCTTTCAGTCCAAGGGAATAAGAGAGGCTATCAGGTCAGGGGGCGCAGAAGAAAAGCAAGAAACAGTATAAATTGCTGAAGCGTGGGCCATCGTGAGGCGAAAAATAGTGTGTAAAATGGATGAATGTGTGTGTGTGTTGTTTACGCCAACGTGAGTCCTTGGTCCCAACTTAGTGGGGGGTTGAAAAGATGCATACGCGTCTCACAATGGGGCAGAGTCTCCAACCAGGAACCCCATTGCAGACGAAGATACAGCAAGCAAAATATTGCGCCATGGCTGATGGAGGGGGAGGGCAAAGTGAGAAAATTTCATAAAGGCAGACTTCAATATTGACATTGTGATTTTTATGTTAACCCTAATGGTCTAATCTAATGCTACATCACGCAGAATGTCTCACCCTTTTCATAACTTTCCCAGAGATAGTACAGTAGACTCTCGCTAATTTGGCCCTTTTAAGATCGGGTTACTTTTTAATTCGGGCAGCAGTTAAATTCGAAAAAAGTTTGTTAACATTTTTTAAGTTTGATTGTGATTATCAAATTAACCCAATATGTTCAAATTTGCTATGGTTTATCTGATTTTTGATGTAATTTTGCGTTATTAAGGAATTTTAATTAAATTTTCAATATATCTAAGTATGTAAATTCAATTATGTGTAGATCAATAAAAATCGTTGTATTTCAAAAAGTTTATCGCCCGAATTTATCTCAAATTCGGTTGACATTTCGGTCCCAAATGCCCGAATTTGAGAGAGTCTAATGTACGTGCTACAAGAATCTTGTGATGTAATTGGTAAGAGCGGTAAGAGCGTCAGCCCATGGAAAAGTGATCCCTGCCCCGAATTTGTTAGAAAAATCGAGTCCTGCTCGGTGCTAAAACATCAAAAAATTGACCCCTAAAAAAAGTTAAAAGATAGAAAAAGTTATATTTAATCAAACACAATGAGATAACAAAAACACATGAGGTGCCTGAAGTAAAATCAATATACACCATAACCTATAAATGACAAGATACAGTCGAGTTCCTCAAATTTGAACGACGGTTGAGTTCAAAATGAAAAATTTGAGGTTATGTGAAGAAAGTTTTGCGTGAATCTGAAATAGAACTATTTTTCTCTGGTGTTTCCTCAATATTATCGTATTATATTAACTTCCGCAATAAATTCCATTTCTACAACGATAAATTACATTGATATATTCTCTAAAATTATCTTTCTTAAATTTGGGAAAGTGCATTTCACATGAATTCTGTTGCATTTTTGAAAATATTGTTCAAATTTGAGGAGTGAGAAATGTCATCTATACCCCCCAAATGTTCAAATTTGAGGAAATTTACTGTGTAAAATGGCAGTCTCCCAGATTTGCGGAATGATCGAACTCGTGACTCAGAGGCTATACCTCAAAAGTGCTTTCTCATCATTTACTATTTACCGGTCCACAACCAATTTATTAAACCGATTGAGTAACTCAAAAGATTGTCCAAAATATCTTACGAATAATACAATTGATTTTCTGATAAAAATTACCCATCGGTTATGGATTGGGTCATTACCTGTTAACAATCGATTGTAATTTATAAGACTTTTTAAAAATTCCAAGACCTTTCCAATGACTCCAATATAACACCATTCGGTTGAGAAATGCGCTTTCTAGAGCCTTTTTAGACTTTGACCTTGAAAAACTCGACATATTAGCAACACAAATTTAGGGAAGAATTTAGTGGGATCCAAAAATGTCTGGGAAAGATAAATGAACAAAGCTATCAAAGAAGCAACACAATATGCCTGAAAATATTCGACAGAAAAAGGTATTAATAGCATTTGATACCCCCTGCAGGCCCACACTTTGGGGGTTTCTGACTGCAGTGAAATTGGCAAAAAGGCATATGAAGATGTAGGCTTTTTTTATCATACCATATCAGTTATTATGAATGATTCAACGATACTTTCGTATATGGACGAAATGTCCGCATAGGCAACCTCGCGAACCTACACTCAGCTGTTCGTTATCTGGCATTTCGATATTCGGGCGACAGCTGCCAAACACTGGCGGTTGATCACTGAGAGAAATCCGAAAATGTTAAAATAACATTCCGGAAATGTTTAATTTACTCTGCAATACTGATCCGAAATCGGTGTAAATATTATGCTTTTTAGGTGTATTAGGGGTTAAAGTAACCCTTTTTCGTGTAAATTTTACCCTTAAAAATGTGTAAAATTAACATTAAAAAATGTTGATATATTTTTACACCTAAAATGTGTTAGTTATGAAGAAAAAAGTTAATCGCACCCCTGTTTTTTCTCAGTGATGTATTCAAAACATTTTCTTTAAGAAACATGCAGTTTGTGCAGAGTGAATTAATATGCTAGGATGATAACTAACGGATGGAGCATTTTAATTCACAAATAGTATATTTTTCTTAAATTCTTTATAATTTTTTAGCTTTATATCCCACAAAAATAATTATAACACGAAATATTAGCCACATATACAGAGAATATATTTTTATTGAATTTAAAATTTTACTGGTGTTACAGATAGAAAATTTTTCAAAAAAATTCAAAAAATTGCGAATTTTACGTCTTTTTCATAAAGTTTTTAGGAACTATTATCCTCGTACAATCATTATAAATTTTGTGCTAATTACATAACATTAGAGCCTCTTTCATTTGGTAAAAGTTTTAAAATGATTGCTTTTGGTTTTATACCAAAACTAAAAAAAACACTTAAGAAATAATATACCACATTTTTGTACGGAAAATGTATGAGAATGCTCTGTCCTGTTAATATGTTACTTTCATTTTATCAAAGTTTTTGACATACAATCGTGCTACAAAATGAAGTAGACACATTACGAAGAAAATTCTGTTAATTTTCGACAGAAAACAAATTCACACAGCACAAAATATAAAAACTAGAGAAGAGCCGAGTGTATCCCAAAATGAAAAAATCGTACGATGTGTTTTCGAGCAATTCCAAAAATACATGGTTTTGAATGGGCTGGAGAGGGTGAAAAAAAGTGTGGTATATTGGTTCCATGGGTTTTGAGGTTTTGGAGGGAAAGGGAAAGGGGAAATGAGGAGCATGGTTACGATCCTTATATCGTTTTATGGTGAAGGGACATCCCAAAGGTCTCAAGTTTCTATCTCTAACCGTTTGACCTCTAGTGCTGACGACAGCCAGTCGAATAGACAAACTGCGTCGTGACATCATTTCTCATACATTGTTTGAAACGCGATGGTAATATGTAGAGGGAAGCAGTCCCTAGGGGATGGCAGGTGGCAATTTTGGGGGGAGAGGGCAACAATCATCCATATTCAAGCAAATTCCCTGCGATAGTGTAGGAAAAAACTCTTCAATATGGGCATAAATTTCTCTAGTGTGTAGAGGCCGTAAAAGATTAACGATAACATAGCTTAGTTTAAATTGATTGTAAAATTCTTTTGGCACACAATTTTATCCCATAGATTAAGTGTTGTGTAGCTTAATAAATGTAAATCAAAGATTTTTTTATTATGCTCTGAAAAAAAGGGTTTTGTCAAATTAACAAACAAAAAGTTTGTCAAAAGGATGTTGTATTTAAAATGAAAGGTTGTCATTTAAAACTTACAATATTAGAGTTCTAAAACACTACTCATACTATTTGAATCGCAATGAATGCCCTTACAGTGTTTTCGTTTTCGTACTTTCTCATTAAAATGTTTATGTTAATAAGCGTTCCAATAAATGTGTGTCCTAATCTTGAAAATTTGATCTATCTGTTGATAAAAAGGTATACTACTTGGTCCGCAAGAAATACATCAATTTGACTAAGTAAAGTGCGAAAATTATGCGATTCTCATTGATTAAACTAATGCGCTTTAGGTCAAATTATCCAGTCGGTCCTTTCTAAACCAGGTACCCTTTCTGCACAATTTGGGATATGAAGTTTGAATTGAACATGTATCTTTATAGGAAAAGGCACATTAATTAAAAAACATCACATTACTTGCATTTTATTATATACAAAAAATAAATTTCAATATATAGGCAATTTTTTTGCGAAATTTTGGTCCTTCGACCCTAGATTAAATTCTACATATTGAGCAATTGATAGACTCAGGTCAGACATTTGAATGCTCATTAATGACAATTAATGTCAATCGCTTTTAAACTGTAATAAAGAAGTGTGATTAATAATAATAATAAAGATGGCATAACATCCTGTAGAGGAACAAGGCCTTCCTCATTTTCTTATGTTATATTTTCTATACAAGGAGAGTATTATACGTACAGTGGAACTTATTGGGTGCAATTTGAACGAACACCTTTAATTCCAGAAAAAATTCCTGGTGGACTCTCAATATGGACATAATTTTCTCTAGTGTGTAGAGGCCATTAGTCCTTTAAGGACGATTGGGTCACCGGTGACCCAAAAATTAAATTTCGCTATACTGAGAGAAATCCGAAAAAGTCAAAATAACATTCCGGAAATGTTAATTTTACCCTGCAGTATTGATCCTAAATCGGTGTAAATATTACCCTTTTTAGGTGTATTATGGGTTAAAGTTACCCTTTTTCATGTTGATTTTACCCTCAAAAGGTGTAAAATTAACATTAAAAAATGTTGATATATTTTTACACCCGAAAAGTGTTAAAGTTATGACGAAAACAAGTTAATCGTAGCCTCTTTTTTTCTCAGTGTTCGGCTATCTAAAGTCATGTTTCGCTCTAAAAAGGCGCAAAAACGATTTTTTTCTGAACCCCAATTTTAGACATTCTCGTCCTTAAAGGGTTAAAAGGGTTTGAACCCGGGACACTTGCATCTCATAGCAAGTGCTGTATTTGTTTAACAAAATCAAACAACATTGCTAGGTGTAAAATTTACGAAATACGTTTAAAAATTTTCGAAAGTACTCTTGATTTACTAAAAGTAGATATGCTACATGTACCGTTGAAGGGTTAAGGCTTGCAATTTCAGAATACCTATTAAGAGTTAGTTGCATAGGCTGTGAATTGTTATTAAAGAAACACAAGTAGGAGAGTACACCACTCCACACATACGCTACAGAATAACACAAGCTAACAGTGTCCGTGAATTGAATTGATGACGACAATCACAGACACAAACATCTCGAGACTCGTAGCGCCGTCTCACAGACATGCACCACTACACACATGGGAAACGGCCATGACTGCGTATTTTAGGGGTGAATGTACTCACTGTTGGCGCGTTCTTTTGCTTCTGAGTGGGTTTGGGGTGGGGGGAGGGAGTGTGAACCGAAGAGGGCCCAAAGAGAGGGCCTGCGTCACACATACATTCACCTCTGACGCATAGAACATGCGATGAGATGGGAAATATTTATCACTCCCCAGCAGAATCTTGAGTGGAGGAAGAGTTGGAGAGTGGGGAGCAGATTCATCCGCGCGCTTGAGGTGCGTCCACGACACCCTCAGTTCATTCCACCCAATCAATTGGATTCAACTTGAGTGAGAGTGAGGCAATACACAAATGTTAGGACGCTTTCAGGCTGTTAGACATTGCAGAAAATGTGCAAAAAAAAAACAGCCCTCCCTGGGAATAGCTAGAGTTTGCGTTTCGCGCCAAAATGCCTCGTTCTGAGTTTTACTGAAGGGGGAATAATTATTTGCGCCCTTTTCAGTTCGTTAGTAAATTTAACACTCTGAAACGTATTACAATAAAAGGAAAAAAATATACTTTAATTGACGCAAAGGCAGAATAAGAAAAATTTTATGTGTCTTTAATTTTACAGCGACGCACCGTAATTTCGGAAATCTTGAAAACACGTTAGTTAAGATTTACACAAACTAAACATTATGTTAGGGAAGCAGAGAAATGATCTTAGCAAATTATATAAATTATAGAAATATAATTTTAGAGCAGTATATTATGCAATACTTCAATATTTGAATTCAGTATCTTTTCCCACGTCCCAGAGAAAACGATAAGAGATAGCGACGTGGGGTATTAAGAGGGTTCCCTTTATTGTTACGTTGAGCTTATGATCGTTCACGTAATTTTATTGTTCTACTTTCCTTTTCCTTTTTTCCTAAAGAATTACTTAAACTATTTCATCATTTTTCGAATGTCTTTTGTTATTTAAAACAAATATTTCGTCCCTTTATTAATAATGATAAGAAGAATAATAACATTCCGCAGATCATAGATGACATGGAATAAACTAGCTTGAGTTAGTCCCTCATTTCACAAATGTATGAACGATAAATCTATTTTGTGGCCCTTCACACTTCAAAGAAATTGCGCAAGAAATCAAATTAGAATGAAATTTTGAAAAATATTTCTTACAACGAAATTTAGTAACATATCGACTGAAAATTTATTAAATTCTCTTTCGAAAATGCACTAAAAACACAAAATCGAAAAAAAGTGTGTTATAGCTCCTTGTAATTTCCAAGGAGTAAAGTGTACAAAACAATCGTAGGAATATGCCAAAAACAGTGTTTTTAATGTAGCCCTACCTCCCTCTACGTATGCTTTCCCAACCAGGATATATAGATATGGACATTATTTATTCTTGCAGGTATGGGGTTATGAGACCCAAGCCCTGTTGAATTAAAGTAGGGGAAAGTACTCTCCCTTCGAACGTTCATGCCGTCGAATAATGTGAATTTTCTTTTAGTTTTCCTAAGGTACTTACATATTTCTATTAAATATTAGTTGGTTTATAAGCAATTGTTGATAATTCCGTGATAATTTAGTGGAAATCCCTTACGAAAAAAAAAAAAATCACATTATTCAAAGGCGTGAACGTTCGAAGTGAGAGCAATTAGACTCACTGGAAGCAGTTCCAAAGGTCCAAAACCTATAATGACAAATAATTTCTCATAATCTGAAGTAAACTCTAATGTAGGACACTTAGAGACTAAGTTAAAGCAAAGATTTATCTTTAACTACCATACTCTGAGGGCTTATTATCATCTATTAGCGGTATTTGCATAAATTTCGATTACTTTACTGCCAAATTTTAAAAGCTAAATATTCTCGGGGAACAGCCTGAGTCTATTTAAGCCCTTACATCATGGAAAGAAGTTTCTTATACAGGCTTCAGACTTAAGGCTTAGCTATCTGGTTTAACTCCTCGAATTCCTCATCAAGCATGATTTTTTTTAGGAAATTGTTGTTTAGGATTGAATATTAAATTTATCTATTTATTAATTAATTATTATTTATCTATTTATTAATTTTCTATTTATTAATTTATTTATTATTTTATTTTATTTAGATTTGTCAGATTTTGGAAAATCAATAAAATTGCTTGTTATTAAGATTTTTGAGACCTTCGGGAACTGGGCTAAACCTCCAGTCTGAAGCCGGCATTACGACTTAAATGTTGTGACTATTGTGCTACGGTCCTGGAGCACAATAGGGATAGAGGAACTATTTAATCTTTAATGCATTTAATGTAACCCCTAATAAAAGGTAATGGCCTCAATTCTGAGGCCAAGATCAAGATCAAAATTTCAAGCAGTCAAATATTTTGCATTTGTAGAACTTAAAATGTCTTAGCTAAGAATCAAGATTTCACAATTTTCCGCATTTAATGAAACGTCACTTCTACAATCATGTCAATTTTCCTGCAGGATTTCTTAATTATTTATATACAATAATTTAAGTTTTTTAAACTCTTCAAGTTATTAGTATCTTGATAATTCCAAGCACTTCCGGGAACTTCTTGGAATTATTTCAAGAAGACAAGAAATTTGACCACCGAAATCTTGAAATATTGATTTTAGAATTGAAAATTTAAAATTCACATGATTTGTGACTTGGATTTGAAGATTCCAAGACAGATTTGACATCTCTTTTTTGTTTTCAGGACATCTAAAGCTTTATATTTTCTTGATCGTGGGCTCAGAATTGAAACCTAATCTATGTTTTTATATGTGCATTATAAAATACTAATCAAACACTTTGATTTTGCAATGCTACATTGCCAAGATATTGGAATAATGTATACATTTATTAGGAGTTGCCACAAACCGGGGCATAGGAAATGGTTCTATAGCGGTCATCAAATACAAAGACTTATGCCCTAGACACACTTACGACTTAAGCCGAGAGACGACTTAGTGGAAAATGATAGAAATGTAGTTTGACGATTATTTCTAATAAAATTACGCTAATCCGTCTCTCGGCTAATCCTCAGGTCTGTCGAGGCCCTTACAACCGTATTTATTGTACATGATACTTAGCCTCTAAATAAGACATGTTTTAATTTTTTTTAATGCCCAATTTCTTTACTGCTCGAACTCCACGGAGAGAGCAGTATATATAATCCCTCGATTTTTTCACGAACCCCCCCCCCGCCCACAAATTTCCACCTTCCACTCCCCCAGAGACCACTTTCGGTCCGTCTGTCCCTCCGACTGTCGCAATCTCTAGAGGCCAAACGGTGAGAGTTAGCGACTTGGGACCTTCGGGAGACCCCCCGATAAGTCGACCCAAGGATCGTTAGCATGCCACTCATTTTGCCCCACCCCTCCCCTTCCCCTCCAAAACCATGTTTTTTTTGGGATTGTTTGAAAACGCATCGTGCGATTTTTTTCATTTTTGGATGTGTTTTAGAAATTACCAAGGCGGACATTTCGTCCTTAGACGAAAATACCGTTGAATCATTCCCAGTAACGGTTTTTTAAGGGCAAAGGATAAAAAGACACTAGAGAGCGCATTTATCAAGCAGATGGGGTCAAGTTTGGGCTCGTTAGAAAGGTCTTGGAATTTCCTATAAAACTGAACCGATTCCAATCAGTTTTGAATCGCTAATGAACCGGTTTATACCTGATAAATAATTTTTATACGAAATTCAATTAAATTAATCCTGAGGTGTATTTTGGGAAATATTTTGAGTGATTTATAAATCGGATCAAATCGGTTGTGAACCGGTAATGAACCGGTTATTTACCGATAAGTAACTTTTGTTTGAATATAATTTTTATTACTCTTTAAACTATTTTGTGGAACCTATTGAGTGATTTATGAATCGATTCAAATCGGTTGAGTACCTCTAAACGGTAAATGATGCGAAAGCACTTTTGAGGTATAGCATCTAAGTCACGAGTTCGAGCATTTCGCAAAGCCTGGGACGCTTTGCCACCCCTTTTTTATATCCTACATTATTATCATCATGTATAGAAAAAACCTTAGACAAAATCTTTGAGATTCAAAGAAAGTTAGAAATCAATAAGAATTTCGCAATTTCTTTTGGAGTATCATGAAGCACACAAAATCGATATTGAATTTGAACTTTTCTATGAAATTACGTTACAATTATATTGCACAAGAAAAAGCAAGTAATCTCCTCAACTACCCCAAATATGAGACGCGCTTCCCGCGCGCAGTTGGTAACCTTGAATGGCGAGCAATGCTGGATGAAGCATGTTCCTTTCTGAACAGAGTATCACAGTTTTGGGTCGATATTGAGTTGCTTTGTGGGAGGGTTGAAGAATGGGGAAGGTAGAGGTGAAAAAGAAGAATTTGGTTGCTTTCATCTGGGTATGTTAGTGAAGGAGAAAATGAGATAGACTGCTTTTTACGATACTACGACGGGGCCAACGTCCGCCGCCGCCCCATTTGTGGCTTCCGGGAGGATGTGAGAGCATGGGAGGAGGAGGAGGAGGAGGAGTGGTGAATGATGGATGAATGATGTGTCGAGGTGGTTGGGACAAGAAGCGTCAGATGCCACGCCACGGCAAGAGAGTCCATCGGGTGGGGGACGTTGAGGCGCGACAGTGAAATGGGAAAAAGAGAACGATGAATCTGAAATATTTTGGCGCATAATGTTGCGCAAATGCAAGGAATTCGAATTATTTTCAATTCAGCATTTTGTTTTAACGCGCACAACATATGTATGAATCGAGGTTTTATTTCTTCTATCTGCTCCCATTGGCATATTTATGTTGGGAAATTCTGTTTTTTTTTGTTTTGTGTGAGTAGGGGACAGGGGGATAGTTTTGTGAGAGTTGAGAAGAAGGGTTGATCATTTGTCACCACACCAATGAGTATCTTCTGAGTCATAGAGTTGGTATTCAAATTGATGATTCACTGCATTGGTTTTTTTCTTTATTATGGTTCATAAACTTGCAAAATTTTGTAGTAAAATCATAAACACATAACGACGCGTTCTCTGTTATTCAAGATATATTATACCGTTACTATACATACTATGTACAGTAGCGATTTAAGAATGTAATGGCTCCAGCACACCTTTTAGATCAGGAAAATTTCATGAAGTCGAAATTCGAATCCCTGTCTTTCTCACACGCCTCGTGTATGTCTATCTCATTCTTTCGTACTCTTTTTCTTCTTCTTTTAAACATCACAACAAATTCAATTTAATTTTAATCGAATTTTGAGTTCGAAAGAATGTGATAGACATATGCAAAGCATGTGAGAAAGAAAAGAAAGGGATGTGTATTTTGATTTCATAAAATTTTCCTGGGGCACTCAATGGGTCAAGTGGTATAGCACTCGCTCTATGATGCAAGTGTCCCGGGTTCGAATCTCCTTTAGGTCACCAGGAATTATTCTGGCGTTAAAGGTGTTCGGATTGCATCCAGTGAGCTTCACTGCACTTGATTCCACGGGCATGGGACTGACAACCTCATCTCGTACAAGAAAAAATAATAATGCATGTCTAGAAATCCCCTTGTGGGAAGGCCTAGTTCCTCCATGGAATGTTGTGCCAGCATTATTATTATCAAAATTTTCCTGATCTAAAAGGTGTGCCGGAACCATAAAATTTAAAATATATGGTAAAATTTACGTAAAAGCACAATTTCAGCGAAAAAATAGTATGTTGTAGGTGAATTCAATAGTTTCACAAAGATAGATCCAAACTCATTGAACTATCGTACCTCGAACTTCTCTTATTCGAACTATTAAGGATAGAGGCTAAGCTCTTGACTATAGAAAATTTCAATTTGCTATGCTTTTCAAGTAAATCGTCTCAGACACTAAAAAATTAAAAAGTTTGACATACATCAATCCTACTCTTTTGCACTCTTCTTCTTTTTTGAACATCACTTATATCCAATTTAGTTCAATCCAATTTCGAGTACGAAGGAGAAGAATACACATTATGCAAAACGTTTGAGAAAGAAAGTGATGTGAATTTTGATTTCATGAAATTTTCCTTATCTAAGAAGGGTAAAAAATAGCGTCGAAGCACCTTACCCCTTTAAACTGATCATACGAGTATATAATTGTCTCTTTTTTTTAAATAAAGATCGATAGTTTTATCAGATTTCAATTTGAAAAGGTAATGACTCTGGCACACCTTTTAGATCAGGAAAATTCCATTAAGTCAAAATTTACATCCCTTTCTTAAAAGTTGTGCATATGTCTATCCTACTCTATCGCACTCTTCTTCTTCTTTTGAACATCACACCAAATTACATTTAGTTTGTTCCAATTTTGAGTCCGAAAGAGTGAGATAGACTTATGCAAATCTTGTGAAATAGAAAGGGACGCTAATTTTGGTTTCATGAAATTTTACCGATCTAAAAGGTGTGTTGAGTGTATAATGCCTCCGGCACACCTTTTAGATCAGGTGAATTTCATGAAATCAAAATTCGGATCCCTTTCGTTCTCACACGTTTTGAATATGTCTATTTCATTCTCTCGCACTCTTCTTCTTCTCTTAAACATCACTCCAAATTCAATTTTGCTCAATCAAATTTGGTATGCGAAAGAATGAGATAGCCATATTCAAAACATGTGAGAAAGAAAGGGTTTCGAATTTCGATTTCATGAAATTTTCCTGATCTAAAAGGTGTGCCGGAGCCATAAGAAGTAAAATTTAAAATAGATAAAATTTCACTAATTTGAAAAGATGTATGAACTGCGAACTAAAACAAACTTATCAATAATTTTAAATATAAATATAAGATTCAATTCATCTATTCTATTTCATATGATTAAGAAGAAGGAAGGTATACCTTATAAAGTACAAATTTGTCATGTATTTTACTTCTATACAAAACTATGTATTTCTATCATCCTGGATACTTCCAAATTTGGTTAGGAACTGACTCTGGGTTGTCGCTTTGGAATTCACAGACGGATGTGTGTCTCAAAATGCGTCTTGTTGTTCCCACCGACATTATTTTTAGATAGTCCCAGAAATAGCCCCGATGTCTTTTGGCGGCTGTATCATGTCTCCTCTTGCCACATACCCTCGCATAGGTTCCCATTTCTCATTCGTCGATTACACAATTTTACACTATAAGATACTTGCAATATCTTTAACATCAGCATTTCTAAAAACATCGTGTCTAGGAATGTAAACAAAATATAAATCGATGCGACAAGTGAAATTCTTCGAGACAAGTCATTGGCTAGAAAAAAAAAATCTCCGCATTCGCGACGACCCACGTTATTTAGTCACAAAACACAGTCATCATAGCCAAGAAAGTAGAATCAAAAAGGAGTGCTGTTAGCTTAATGTTCTTTCAACCACAATTTTCTTCCACCTCTCGTCTCTATTTCCAATACATCATACCCCAGACACACAAATAAACAATGATGAGTAGCAAATTGCGGAAGAAATACATGTGGGGACAATTGAGTGGAAAAAGGAAACATAACAAGAAATCAATGTATTACGAGCAAATATATCCAAGTTCTCAATTAAGGATTCAATGTACACACGTTGTTGACGCCAATTACAAAAAAGGTCAATGGAAACCATAGCGCATGTTTCCCATGTGATCACCTTTGCTTATTGCGTTGCACTTTAAATTAAAACATTTTGGACGACGCAAAAGAAAATTTATATACTAAATGCAGAGTAATTTAGGAATTTATGTTGAACTATCTAAATAATAACAAAGCAAGAATTACACTAGAAAATTTGATTGTGTTAGATGACATTCTTAATTAAAAACAACTGTGTTTTTTTGTGGGAATTTCTTTAATTTGGATTTTAGATCCTGTCATATTTTCCTAAAATTTTGAAATTCTAAAGTTTTGCGAAAAGTGTGTCTAGAAGCGTCTACCGGTTTGTCTGCATGTATGGTCAGAAATAAACATGATAAAGAGTATGAGGTGTTAATCTTGGGTCCTCTACAACAAAAAGACTTTCCCTCTTGACATGTAAAATTTAAGATTTTGTAAAGCCTTTTCATATACATTTTTTAAGAATATGCCTTCGACACACCTTTTAAATCAGATAAATTTCATAAAATCGAAATTCACAACTTTTCCTTTCTCAATCGTTTTGCACATCATTGGGTGAATCTGCAGTTGGGTTATCTACATTCTCATTGAATCTACATTCGCCACAAACGACTACGCAATGATGCGTTGTTTATGCCAAATGTAGATACAAGGGAAATGCAGATAGCCCTGTTGCTGATCCAACCAACGACATGTTTGGCCTAACCCATTCTTTGGCATGTTATTTGAAATTTTAATTTCATGAAATTTTCCTGATCGAAAAGGTTTTTCGAAGTTATTAAAATCAACTGCAATCCAATTTATGGTTTTTTTTTTTAAATTAATAGCTTTGTTCGGTTCTAATTACTTAAACAAAGAATTAAATGGGTATTGAAGACTTAAAAAACAACATATTTTCTGTGATATATTTTTTTAATGCAATAAAGGATGTTTTCCTTTTAAGTGTATTAAAAATCAAAATTAATGGAATATTTTTCGAAGTTTTAATTCCGAAATTTCAAAATTCATCCGTTCAGTTGGGGAATTCTATAACAGCATGATAATGTCATATGACAAAGGAGAATGGTAAAAAGTATATGAGCGCTGGTCCCGCAATTGTCACAAACGAGGGTAGGCGCATTTTGTAGGTACTGAAATAAGATTGAAAATTTGTCGGGACCCAGGACGATAAACGCTGGGGGTCCTTGTAAAAAAGCGTTTATCCTTCCGAAATTTCGCTGTTTTGACAACGAATTACTCAAGAACGACTAAAGCGATCTCGATGAAATTCGGTATAGGGTCAGAGTATTACTTAAACTTTCTATCAATGCATACCACCCCCTCCCCCCACCCTATATTCTTGTAGCCCCCATACAAAATGAGAGCATTTTACTTTATAACTCCTTTCTGAGAAGAGGTATTTTCAATAATCCTCACTAAGAACTTTCTGATCGAGCTTAATTGCATGAAAAAAAATGAATAAGTAATAACGTTAACAATCATTTTTCAACATCAAATTTCCATCTTCCACCCCCCGAAGACCACTTTTCTCAACAAATCTTCACGTTTCAGACGATTTCTGAGAACGCTGTCACGCTGTTTATCCGTCTGTCCGTCCGACCGTCGTCAGCTCTAGAGGCCAAACGGTTAGAGATAGAACCTCCGGGGGACCTTCGACATAAGTCGACCCAAGGATCGTTAACATGCCCCTCATTTTCACCCCACCAAAACTATGTTTTTGAGAATGCTCGAAAACGCGTCGTGCGATTTTTTTCATTTTTGGATGTGTTTTAGAAATTGCCAAGGCGGACATTTCGTCCTTAGACGAAAATACCGTTGAATCATTCCCAGTAACGGTTTTTTAAGGGCAAAGGATAAAAAGACACTAAAGAGCGTATTTATCAAGCAGATAGGGTCATGTTTGGGCTCGTTGGAAAGGTCTTGGAATTTCCTATAAAACTGAACCGGTTCCAATCGGTATTGAATCGGTAATAAACCGGTTCATAACCCATAAAAAAATTTTATCTGAAAATCAATCCTATTACTTTTAAAACTATTTTGAAGGATCTTTTGAGATATTTATGAATCGGTTCAAATCGGTTGTGAACCGGTAATGAACTGGTTATTTACCGATAAGTAACTTTTGTTCGAATATAATTTTTATTAGTCTTTAAACTATTTTGTGGAATCTATTGAGTGATTTATGAATCGATTCAAATGGGTTGAAAACCGGTAAACGGTAAATGATGCGAAAGTACTTTTGAGGTATAGCATCTAAGTCAGGAGTTCGAGCATTTCGCAAAGCCTGGGACGCTTTGCCAGCCCTTCTTCTAATACCTATCTTTGAATTAAAAAAGGCTTTCAATTTTAAGACGATTTTGTATTTGGTATTGTCATAATTTCGTATTATATTTTTTAATCGTTGAGATATTTTCAGTTATTTTTAATTTATGAATTTAATTCGTTTTGTATTCTGAGCCGTCGATATAGTGATGAACCAACATGATGGATTTTATTCTAAAAAAACAATCAATGTGCAATTTTTTACTGTCCAGTAAGATCTTAATAAATGCATTCAGATATTTTATGCTTATTCGTCTTTTCCCGGAAGTGAGTAAAAAATATTGATAGTAGATACTTATAAGCACACAGTTAATAAGGATGTCAAAGCTTTTAAGGAAAAAGGATGGACATAATGCATTTTAATCTTTTTATTTCTGCAAATTGATGTATTTTTATGAACGAAGGGGATATTACTTCATGGAAAACTCGTATTCACAAGCTAAATGATTTACCCCGGTTTTTAATCGACCTTTTTGCAGTAGGGAATTATAACAACAAATTCACAAGTTCAAGGATTGAAAAATATATTTCAATACTATTCCAAAGTTTGTAGTTCGAATTTTCCTTAAAACAAATATTTCAGTATATCGATTCGGACAAATTTTAATTTATATAAATTATGACGTAAAACGGGTAAATAAACAAGAGAAAATAATTATTTTTCTCAAATTTTATTTTATATAAATTGTGCCAAAACTTATTGCGTAACGGTGTGATTCCTGATCTCTAGATGGAATAAAAATAAAATCTAATATTTTAAGGAAATATTATTATTATATTCGGTAAAATAATAAAAATAGAAATATATTCAAAGATATTCTGCAAATGAGAAATTTACAATTCGCTTATTTTTATTCTGCAGATGTTGAATGGGCATCGTACAACATTGGCATCTTCCTGTGCACTCGATGTGCGGGTGTGCATCGCGCGATGGGTGCTCATATCTCTAAAGTAAAGCACTTGAAATTGGACAAATGGGAGGACAGTCAACTGGAACGGATGAAGGAGGTTGGCAATGTAAAGGCACGTCTCAAGTATGAACAACGGGTTCCGGCCTGCTATAGACGACCCACTGAAGACTCCCCTCAGTAAGTCAAACTAAACAGTATCATTCTCCCCTTTATGTCCCTCCTCACCACGGCAATATGCCTCGTGCGGAAGATATTGATCTGCAGACATGTTCTGGAATTTCAGTATGAGCACTGTGAAAATACTGCAGTGATTTATGGTGTGGAGACGGAGAAAAGTTAGGAAAAAAAATATTATGGGAGGGGAATTGCCCAACTACACAGAAAATTCCGAATCCAATCTAATCTCTATCTAGAGGCATTTTTCATACGGCTTAGTGTTGAGGATTTAAATCACCTGGGGTTGTAGATACTGACTAATCCTATTAGGTCACAATCGAAAATCCACGATTTTGGGCTAAATTAGAGATATTGCCCTAAATTTTTCAAGCACGTATACGATGCAGACGGGAGTATTCCAAACATTCCAAATCAATCATAAATTTAACTGTAAACAAAATGACATGATAATCGCAATTGGTAGATTTTTTTTGTAGGAAATACTTCTCCAAAAATGACGAATACAACAAATAACAAATTCTTCAAAATTTTGTAAATAACACTGAAAAATTTTTTATTATATATTCTATATTTTGTTCTACCTTGAAAAATCGTATACCTTGGCATGATCTATGAAAAGTCGAAAAAAAAATCTTAAAATAACAATAATTCTGTGTTCTAATTATTATCAGAATTTGGTCATCGACAGTTTTTTTTAATGAAAGATTCCAGTTCGAAAAACGATTTTTTTTTAAATTTTCGAGCATTTTACAAACTGGGTGGCTCTAGGCACCATCCCTTATGATACTAGGGTAAATTAAGCTAATTCAAAACCTGCTACAAATGGAAATTTTTCGATACTCCAAATAGAAACGTCGTCACTGTTTTCATGATAAATACAGTACTAAATTACTATATTTATAAATTTTCTATACCACAGTTTCATTATTTAGTTAATTTTGCTCCAAATAAAGCGAAAATTCATTCATACACTGTGAAAAAAAGGGGGTGCGATTAACTTTTTTTCCTCGTAACTTTAACACTTTTTAGGTGTAAAAATATATCAACATTTTTTAATGTTAATTTTACACCTTTTTAAGGGTAAAATTAACATAAAAAAGGGTAACTTTAACCCCTAATACACCTAAAAAGGGTAATATTTACACCGATTTTAGATCAATACTGCAGGGTAATGTTAACATTTCCGGAATGTTATTTTAACCCAGCGTCCATCGCCGCCTCAGGGTAGATAGCGATCTCTAAGACAAATCAATGACAAATCAATTCTTTATAAAAAAATAGATAATTTATAAACTTTAAAAATTGCGAAGAATAGTATCTATATTTTAAGAACTTTTGTTAATTAAAAAATATTGTATAAAAATGTAATCATCACGAAATTGTTTATTTGTAAATCAGCAAATCCTTTGCCATGAAAATTCGTGTTGTATTTAAAAAAAAAGGCGTAATAACCCTCAAGTTGAAGTGCTTTATTGAATGTTCCGTGTTATTGTTCCACATACAATATGTTGCAAGAGTGTGTCAATTATTAATGCTTGACCTATAGCGTTTGCAAATGTAGGTTAGTTATACCTTTAATACCCTTTTAATAGTTCTTTATTACATTGTATAAATCGATCCTTATAAATAATAACGTGCAATAAAGGATAATTGCTAGTGGAGAAGTCTTTGGATAACTACTGCGCCATTTAGCACCCCTTTAAACATGTTATGTTTTAGTTGAAAATTTACAATCAAAAAAGTTTCTTGACACAATTTTTTTTCCACAATATTAACAACAAAGTTATTTTTCATTTTATAAATTAATCCAATCATATTTCTTGGAAATATTTCTCATATTTCCTTAAAACAAAGCTCTTCACAAAATAATGTGTTTTTTGCCATTGAATGAGATTTAAATAATTTTCTTTTGTGAATTTTACTACCAGCATCAATGGTTTACACTCGTGCAACCTATACATAAATATTGCAGCTATTGAAAAAGCAATAATAGTTGGCAAAATGACGTCAATCGAACGTAATTGCTTCTGCGAATCATAAATCCTGTTTACGACACTGCATTCCCAACCTATCAACCGACATGCTATACACAGCAGCATAATAGAGATGCACACTGCATTTCGCAATATCTTTCTCTGTGTTTTTTTTTACTCTTTCGTCTTCATTTCCCATCTTGGGTTGTTATTTTTTTTTGTTCATGGCTTAATGTTTTCAGAACAAGTGAAAAAATCAATTGAAAATGTTTATCTACAACTATAAATTAATTTAAAAAGACACTGTATAAATGAGTAGTAATAAGATAAATTAGATCAGCAAAAGATCAAATTTGATCGGTAAAATAATAGTGTAATTTTGGAATAGCACCTTAAAATGAAATTTTTAGATTTTTTAAGGAGAAAAATAAGAGCACGAAGAAGTACAAGCCCTACACTGAAGACTACTTTTTCGTGTTTTTTTCTCTTGCCCATATAAAACAGTGAAGCATCTCAAAATTCCAATTTAGGTTCGAATTCGAAATTACCCAATTATACCATACTCAAGCTAGAACTTTAAGGCTCCTGCACACATTTTGGATCAAAAGATTACATAAAATCAAAATTCACATCCCTTTCTTTCACATACGTCTTGCATATGCCTAAAACTTTCTTTCCTACTCTTTTTCTTCTTTTGAGCATTACAACAAAATTCAATTTAGTGCTAAAGAGTGAAATAGGCATATTTAAAACGTTTGAGAAAGAAAATTTCATTAAATTTTCCTGATCTAAAAGATGCATATGCCAGAGGCATTAAAAACAGAAAAAGGGTGGAAAAGCGTCCCAGGTTTTGTAATGCTCGAACTTAGATTCTATACATCAAAAGTACTTTCGCATCATTTACTGTGTACCGGTTCTTAACCGATTTGAATCGATTTGTAAATTACTCAAAACATTGCATCCAAAATACCTTAGGAATAATATAATTGAATTTCGGATAAGAATTAGTGTAATGTACATTTTGGACCGACTTTTAGCATTTTCAACTTTCAAACACGTTAGTGACTTCCCAAATTATTTTTTTTCTTTGTTGATTTTAATATTTATATTCTTTGTTTTATTAAGACTAAGAATCTTATCGAAAATTATTGGGAAAGGCATAATTTTTTATATAAAATAGCAAATAATATAAAGAAGTAAAAATGGTACATTTTGGAATGATGTGGGTATTTCGGAACAAAGAAAAATGGGTATTTTGGAACAAGACAAATTCGCACACAGGGTATCCAACACTTGATCTTGGTAGTGATTCCAGAACCGGGTACCCGACCCGGGTACCCGCCAGATTTTTCCACGGGTATTGGAACCGGTTCCTAGCCATGGAACCGGTTCTGGAACCGGTTCTGGAATCGATTCTGGAACCGTTTTTTTTTAGAAAAATTAAATTGAATGTTCCAAAAGAAACCCTAGGAATTTTCAATTTATATTGGAACTACACTGCTGGCAATAATCATAGCTCTACTTTTTCATACTGGAAAAACTGAAAATTTTTTTTTTTAGAAAAAAAATAAAAAAAATCATTTGAAGGTATTTTCATACCGATATGAACAATTGCCAATCGAATTTCATACCGTTAGAACTGTGAGTATTGTAATAGAATCTTTATCAAAATGGCGATTTTCGGGTGGCAATAATTATAGCTCCACTCAATAAATTTGGCTCCAGGGTATTTATTTTCAATCAGTGAAGGTAAATATCTTTTAGTAATTAAATTAATAACTAGATTAAGCTAATTTCAATCATTTTTATAAAGTTTTTCATGAATTTTGCTGAAATTTTGTAAGGAAAATGTGCAATGAACAAAAATAAGGGATTAGTTAAGGTCTTGAAAGGGATGGAAATTGACAACCAAAAAATTTCCATAAAAATGACAAGATCCTATCACCTTTCATCCGAATTTGTCCATATAGCCGACATATATGCATTTTAAACCACTCCCCCAGGGCTAAAAATCTTCTTTTGTTAGAGGCAAAAGTGTGCAAATTTCCGTGTTACAGTCGAAAAAAACAAGTGTTCTACCGAAATTTGATGTAAAACAATGCTGATTGCTTAGTCTCATCATGTCTTGTTGATTCTGCCCCAAACCAGAATTCTAAGTAACTAAGGTGGTCTTCAGAATACTGAAATAAAAAATTATCAAAAAGAAGCTTATTGCAGTTTGATGAATAGAAAGTGTTTTTCGTCATTTAAGTGGTACAAAATTATTTTTTTAAATAAAAAAATTGATAGGTCTCGTCTGAACTTGTTTTCTGTCTGAAAAAATAATTTTAAACCACTTAAATGACGAAAAACACTTTCTATTCATCAAACTGCAATAAGCTTCTTTTTGATAATTTTTTATTTCAGTATTCTGAAGACCACCTTAGTTACTTAGAATTCTGGTTTGGGGCAGAATCAACAAGACATGATGAGACTAAGCAATCAGCATTGTTTTACATCAAATTTCGGTAGAACACTTGTTTTTTTCGACTGTAACACGGAAATTTGCACACTTTTGCCTCTAACAAAAGAAGATTTTTAGCCCTGGGGGAGTTGTTTAAAATGCATATATGTCGGCTATATGGACAAATTCGGATGAAAGGTGATAGGATCTTGTCATTTTTATGGAAATTTTTTGGTTGTCAATTTCCATCCCTTTCAAGACCTTAACTAATCCCTTATTTTTGTTCATTGCACATTTTCCTTACAAAATTTCAGCAAAATTCATGAAAAACTTTATAAAAATGATTGTAATTAGCTTAATCTAGTTATTAATTTAATTACTAAAAGATATTTACCTTCACTGATTGAAAATAAATACCCTGGAGCCAAATTTATTGAGTGGAGCTATAATTATTGCCACCCGAAAATCGCCATTTTGATAAAGATTCTATTACAATACTCACAGTTCTAACGGTATGAAATTCGATTGGCAATTTTTCATATCGGTATGAAAATACCTTCAAATGATTTTTTTTATTTTTTTCTAAAAAAATTTTTTTTCAAAGTTTTTCCAGTATGAAAAAGTAGAGCTATGATTATTGCCAGCAGTGTACTTCCAGCTTATCCAGGAATTATTAGTGTGTAGTTTTCAGCATTTTGCTATCCAATATTATAATAAACTTTTAATATATTTTAATACATACACTGATCACAAAAAATTAAATAAAATTAAATGATATTTCTGTGTGGAAAATATAACCATCTTATTATCAATTTCTGTAATCGAATTTGTTGAGACTTCTTTACTTCAATATGAATCAAATTTCGCGAAAAAGTTTGCAGATAGAAGAAAAAAGAAATTCCTTTCGAAAAAAAATAAAGGAAGAAATTTACATTTTCAAAAAGGAGAGACGTCGGGGGAAATTATTAGAAGGGCTGTATCAAGCACTTCTTACAGTCCTCCCGACTAGTGTTGAATCAGAAAGGGCATTCAGCACTTCATCCAAATTTTGTACCAAAATTCGGAACAGAATGAGCGATGAAGTACTGAATGCGCTTTCAGTACTTAAACATTATTATAATAATATTAAAGTAAAATAAAATAAAAACATGATACTGATTGAATTTATTTTCTTCAATTAATTTCTATTCTGCAACAAAATCTTATTATTTGGTCTTTTGTAGTCGGAAAACTTAAAAAAAATAATTATCCAGCCATAAAAATATGTCACTATTTTAATGGTACTCTATATTTATATGCCATTTTTTCTTGTACAAAACTCAAGTGAAAATTTTCTATACCTATTTATTAGATTTTAAGTTAGTTTGGCATATAAACTACAATTCTCTACAAGAAAGAGATTGCCTGAACCCCCCCCCTTTATGCCCTCAAACACTAAAAGACTTATTTTTTCACAGTTAAAAATATTTTCGAAAATTCATAGTTGGAACCGGTTCCTACCCGGGTACCCGGGTACGGATCTCAGGGGAACCGGGTACCCGGCAACTTCAAAATACCCGGGTATTTGGAATCACTAGGTTATTGGATGCCACCGATTGTAACAATCTAAGAAGCATTGCACCAGCTCCTTCTCCCTCTGCCTGGGGAGCAAGATTTGGGGAGTCCAGTCTGGCATTTCATTGGACACTTACCGGTGAAAATCGTACTTTTTGACACATTGAATTCCATCACTGCTTCTCTTATACATTTCTCACACCTGAATGCTTTCAGAGCCTTCTTCACATCATCCTGAGTATATGGTTTGCCTTTTGAAGGCTCCTTTGGTATCGGAATTTCAAGAAAAACAGGAAATACCGTCGTTGCGGGTGACTTTGCACTCGGGGGGTGACTTTGCACTCTGCTGTTCGTGAGACTTTGAATAATTCTAGCACTTATTGATAGTCTTCGCCGATCCGGTCTACCATGTCAAAGTATATAGGGATATGTTAAGTACCAAGTAAGGTACAATGATCCTCAAAAGGATTCTTGTGGTTTCAGTAATAGTCAATGAAATGCTAATATAGGTATTTTGTCAAAAAACGGCTCCGTGAAAAAGTTATCTGAAGGTGCAATTTTAAAATCGATTTCAGAGTAGTAAATTGCCCAAATCTATTCTAAATTTATCTGGCTAGAATAATCCACTTCGATTTTGTTGATTATTTTTATTAAAATATTTTTTTCCCTATTATCTTTCTAAGAACGCATGATTTATGTTATAAAATTGCATGTAATGGTCTTTCTAAAGCTTTATTATAAAAGTATTTGGCTAAAAATTATCCAATTTTTTGATAATTTAAGATAAAGTGACCGAGATCTACAAGATGGTGTGGTCGCCATCTTGGTTTGACGTTTCTGTCCGCCATTTTGAATAACTGTCAAAACAAAAAACTTATCCGATTGGGCTGAAATTTTAGTATGTTCTGGCTGACCTCAAGACCTTTTCAGAATATATATAAAATCCGACCTAGGTCAAGCGATTGTCTGGATACTGGGGCTCTAAGTTAAAAATTTTGACATTTTCATTAATACAGAACTACGGAGAGCTTCTTTTATCGAAATCATCACAAAAAAAGACAGTACTATCGTTAGGCGATGAGATCTAAATAACAAACAAAAAGAAAAGTAATGTTTTTCTTTATAACAGCATATTATTTGAAGATCTGAAAAACTGTTTTTGCAAAAATGAAAAAATAAAAAAAGTTATAAATGCACTTTTCATTTATTTTTTTTAATTATGTAAGAGTAAATAAATATATAAAATAAAAGCCTCAACCATTTTTAATGGTTACTGAGGCATTTCATTTAGATTTTAAAATTAAGGATTAGTAAATAAAGATCGTCAAAATATGATGATTTCAAAATTTTAAAATTTGAGCCTCTGTATCTAGGTAAATACTTGACGTAGACTGGGACATAGATACGTTCTGAAAAGGTCTTGACATCAGCTACAACATACTAAAATTTCAACTCAATCGGACCAGTTTTAGGTTTTGACAGTTATTCAAAATGGCGGACAGAAACGTCAAATCAAGATGGCGATCATGTCATCTTGTAGATCTCGTGCATCTTACCCTTAGATGTAAAGATCTTCATTGTCGTTTATTATCAGAAATTTTTGATTTTTTAGTATTTATTAAAAAGTGCAAAGTCACCCGCACCTTATCCCCAGTGCAAGCCTTTTTTCTTGATTTTTTTAAACATAGTAAAATTTAATAAAATTAATGCTAGTGGCACAAAATCCATTCATTAACAACTGAATACAAATAATTTTACTCAAAAACCCCCATCCCTTCACTTTAACTATCCACTTTTAGAGAGCAAAGTTGAAAAATAGCGAAAAAACGTGCAAAGTCACCCGCAACGACGGTACTGTAAAGATTTTTCACATTCCAAAATGCACTGGATTGTTTACTTTTGTAAATTTGCTTTTTTTTCACCTTCGAATACAAGGTCCAAACCTTATTTTTTTCTTCAAAATTACGTTTCAATTTCACTTATAAAATAGTTCAAATAGCACTTTTTCTGTCGACATAGGCAAAATTGACCACACTGAAGATTTTGTGAAAAGTGGAATGGTGCACTGTCAATTTCCGCGCGTATTTTACATAATCTAAATTAAATCTAATTTCAGAGGTTCTATGTATATCTGGAACGTAGAAAGCTAAATAATTCAAATAAAACTTAAAAATGAAGGGAAAACAAGTATTTATATGATTTTAAGCTTTTTACGCTAAGATATTTACGATGCATTCCAAAATACCCCAGATTGGGTTCCAAAATGTACAGTTTTCCAAAATGTACCACATTACCCTAGTTATCGATTAATTTCCAACGAGATTAAACATGAGACTATTCGGTTGAGAAATGCACTTTCTAGAGCCTTTTGAACCTTTGACCTTGAAAAAGCGTTATTAGTTATGATTCAACGGTATTTTCGTATAAGGACGAAATGCCCGCCTGCACAACCTCTAAAACTTATCTAAAAAATAATGAAATATCGCACGATGCGTTTTCGAATAACCTAAAAAAAACATAGTTTTGGTGGGGAAGGAGAATGATGGGGGAAAATAAGGGAGATGTTAATGGTTCCAGGGTTGACTTATAGTGAGGGGGGGCGAGGGTCCCAAATCTCTAATCTCTAACCGTTTGGGCTCTAATAAGTGTAGTAATAGCCGGACACAAAAACCCACAAACGCGCAGACAAACAAACAGCGTGTCCTAAAACAAATTTTAAACTTCAAATTTCCAAAATTCTACCAACATACGACCCGCAATAAATGAGGTTAAGGAGTCGAAAAATATATATAAAACTCAAAATCGAGGGACATACTGGTCCCTCTCTGTGGAGTTCGGGCAGTAAAAATCACATATCGGGGTTTCGAGTTATCTTTAAAAACATGTTTTTTTTTAGGAGAAGGGTGGGAGAAAAATGTAAAACGTAAGTTTAATTTCCAAGGTTGACTTATGAGGGGTTCACCGAACTTTCCAAATCTCTATCTCTAACCGTATGGCCTGTAGCATTGCCAAAATAAAAACCCTGGCCTTTGAATATGTAATATTTATATTTTATAGCTCCAAATATCCAAAATCAAGGAATTATGTTAATATCTCTGTGTATAGTTTGAACAAAAACATAGTTCTTTGTAACCCCTTATAGAGAGTTCAAAAAGTAAAATCTACAATATTGAGAGATTCTGCTCAATTTGAATGGTAATAGGGGAAAGTGACCATGCTTGATACGATCCAAGCTTGATAATAACTATTTTTTTCCTATGTTAATCAATAGTTATGACTCATCGCAATATATTTCAATAGCTGGTGCTAAGCCTCACATTTCCTAAAAAAATTAGGATCCTAGCTCTTTTTTCCTAGTTTCAGGAAGCAAAAATCAAAAATAGGCCCAAAACTGTTATTTCGATACATGATATTTCATAAGTATTTCTTAATTAATGTCGCTGTTCACGAAAACTACTATCATAGGCACATAGAGGGGTCATCAGTACTAATATTTATGTAAAAATATTTGTACTTGGTGGACACTGTTTTTGTGGGTGGTAACAAATTCATAAATTCTACTTGTGTCCATCCTATATTCTAAGAAGGGTCCATGAATGATAATTTTAATGTGGCAACTATATCATTAGATGTGATTCTTTCATATTTACACATATTGCAATCCGCCAATTTTACCGACAATTGACATAATCTTCAACCCTGTTGCCTAAATTTTAAGGTTGCAGAGTGTCATTTTCATAGACTCAAAGTGAAAAAATGGTTTTCGCTAGCGCCCTAATGTCATAAAAACATGGCTTAGAAAAATTACATAAAAGTGATCTTAAAACTAATAGCCAGTCGTACAAACGATTTAAGCAGATAGATTAGAGTTCCGTCTAAATATTGATGTGCAATTTTTTGTATCCGGTGAAATTTTTGCAGTGAAAATGGGCCTCCGAATTGTCGAATCAATTATTATACAGGAAGGCCCCGGACCCAACTTGTATAAAAATCGCCACTGAATTTCCATTTTCTTCTTGAGGAAAATCTAAGGATTTCCAGGAACTATTTGAGGTGGGATTATGAACCTAATAAGTGAGACATTTTTTTGTCATAGTGCAAGAATCGCTTCGGTTTGTGTGTTAATCAGAAAATAATCACAAACCTTGAACATTATTTTACAGTATCAAGCATGGTCACTTTCCCCTAGATGATGTTCAGTATTGAAATTATTTATGCTGAATACTTTTTCAGCTAAAAAAAAAAACGGTTTATGATAGTGACATATGAGTCAATGGTCGAAAATAAATTTATGTTTTTGGTTTCTTCCTTCCGGTGTTCTGACCCCAAAATAATGGTATTTTTCGTGTTTTTAATACCAGAGCATAACAGGCGAAAATGACGAGTGAAAGAGACACTGATAACACAGACGTTATCACATGAAGTTCCGGTATAGAAATTCCTTTTGCTATTCACATGGAATATTCATGCAGTAAATAATTTATACGGTGTTTATCTTCGACGATAAAGGTAGTTCAATTGATGATGGTCTTTATTGCACTTGTTTGTTTACATTTCCACTTTATTATTATCTATCCCTCTTCGTTCAATTTCTCTGCTCACCTTCCCGTTAGAGTGTTTGTTTTTTTCTATAATTATTTATTCATGAGATTAGATTGACTTATTGTTTTTTTTTTATCTTAATTCATAAAAATATCTGTATTGCTCCCAAATTGAACAATATTAAATACAAGTGGGATACCAAAATGGTATTTTTTTTTATTGTAATGTGTTTGTTTCAAAATAATACCCAGCGAGGTGATTATCAGTGGCAAATAATGTGAAAATGAAAAATATTTATGTGATTGAATTTTAACACGAACATATCCGGAGAATGACACAGAGTCCTGCTCATTTTGACTGAATGACCTTTTCAATCTCATAGAAATGTTTACCAAAAGTTATACGCATAAATAAAATCATTTGAGTGCTGTATTCATCAAACAATATGGGAATATTATAGGAAATGTTTATGATATCCAAAGATTAAGGATGTATGATGTACGTGTATACTCGTCATGTCAACACTTTTATTAACATTCGAAATTCAAAGGTCAAATAGTATGTAGGCAATAGAGACTGACTCTCTGAATATTATAGTGCATGTTTTGAAATGTATTACAATTTTCATCATGTTATATGTTAAAAGAAATTATTTGAATGTTTCAAATGAATTTAATTCCCTATCGTTGAGCTTAAGTCGAAGAATTAAGGTATTAATTAAAAGCAGCTCTTAAAATTAAAATTAAGGCCATGTTAATGATGTGAATACCAACATAGAAAGAGTCATCTTAAAACCCTAAGTTGATATCCCTAACCGTTTAACCTCTAGCTCTAATCACGGTCAGACAGACGGTTGGCCAAGCAATATGACAAGATTTTATTTTTTAAACTCTATCGACTGTGTTCCATCTCCTCCTTCCAATATTCCTGCAAATCAAACGATTTCTGATAAATTGTGTCACGTTCTTTGACTAGTCCTTTTGAGAGTCATTAGGGCTAGAAGTTAAACGATTTCAGAAATAGCGACTATATGACTATAGGGCACCTCCATAAGTTCAATCTAATATTAAGTGGTTACGTGGATAACGAAAACTAAAAACACTATATTTTCTTTAATCTTTTTTTTTCAACATATTAAAAAAATTTATTAAATTTAAATTATTAAGCATATAAAAGTACAGTATTAAAACTATATTTTCCAAATTTTCAATTGTACGTTTCAATTGTTTTTCAATCGTTCAATTGCACGCATGATACCGCTTCTTAAGGCTCGCAGTGAGTCGAAAACGAGTTGAAGTGCACATGGCAATTGGTTAAGATCAGTGGCAACGACAATCAGAACAAGTGCCTCCATAGCTTACTTGGTAGAGCATTGGCCTAGACAGCGAAAGGTCCCTAGTTTAAGCCTGGATGGAGGCAGGATTTTTTCCTGTCTCTATTTGGGCTAAAATTGGTGGATTGGAAATCACTAGTTCTAATTGTCGCCTCTCTGTGAACAAACACAAAAATTTCTTGGGATTGCGTACCAAGCGAACAGAAGTACCTATCTTCAACACTTCCACATTAAATAAAAATACTTCTAAACTCTACTAGGAGTGGTAATGTAAGGCTTACTATTAAATTTGAATGCCATTTCTCTTAACAAATCTGGCTATCATTATCAATTGTCCAGTCAGATTGCGCTCGAGACACAGTGCTAATATGTCCCTAACCTGGAAGCTAGAGGATATAGCACTGCAAGAGGCAATAACCTCCTCTCTGCCAATTACAAATCGAGGACGTCGAGGACACCTGAAGAGGACATTGTATCGCTCACATAATGGATGATTGATTTTGTTTATCCTGTGCAAATGTACTCTTAATCCATTATGATTCGAAATAACAATAGTCTCTGTATTCAGTATCCCTTATCCTTTATACCACGGTTCTACATTACAATCTGGTACGACTGAATGACAATATCTGCCGAGTTTGTCCGCGTACCCCGACATTTTCCATTGACTTTTTGTATATTCCGATCTAACAAAAGGGTAAATTAAGCTAATTCAAAACCTGCTCCAAATGGAAATTTTTCGCTACTCCAAATGGAAACGTCATTCTTCTTATATAAATACATTACTAAATTATTATATTTATATATTTTCTATACCATAGTTTCATTATTTAGTTAATTTTGCTTCAAAGAAAGCGAAAATCCATTCATATTCACAAATTTTAATTTGTTAATTTCTCAGAAAAATTAAAAGTGTACCGTTTCACCATCGAATTTTCCATTGATCGACCATGTTTTCCAATGCAAAACACAATAAGGTGACTGTTGTTTATTCGTTTTGTTTAACATTTATGTCATATTTCTGGCTAATTTTAATTAAATTTAGTGCTGATCTATATTGTACGTGAAGTTTTCAAATGAAATAATTACCTGTTTCGTAAACGAAAAGAGTTTTTCTGAAGTGTCTGCAAATGCTTCAATAGGAAACCCCGGAAATATTATTTTTTGGAGAGATTTTTTTATTGTTTTAGATAGGAAAAGTGAAAAGACCAGGAATAAGAACAAATCCTGCACTCAGGAGCAACTCAACAAGGTTTTGGAAGCCTTTCGTCGCGGTTTCACTTACACTTTTTGTCTCCAATTAGAAACATTCCCTTGTCTCCATTTGGATTAATATATTTCCAATAGAAGCATTTTACTCTCGCGTATTTTTCTTGTATTTAAGAAGTTTTCAAATTATATCTAGAGAATTTTCACTAAACAGTAACATTCTAGAAGAGTCAAGGAGCAAATTTATGTAATTCTCTTCAGAAAAAATATGAATTTAATGTGTTGAATCTTCTGTCAAAGTTAAAGCCTCTGAAAATGGTTTTGAATTAGGACATTTACCCTAGGAAACCAATCTTCTGTTCTTGTCATTTCATCTTGGACAACAGAGGAATACGCTCTTTGCCTTACTGTTTTTTCAGCGATATTGTTACCAATTATTCCTACATGTGTTTGGAAATTATTCAACACATTATACTCCGTATTATTTCGTCCCTTTGACCATTTGGGATTTTGGATTTTGTGATTTTAGCTTTTCGGGATTTCGATTTTCGGGGTTTTGGCTTTTGGGATATTGGTCGGCACAACGGTAAATGACCAAATGTACTTTTGATGTACAGCATCTATATCACAAGTTTTCGGACAACATGGGCCACTTTGCCACTGCTTTTTGAAAAATTTTTATTTTCCAAATTATTTAAAAATATATCTTATTGTTTTAAGATAGAGGCGGTAATCCGATAGAGAGCCCAGGGGTTTAAATGACTTTCCTTGAATTCAAGGTGTAAATATCTAAAGTCTATGATTTTTTGTGATTTAGTAAGATTAAAGAAAACCATTTACGCTCTTTTTCTCGTCGATGTTTTTTTTTTCGAAAATTTAGTTCAAATAAACAAATATTATTTTCACATTTGTTTTATATAAACACCTATATAGTATTCGACAAATTCTCAGAGATGCAAATAAACTTTTTTTCATATAATTGAACAGTGATATTTTCAAGAATGTGTTTTGTCCTATAAGAAAATTGTTATTGAATAATACCCAAGTGTTTTTCTCACTCATCCGTGTGTCTGTCGATGAGTTTATTTTGTATTTGTGCATTAGGCCGAGAGATGAGTGCCAAGAGGGACACATAGTGAGAGATGACATGAGAAATTATCTCGTGATTTGTGTCAAATTAATATTAAATTTTTTCCTTCTCGCCTCGACTTTCGTTAATGAATGGGCTCGTGGCATACGTTATGTTATGTATAGGAAAGATGTGTGAGAAAGAAACACGGTTTAAACATTTTAGTTTTGTTGTGACAAGACGATTAAAATGCGCTATAAGATACGCAAGAGTAGAACTAAAATGTATGAAAGAGAGAGAAGGTATGGAAAATAATTTTTTGTTATTATTCCAATAACCCTTGATAATGTATGTTTTTTTTTATTATTTTCATGTCTAAAGAACAAAATTTCTTATGTAATTATTTTAGTCCGTAATACTTCATTGATAGAATTATTCGAGAAGTTTCATAGAGATTTTATTATAATCCATAAGATTGAAGAAAGACGTGCAATTAACATGTGAATTGGAGAAAAGGCGCAATTTAGGCGGCAAAGCAATACGTGACTCAATATGAGATTTAATATAGACACCAAAAGAGATCATTAATAATAATTTTGTTTGTTTATTGGCCTCTTGGAATAAATAAATAAACTTTCTGGGTCAATGTAATCGCACGAGCGGATAAATGATGTATAAAAGTGAATTTAAGTCTCTGTTTTTGAATTTTTTTTTTGCATTTGTTAATGGATCAGTAATTTCTTTTGCTACTGCTTAGCGGTGGGAATGAGAGATTATAAAATGATATGAAGGATCATTATGCCAGAGCTCTACTAAAAGTCCAATTTGTCTCTATAAATATTCCATTTGGTGTAAAATGGGTAAGAGTAATAAATCAAATGATTGGTTATTTTGCAGAGTGCTCATTGAGCAGTGGATTCGCGCCAAGTACGAACGCCTGGAGTTTTCACTCAATGAACGACCCAGTTACACTTCGGGCCACATGGAGGGATTTCTCATGAAGCGAGGAAAGGAGGATAGTCGGTATCAACCACGAAAATTTGTCCTATGTGAAACGGATGATACGCTAAAGTACCATGTGAAAGAGAGCAAGGATCCAAAGGCCGTACTGAGAATATCTGAGCTCAATGTGGCATTTGCACCACCCAAAATTGGTCATATGAATTCCATGCAGTTGACATATTTGAAGGATGGCTCCACGAGGCACATTTACGTCTACCACGATGACCCGGAAGTGATTAATAACTGGTACATGGCAATTCGCTGTGCAAAACTGCATCGGCTGCAAGTGGCATTTCCGTCAGCGTCCGAAGCGGAATTGGTCCATCTGTTGACGAGGGATTTTGCCAGGGAGGGGTGGCTGCTCAAAACTGGACCACGACCTTCGGATGGCTACAAGAGGCGATGGTTTACGTTGGATAACAGGTAAGAGAGAAAACTCATTTATTAAATAAATAACTACGAATTTTAGGGAATATCCAATAAACAATATTATTTTCAATCGTCAGAGATTTACATTTTTTCGTTGTTTTATTTTATACTAAAAAAAAGATAAAATATTTAATGAATTTTATATACCAAATATTTAATTACAATAATTATACGGTTAATCAGATTAATTTTTTAAAAATTTTCTTTCTATAAAAATAGTTTTCGAGATGATTAGATCTAGATTTCATTCACTCTCATTGATTTGTTAAAAATTATGTTTAGCAAACTAAAGTAATAACACATGCTCTTTATTATAAAAAATATTGTAAATAACTTCTCAGGGTTCCTCTACCAAACTGTAATTATTTTTTTATCATTTTTTTTTATAAATTCCATAATTTGAAGAGAGGTTTGACTTTTTGAGTAAGCTTCACTGAGATACAACTTTAGGTCACGCCCCTGCCAACTCTTTCTTTTCTTTTGGGACTCTGAATACCTAAAAAGATTTTTTTACTACTTGAATTCCACAGAGAAACTAGTTTAACCCTTTAACGACGAGACACTTTTTTACGGATTGAAAATCAACAATAAAAATTAAACTGAGAAATATAATCAATGATAAGTCTTACAACTGACCTTGAAATGTCCAACAGAGTCTGATTCGGTGTATTTTGTACTTCTATGAACGATAGGGACAAAAATAGCCCAAAAATGTAAGTAATTTTTCTGAAAATACCAATGCTTAATATTTTTCGCTTTAATGAAAAATATTACGTATGAGTATTGTAGTTTTTATTGCCAAAAGGGTTTTGCTTAAAAAAATTGAAAGTATCAATAATAAATAGAATCAATTATGAATTTGAGAATTTAAAAATTCGCCATTTTTGAGCTTAATATTTACTACATATCAAATAGCTAGAGACTTGCAAAAAATATTCTAGATTCCTTCAACCTTCTACTTTACAATTTATTATGTACAGGTATAAGAAAAAAAATAACTTTAGGTAGTCAGGAAAAATTATTTTCTTTATGGGACACCGGTGTTCCAATCGTCCTTAAAGGGTTAATAATCCCTCGATTTTTTGATCCCGCTAAATTTCGACTTTCCACTCCCCGAAGACCACTTTTTTCAATATTATCTCCACATCTCAGACGATTTCTGAGAGATGATGCAACGTTATTTGTCCGGCTAACCGCTACCACTCCTAGAGACCAAATGGTTAGAGATAGAAACTTTTAATCTTCGGGGCATCCTCCCCCGATAACTCGGCTCAAGGACTGTTAACATATCCCTCATTATCGCCCTACCGGCCCCACCCTTCCATTTCACTCTCGAAAATCATGTTTTTAGATTGCCCGAAAAAGCGTCGTAAATTTCTTTTTTTCATATTTTACTACTCGAACTCAAATTGAGCAGTTATATAATCGTATTTTTTTAAACTCGTCACCGTCATGGAGCTTAAACGGTAAAAGATATCGACTTCCGGTCTTCGATGACCCCCAATAAAAAAACAATATACCCAGACCTTTTTTCTTTTCCCCCACCAACTGCCCCTCCATCCTCTCCAAAACTATGTTTTTTGGTTTTTGTCAAAATTGTCCTAAGCTTTTTCATTGATTTTCGGATATGTTTTAGAGCTAGTCCAGGCGAACATTTCGTCCAAACGTACCTATGACCGGAAAAATCGCCATTTTGTATTATTGAAGGTCAAAGGTCAACCATCTTGGAGAGCTCATTTTTCAACAGATTTGGCTAACCTTGGATTTTTTTTAAAAGGTATTGAAATTTCGAATACGGTTGCATTGGTCTTCATCGATAATGAATCGGTTAAGTATCGAATTTTGAATAATTTTTTTCGGCTTTTTTTCTTGACTTTAAGTTTGTTCCCGAGCTAAAGGTCATACGGTACGAAGTATCGATTTCTGGTCTTCGACGACCCCCCCCCCCTTAAGTGGGCATGATCTTGAACGATCTTGGACGATCTTTTCTCCTTTTTTCCTCCATACCCTAAAACCATGTTTTTTCGGTTTTTCTCAAAATTGGCACAAGCTTTTTCAGTGATTTTCGAATGTGTTTTAGAGGTAGTCCAGGCGACCATTTGCGGAGAGCTCTATCTCGTAAGTTCGAGCATTCCGCAATGCTAGGACGCTTTGCCATCTACTTTTGGATATGTTTTAGGGATTATTCAGATAGACATTTCACCCTTATACGAAAATGGCGTTGAATCATTACTAACATTACTAATAATGGTTTTTTCACAGTCAAAGGTTAAAAACAGGGGGGGGGGTGACATTAGCTCTGAAAAATGCGACCGGTTTTAGTGTAATTTTTTTCCTGTTTTCGTATACGTTT
Organism: Phlebotomus papatasi; assembly: GCF_024763615.1. Taxonomy (NCBI): domain Eukaryota; kingdom Metazoa; phylum Arthropoda; class Insecta; order Diptera; family Psychodidae; genus Phlebotomus; species Phlebotomus papatasi. The sequence goes on from NC_077223.1 coordinate 47,056,856, forward strand.
CACGAGATATCTCCAAAACTACGTAGGTTGCCAATTTGGGGTTTTGGGTTGCCTCTTCGCTATTATATTGGCTTTTAGTTTGTATTAGTATTTTTTTCTAATTCATTCTACAATGACAGAAAACACCTAATAAAGTCAAAAGTTTTTTCGGCTTGTTAGAAACATATGGGAAACATAGGAAATGTCATGCCCCTGGTTAAAAAAGCTCTAGAAAGCGTATTTCTCAACGGAATAGTATCACATTTGGGCTCGTTGGAAAGGTCTTGGAATATACGATGAATCGATAAGTAATTTTTGTCCGAAAATTAATTCTATAACTCTTAAAACTATTTTAGGGCATCTTTTGAGTGATTCATGAATCGGTTTAAATCAGTTGAGAACTGGTAAACAGTAAATGAAGCGAAAGTAATTTTGAGTAAATTCCAGGAAAATTTGGAAAAATAGAAAAGTTTGTAATGTTTAGGGGAAACTGGGGCACCACTAAATATGGGGTAGCACTAAACACTAATTTTTATTTCTAAACTACTCGGACTACCTCGATCATTTCTTCAGTGGACAAGCATTCCTAGAATGCCAATAAATTTCACTAGGTCTTGTCCTCTGAAGTTGAATATCTGATTAAAAATCACAGTGTTTGGTGCTACCCCGTGTTTGGTGGTGCCCCAGTTTCCCCTATAACTTTTAATATGAGATCATGGAAGAAACAAATTCAATATAAAATTTTAGGCCTTTGAAAATCACAGAAGTTTAACTCAGCTTTTAAAATAATTTCGTAAATTTTCAGATAATTCTGTAAATTTTTAAAAATATTTTCCATAATTGTACACTTGCTCAATTAAAGTGAAACGTCACAAACATAATTTATTTTTATTTTTTTAAGGTTTTTAGGGCAGAACTTATACGAATTAAGGTAAATTAAGCTAATTCAAAACCTGCTCCAAGTGGAAATTTGTCGCTACTCCAAATGGAAACGTCATTGTTTTCACGATAAATACAGTACTAAATTATTATATTTATATATTTTCTATATCACAATTTCATTATTTAGTTAATTTTGCTCCAAATAAAGCGAAAATCCATTCATATTCACAAATTTTAATTTGTTAATTTCTCAGAAAAATTAAAAGTGTACCGTTTCACCATCGAATTTTCCATTGATCGACCATGTTTTCCAATGCAAAACACAATAAGGTGACTGTTGTTTATTCGTTTCGTTTAACATTTATGTCATATTTCTGGCTAATTTTAGTTAAATTAAGTGCAAATCTTTATTGTTAACGGTACGTGAAGTTTTCAAATGAAATAATTACCTGTTTCGTAAACGAAAAGGGTTTTTCTGAAGTGTCTGCAAATGCTTCAATAGGAAACCCTGGAAATATGATTTTTTTGGAGAAATTTTCTTATTGTTTTAGATGAGAAAGGAGAAAAGACTAGGAATAAGAACAAATTTTGCACTCAGGAGCAACTCAACAAGGTTTTGGAAGCCTTTCGTCGCGGTTTCACTTATACACTGTTTGTCTCCAATTAGAAACTTTCCCTTGTCTCCATTTGGATTAATATGTTTCCAATAGAAGCATTTTACGCTCTCGTATTTTTCTTGTATTTAAGAAGTTTTCAAATGATATCTAAAGAATTTTCACTAAACAGTAACATTCTAGAAGAGTCAAGGAGCAAATTTATGTAATTTTCTTCAGAAAAAATATGAACTTAATGTGTTGAATTTTCTGTCAAAGTTAAAGCGTTTGGAAATGGTTTTGAATTAGGACATTTACCTTACTCTCCTTTTTCGTAATTTACAAAGAAATATCCGGACAAAAAAAAATGAAATTAGACAAATGGTAAAAGTATAGTCTTCTATGAAATTTACTTTAGGGGGGGGGGGGTCATCGAAAACACAAAGCTGTTATGTCTAACCATTTAATCTCTAAACTTAGGAATTTCAAAGTGTCTATTGTTTTTTTTTTTGAAAATTTTGAATTTTATATTGCAGGAAACTTATGTACCACGACGATCCCCTGGACGCGTATCCCAAGGGTGAAATCTTCTTGGGTCACCAAATGGATGGGTATAGTGTTCGAATAGGAGCACCCCAGGGTGCCAAAGATCAAGGCTTCAGTTTTACACTCTTCACACCCGAAAGGGTGTTCAACTTATCCGCCAGCACAGAGCAGGAACGTGATGAGTGGATGCACGAGATCCAAAAGGTCCTGGAACGTCCACTGACCCCGCAAGACAGCTCAAGTGAGTTTATTTTTGCTGTATTGGGTACTAAATTTTTTTCCCTATTTTGCTTGACTAACAGGCATTTTGAATACTCTTAAATTTCATTTTTTTTTCTTTTTTTTTTTGTTGTTTTGCATTCTGAAAATGCTAATATTTAAATTCCTTCGTATACATATAGGCAAAAGGAGGAAAGGCATTTATTTCATACACCGTCTCACAAAATTACTCTATGGAAAATGATTTTGTTTAGTTATCTTTTTGACACAAATGAAAAAAAAGTGAAAGAGACCCACCATAAAAGTCACAGAAAAGTTGCTAAAAACTTATTGCCAAAAAATAATCACCTCTAAAAAAAAATTGGGTAAATAATTTTATTTGCTACTTTCTCATATTCACTCTTTCTCTCTCTCTCACATAAATACACAATCATTTATCTGTTGGGGAAAATTGCTTATATTCCTGTAATTTTTTTTAGTGGTGTTTGGTGAATTTTGAAATTAGATTTCTTCTTTTTGCTCCAAATTCCACATGATTTTTTTTTCAAGAAAACCAAAAGAAATTGCAAAAAAAGCACGTGAATGTCGGTGAAGGAGACTTTTTTCGTGTCTTTTTGGATGTCGCCTCTGTGTATTTTTGGTGTCTCTGTGTGATTATTTAATTTTGTATTAGAAGAGCGAAAAGATCACAAAGTAAAACAAAGTAATAAAAAAAAATGTGATAAAACCACTTTCTATGGACAATTGTTTTTCAATTGATAACCTGCAGAAAGTCTTATCACCGCTTTATCGATAGTGTGAATGAAAATGTGACCCAAAACTGGGACTTTTCCCTCTTCTTAAAATGTCTCTCTCAGTCATCAGAGAAGTAAACAACACAGATATTTTTTTTGTAAATTGAACAATTTTTTGCTCATGAATAATATTGTAAAAAAAGCACAAATATAATTGCAATAGAGGCAATTTATTAGCTTAAAATAGTGGTATTAGGAAATCTTTGTTTTGATGACGATGATGATAATGAAGAATGCAGCTTGGAAGTAATTCTCGAAGTCGAAAGGAAAATTGAAGAAAATGGAAATTGAAATGACAATAAAATACACAAGAACACCGTTTGGCATTGCCAAATTTATTTTGATCCAATCTTTAAAAAAAAATACTCTTTTCGAAATAGAATAAATCGATAGAGCCATTTTTGATATAGATCAGAAAACATGGTCCAAAAAGGGGAATGCGGAAAACAGGATGGGTAAGATAAAACACATCTGTAGAGAATATGTCACTCAGAACTCGTTTCTTTTAGAAGAATTTCGAAATTCACTACACTGTGCACCAGCCAGTTTCGGAAAATTTCCCCTTAAAATTCGTTTCTATGATAAAATCTCTCCATCGTCTGTTATAATACCCCGAGTGTGTCTCGGCTAAAATCTTAAATCTATGAGACTTTCTATTTTATTTCGAAAGGATGTTTTTTTTTACAAAAATAGCAATTAAGAAGGAAATCAAGTGAATTATATTTCCCAATCCGATTAAATCTCACCAATGGGTAATGAATCAGTGAAATATTCGTAATTGGTTTATCTTTCTATAACATTTTATTTCTATGTGTCCGAATGTTTGTTACCGGGCTAGAGGCCAAACGATAAGGAATATCGACTTCTTTTTTCACAAATTATACGCAAAGAATAATTTCAATTGCTGGCCAATTCCGCCCCGGTCTCATCGTATTTCAAAATGCATTTTGCTGTACTATACAGCAAAAATCTCTACCAAATGTTCATTTGTAGATGATATATCCTTGTTTATTATGATCCTCCCAAGTGTGTCTCGGCTTTAATAAAAAATCTGACAGGTTGTTTTTTTTTTAAATTTTGGAGCGCGATTATGGGAATTAATTAAAGTGTCAAAACAAGAAATTTAATTACTGAACCTCTCTTGATTGCCACAATTTTATTCCCTACGAATATTGTTCTAAGGGCAGAATCACATTGACAATAAAATGCTTGTCGTAGCCTCACCGTATTTCGTTTTTATACGCATTTTCATTGCAATTCTTACGCAAATTTTCCATTACCGTATTACCTTATGTCATACTCGATGATCCTAGATGAAAATAATAATAAGAAAATTGAGGAAATTAAACGAAAATTCGATAAACGGTAAGCAAAAAAAACTGTACGAATTATTTCTCTTAGTTTTATTTTTGCTCACCGTTTATCGAATTTTCGTTTTATTTCTTAAATTTTCTTATATTATTTTCACCTAGTGCCACCGAGTATGAGATAAGGTAATACGGTAATGGAAAATTTGCGTAAGAATTGCAATGAAAATTCGTAAATTAACGAAATACGGTGAGGTTACGGCGTGCATTTTATTGTCAATGTGATTCTGCCCTTATACCTAAGAGTTCATGAAAATTACATAAATGACCAGTGATAATCCCAGATAAACTTATGGTAGCTGAGATTCTTTACAGGTGACCTCGAAATGTAAGAAATTATGAAAATCAACGGAGGTTCAGTCTTCCCTTATATTTTTCGCTACATCCCATTGGACCGAAATTCTAATTATTCGTGTATTTACTAAGCCTTCTGACGTGAATTTAAGTAGAAAATGGAGTTAATGAGAAGATGAAATAGAATATATATGTCTAGTACGAAATCTGCAGCAAAGAAGGATTTTGTGCTAAAGTTGATTTAGATTTTTTTTTAGATTATTTGCTTATTTTTACTGCTCGAACTCAAAAAGAGAGCAGTTATATAATCGACTTCTTTCCAACTTGTCACCGTCCTGGAGCTTAAACGGTAAAAGATATCGACTTCCGGTCTTCGATGACCCCCAATAAAAAAAAACAATATATCCAGACGTTTTTTCTCCTCTCCCGGCCACTCCTTTTAGAGATAGTCCAGACAAACATTTCGTCCAAACAAACCCTTCCTTTGCATGCCAGATCATCTTTGATCGGCATGGCTAGATTCTACCAGACTGGATCAGGCTAAATTAGTTTTTCTTTTTCCTTTTTTTTTCTTTTTTTTCTGTCATTTTTTTCCCTAAATTTCTTTCTTCTTCAAACCATGTAAGAGGGGCGGACCCTATTGGTATTGATTGAATAAATAATAATAATAATAATAATAATAAACCCATGACCGGAAAATTCGCCATTTTGAAATATTGAAGGTCAAAGGTAAATCACTTTGGAGGGCTCATTTTTAACAGATTTGGTTTAATTTGGATTTTCTTGGAAAGGTATTGAAATTTTGAACCCGGCAGCATCGGCCTTTATCGGTAATGAATCGGTTAAATACCGATAATAGAATAATTTTTTTTTTGGAAATTATTTTAGCTGAGTTTTTATTTGACCTTAAGTTTGTTCCCGAGCTAGAGGTCAAACGGTAAGACATATCGATTTCTTTATTGAAATATTTATAATCTTACTGTGTTATCACACTTGCACATTAAAACTTTAATATGATTCACATTAATTGTCGCTGGTGAGAGTACAAATGTGTAATTTGTGTGTTTGAATCATTTTATATTCAAAATTAGATCTATTTGTTGATAAAAAGGTAGACTTGGCCCGCAAAATTTGATAAAAATTGATTTTATAGCATTAATGCGAAAAATTAGTGCGATTTTCTCTTTAATTTTTTAATGTGAAAAATATTTATGCTTTAAGTAAATTTAAACTTATGCCCTAGACACACTTACGACTAAAGTCCAGAGACGACTAAGCTCGTTCATAGCCAAGTCAGTTCCTGACACACTACGAACGAGGCTTAACATTTTCTGGTACTCATAAAACATAACTTTCGTGGGTTTTTATGCAGATATTTCCACTGAATTGCACTAATACTCTTCTGAAAATGAAACTGTTTGTAAATTCATGTCTCAGTATACGTGCAATAATTATTGTTAATTACAATTATTTCTGAGGTGGAAGCTAACTCGCGACTTAAGCCATTTTAGGCGATTCTAGTGAATAATTCTTGTTGTTATGCGTGAATTGTGAAGTAAATTGAAAAGTAGTTTCATTTTCAATGGACTACTAGTGCATTTCAGTAGAAATATCTGCATAAAAACCCACGAAAGTTATGTTTTGTGGATACCAGTGAAGGCTAAGCCTCATTTGTAATGTGTCAGGAACTGACTTGGCTATGAACGAGCTTAGTCGTCTCCGGATTTTAGTCGTAAGTGTGTCCAGGACATTATTTTTGCAGGCCAAGTCCACTTCTTTATCAATAAATATTAGATGAGATCATATATTCTGTCAGTAGAAGAGGTAAAAAGTTTGGAGTGGTATATCTCAGCTCCTGATGAACATAATTGGATGAGTGAACTATTGTTGGAAAGCTTGGTTCATTAGCTTTCAGAATCTGGTATATGTAATTGGCTATGGGTAAATCATGGTCATCCATAACCATTTATGTCGAAGAAGACACTTTTTGCAGCGTCATTTTTGACCATCTACTGCTGGGACCAGGAGTGACCCACAATTCTCGCACTTGGACTGTTCGTTAGAGGAACTCAAAGGGTATAATTCGTAGAAGAAACTTTTTTTTTTGGACATCTTACTTTTTTTTATTCATCGACTTTTGCAAGAATTTTAAAATGTTAAACGCAAGAAAAAATTGCAGAAATCCTTCTATTCCATTTTCTGGACAAACTAATGAAGATATCGACTTGGAATCCAAGTCGATATCTTCATTAGTTTGTCCAGAAAATGGAATAGAAGGATTTCTGCAATTTTTTCTTGCGTTTAACATTTTAAAATTCTTGCAAAAGTCGATGAATAAAAAAAAGTAAGATGTCCAAAAAAAAAAAGTTTCTTCTACGAATTATACCCTTTGAGTTCCTCTAACGAACAGTCCAAGTGCGAGAATTGTGGGTCACTCCTGGTCCCAGCAGTAGATGGTCAAAAATGACGCTGCAAAAAGTGTCTTCTTCTCGACATAAATGGTTATGGATGACCATGATTTACCCATAGCCAATTACATATACCAGATTCTGAAAGCTAATGAACCAAGCTTTCCAACAATAGTTCACTCATCCAATTATGTTCATCAGGAGCTGAGATATACCACTCCAAACTTTTTACCTCTTCTACTGACAGAATATATGATCTCATCTAATAGAAGAACCCCAAATATTAAGTGACAAAAAGACACAAATAACATATTTGGACGCTCACAAGCGTCAATTAATGTGAATCACATTAAAATTTTAATGTGCAAGTGTGATAACGCTGTTAAGTTTATCGAATTTTAAAAATCGAAAAACTATATATGGGATTTTTATTTCGAAAAGGAGATTTCGAGTTAAAATAATAATAATAATGCTGGCACAACATTCCATGAAGGAGCAAGGCCTTCCCGCAAGGGGATTTCTAGACATGCATTATTATTTTTCTTGTACGGGATAAGGTTGTCACTCCCATGCACGTGGAATTAAGTGCAGTTAAGCTTAAATAAAGTTAAATAAAGGGGATTCGAACCCGGGACACTTGCATCGAATTTTAAAAATCGAAAAGCTATTTGTGGGATTTTTTATTTCGAAAAGGAGATTTCGAGTGAAAATACCCCGATTTAAATGAGCCTAAAATTAATAAGTAAATAATCTATTCCGTCTGGGGCATTGAGTAAGACTTGGATTCTCTGTCGCAAAGATTAAGAAGTAATCAAAATTTTCTAAATTTCTCTCTTTTCCGGACACTCACAAACTTTGCTGCTTTACTCGCTCATATTAAAAAGAACTTCAAAATTTAAAGATTTTTATCAAAATATCATACCTTGGAGGGTGAGATGGCAATATATTGCAACTGAAAAACGATGAATTAGTTCTCTTGGAGTTTGATTATTTGTAATTGTGCAATATTCAATATTACAAGACAATTTAAATTAATTAATTTTGCGTCTCAAATTATTTTGCTAATTGGACATGACACTGTCAAGAATTCTTTCCAATGCTGCATTATTTTGTTCTTCAGAAGAAAGAAATGGTGAAGGTGTCTACTTTTCTGTGTAATATGTCACTTTGAATTAGTCATAAGCTATATTTCAATTTATTCTCTTTTTTTCTGTAAGAGAAACAGCTTTTCCAATTTTGTATCTGTATGATAATAATGTACACAGGGAATTAATCTTCTGTATAATTTGATTTATTTGCAGTTTCTGCCCGACTCATACGGAAACGAACAGGAACAAATTCAATAAACATCTTCACGGGACGATAATGAAGGATAATGTTAGAGAGATTGCACTTTTAAGTTAAATTGTGTCTCCATTAAATTGATTTTTCTTTGCTATAAATTGTACAAAAAAAATTAGTGTGAACCTTTTTGAGAAATTGATTTTTCTTTTAGAAGAATGGAGTGTTTGTCATGCTAATTTTAATTATTGATTTTAATAGAAATATATTGTAAGAATCCTTGCTAATATTATTAGAAGAGATCCTCCTATGAGGAGGAAATTAAAAAAAAAAGAGGCAAAAGATAGTACCATAGTTGAGAAATTCTCAGAGAGCACAGATAGCTTGAAAGAATCATTTTCACTTTTATTTACAGATGAATGTGAGAATGAGATGAAAAGCAATACAAGTCACCACCGCATATTAATAAACATTAATAAAAAAAAACTAGTAGATTTCTTAGCGGAAATAGTAATTAAAATAATGAAGAAAACAACAGCTAAATAAATGAGAATGGAAGGAAAATAACTGAAAATACTCCCAAATAATAAATTAAATAGCAATTTCATAAGAAAATAAAACTTAGTGGAATTTAATGATACCTTTTTAGCTCTATTTAAATAAAATAATTATCTATTTTAATAAAAAAAAATAACCAATTTCTTGTTCGTGTTAGAAAGAACAACAATAGAAAAAAAAATCATCTCAATTTTTTTCAAGTAATTTCATTGTGCTAGTAATTAAAGCAAAAAAAAGTTCTTCATAACTTTTCAATACGATTAGAGATAAAAGAAAATATTGTATAATAAATTAAAATAAATATTATCTATTTATATTACTTATCCCATTTTACATAAAAAAATAGATAGACAAATTCTTACCTACATTAGGTATTTAATTTTCTCATTTACGAAAAGAAAAAAAAAGAAACTGAAAAAGTACTAGATGAGTGATGTAGGATGTAGCACAAAGTGTAAGAATTTTGACAATTTGGCAAATTTGAAAAAAATGTTATCTAATCAATAATATTTGATTGAGATAAAATTAAGAAAAAACTGTAGCTTCTTTTACGATAATTTTAAGAATTTATATAATTATTGAGATTGAAAGATTAAATGAAAAATTTTACCAAAATAGAACAAAGTGTTTTTCTCGTTTTTCACACTGAGAGAAATCCGAAAAAGTTAAAATAAAATTCCGGAAATGTTAATTTTACATTGCATTATTGATCCGAAATCGGTGTAAATATTATGCTTTTTAGGTGTATTATGGGTTAAAGTTACCCTTTTTCATGCTAATTTTACCCTTAAGAAGGTGTAAAATTAACATTAAAAAAATGTTGATATATTTTTACACCTAAAAATTGTTAAAGTTACGAGGAAAAAAAGTTAATCGCACCCTCTTTTTTTCTCAGTGCAGTTTCTAAAATTCAATTCGTTTTTTTTCTGCAATTTGTCATTCAATTTCATATCTTTCCACTTGTGTCATTTAATTTTTTTCAGAAATTTGGCAACTATTTTTTTTAAGAATGATTCTCTTTTATAAGATCGTCTTTTAGTAAGGGTGTGTAAGGTAAGCTATAACTGCTATAGAAAACTAAACTTAAATGAGTAAAATTTTAGATTATTTAAAATCCGCAAGAAAACAAAGCAGACTTGACTTTCTAACAAATTTATAAAATACAGGAGGGTGGGGCAGTTTATGCCATAAACACACTTACGACTTAAGCCGAGAAACGGCTTAACGTAGGTAATTAAAATCAAAATATTGATCAAATTACATTTCCCATCAGTTTCTGACCAAACCGTCTCTCGGCTACAGGCGAGAAACGACTTAGTGCGTAATGCGAAATTGTTGAGAATTAAGCCAAATCCTCATTGAAAAGGTACAGTAGACTCTCCCTCAATTGGGCATTTGGGGCAAAATGTCATCCGGTTTAGCGATAGAAATGAGCGTCAAAGCCTTTGTAAATTCCACAAAAAGCGCTCAATTACAAAGAATCACGATAAAATAGGAAGAACTACAGCGAATTTGAGCAAATTAGCTTCATAATTAAATGTGAAAATTGTCAACAAAATTTTTCGCCCGATTGAAAAAGAGCCGATTGAGCGAAAGTCTACTGTACTTATGTGATTTAGCATACGAGAAATTTATTGAGACTTAAACCGTAATACGGGTTTCAGACCTAAGGTTTAGCTATATGGCTTTACTTCACTAATTTCTTATCAAGCAGATTTTTTGGGAAAATTTTGATTTAACATTAGAGATTAAGGGCAAATAAACCATTTAAATCTTAAGAGAACAATAAAATTGCTTATTAAGAATTTTGAGACATTAGAAAATTGAGCTAAACCCTCAGTCTAAAGCTGTCTTCAGACTAGAGGTTTAGCCTAGTTCCAGAGAGTCTTAAAATCCTAAATAGCGAGAAATTTTATTGCTTTTTAAGAACCTAAAAGGTTATTTATCTTTAATAATCCAATCCTAAAATGAATTTTTCCAAAAAATCTTGATTGATAAGAAATTAGAACTGTTAAGCCATATGGCTAAGTCTTAGGTCTGAAGCCTGTATAATATACGGGCTTGAGACTTAGTTATAAGCTTACGAATAAATGACTTACCTATAAAGCATTTGGCATTAGCCTTATCGTGTAGTGTCCAAACCAAACTACTCGTTCTACTCTGTAAAACCAGTGATAAAGCGTGTCCACGATAAAATTGTTCCAAATGATTTGATATTTTTATGATAGATGTCACTAGGTCCGTATTTTCATTGTATAAACATTGTGACACGTGTTTTTATCTTTCTTTTGATGAAACTCTCATTAAAGTTCATTTTTCACTGAGATACGAAATAATAAAGGAAAAGTGAAGGGAACTGATCGTGTACACCGGGACGAGTCGAGACGGGACGGGACATACGGGACGTTCACGAAAATTGATTTTTAGCGCATATGATATTCGTGATTCATGAGTATCAAAACGTGTAGATACAAAATTCTCATGTATTTGGAAATCATTTCCATGACTAAGAACAGAATCTGTAATACTCCTGACCCCGAACTTATTCAAGCACTCAACAGCCCATTAGCCTAGGCCCAAAAGAACAGCCCAATAGAACAAAATGGAGATTAAGAATCAACAGGATATCTCAAAACAAAATAGGGACTTCCTAAAAAAAAATTGACAGGCGTAATATGTTGCAATTTGTTGCATTTTAATTCACTTTAATTATATAGATTTTGCCAAATGAGAAAAATCCAGTTAACATAATACCTACTCAGTCCAGGAATTATGCACATTTTCGGGACCGAAATGGCATCATGCATCGAGAAAATTTGCATATTCGCACGGGTTTTGTTTTGAATAAATCGGCCGTAGAACGAATTTCGCGCGGAGTAAAAGTAGTTCAAACAAAAAGATTCAACTCTTTGATAGAAATGCATTAACAAACAGTATACATTTTGGCCAGAGTTCTTCAATAAATGGTTAGAATATTTAAAAAATTTACCTTAATAAATGAAATTAAAGTTTTATTCTGAAAAAGTAGCAAAATGTTAACAAATTTCCCAATTCGCTAAATAGTATACATTTAGGCGTATTTCAAAAATGATTTCATAAATTGACTCCCAATGGTAGGCAAACTTGCATAATTGTATGTGCATAATTCCGTCAGGTGCATAATCCCGAAGTGCTTAATGCCGGGACTGAGTGTATTAGAAATAAATTTATTCCTCTATAGGGGGAGGTGGGGCTACTTTGAGCTCTGGGGCTAGATTTTTATACGACTTTTTTGCCTATTTCTAAATCAAGTTGGTCCTTACAATTATTTTATTTAGATCCACAAGTGTTTTATCTATCTATTCAAATTAGGGGAAACTGGGGCACCACAAAACAGGGGTACCATCAACACTGTGATTTTTTAAATAGTATTACACCTCAGAGGACAAGACCTATATTAAATCATAGATACTATTAGGGATGCTTGTCCAGCAAAAGAATTTTCAACATAGTTCACGTACTTTAGAAATAAAAATAACTTCGTAAAATTGTGAGATTTTGATAATTTTAGTCATTTATATATCTACCTGGAAAATGAAAATAAAACAAGTAAAATTTCACTACATCAGTACTTTCATTCATGTTTCGGGATAATATTTATATATTTACTAAAGAAATTAATGTTCACATTTTTTTAAAAGAATATAAAATCCATCACAAAACAGAGTTTGGGGCACCAACAAACAGGCAAATTTCTCACAATTGCAGATGTCGCGAGCATAGCTTGAATGGCAACATTTTTCTTCATCTTTCTTACTCTTCCTCTCCTTCTTTGTTCGATTTCTGAAATTTATAACCGGAAAATTATAAACCGGAAATTCTGAAATTTAGTAGTAACCCGAGTGGTTGGAAAAAAGCGAAAAATGCATGGTAAAACAATTTTCCTTTTTACGGAAAATTGAAGTGTTTTACATCATCCTTGTATACATTAATATGCAGCCTATAGCTAAGACCCCTAAGACTATAACATAGGGTAAGCAACATTTTTCTAAAATTCACAGTTTTCTTATGAAATTCAGTCGAAATCGCATCTTTCAAAAGTGTTTGGTGGTGCCCCAGTTTCCCCTACATCATGTTAAAACCCAGTTTCCTTTAGAAATATGCTAAAAAATAGTATAACAATATAGCCCCACAGCTCAAAATAGCCCCACTTCCCCCTACAACTTTCGAAATTGTTTCCTGTTTTACCGAGAAATGTGCTATTCAAATCATTTTTTAAAAAGCTGTTTTTGAGTAAGATTTGAAAAATACGCAGAACAGGATTAATCATTTTTGATAAAAGTATATTTATACAGTAGAGTCTCTTAAATTCGAACGCTCGGGGGGTATTTTTGACATTTCTCACCTCCCAAATTCGAACGATTTTTTCAAAATTAACGAAATTTGTGTGAGATTAAATTGTACTTTGAATCAAATTCCCGTACTTTCTCGCAAGTCTTAGCGGTAACATACTTCCTTTTCATTTTACACGACCATAATGTATGTAAACACTCAGGAAGAAGCACATAAATATGATTTTCATTCATCAAGAATACGAACTTTCTAACATAACCTCACAATTGACATTTTGAATCCAAACGTCGTTCGAATTTGAGAGATTCAGATTTGAGAGACTCTACTGTATTTGAAAACTCTTCGGAAAATCTTTAGACAGCGCAGATTCATTTTAGAAACGCTAATTTTGAAAACAAGTTGATCAAAATTAATATTTCCTGTAAAAAAATATTTTTAAAAAAAGAGCAATTTCAATGGTACTTGCTCAAATCCCTTAACTTTGAATTTTTAAGGAAGTTTATAGGTTTATGATGGCTATTTAAAAGTTTAAAAAAAATCGCGCTCGTCGCGCTCTCTATCTAGGACGATATCGAATTTTGAAGTTTTTGGCTTGTCGTATTTGCCTCGGGATCCCCTATTCTTAATAAATTCGAATAAAGCATATGCTTCATGTGGAAAGCAATCGAGCGATTGATAGAAATATGCTCTGCTTAACAAGCATTACCGAGTACACATTTTAGATAAGTAAAAAAACTGCGAGCAAAAATACTAATTTCTTAAAAATCGCCAATCGAATGATACAAAAACACGAAATTTTGGTCGACACTCTGTTTAAAGTTTTCACTTCACTTTTCTCTACTTGTAACACGGCGTCGCAGAATTCTTTATTTTATATAAACACCGTGATATCACTAAGAATAACTCTATAGAATTTTGCAATACTTCAGTGAAAAATTTTTCCATCTCTTCTGACACATCTTGCCTGGAAAGTCTGGAATGTAGAAAAAATCTACAGAATATCTACAGAATATCTACAGAAATTCGTCAGAGATTCGTCAGAAAATCTGCCGAAATATTCTGACGAATTTTGTCCCAAGCCCAAATAAAATTCGTAAGAATATCTACAGAATTTATCTGCAGATATTCTGTAGAGGTGTAGATTTTCTCTACAGAAATCTTAAAGATATCTGCAGATATTATTTGACGGGAAGCATAGAAAGGATTTATCTCACAGCGAATTCTTTGAGTATTTTTTTATTGTGCTTACACTCGAGTCCTTTTCAAGTAATTATATATTTTGCGTTTATGCGGCCACTATTGAGTAGATAATTTTCTCGTCTCAAGTTTTTTTTTTTTTGAGCCTAGACGAAATCGATTGTTTTCTAAACAATTTCTAGAAAATATTGAATTAACTTTAAACTGTAATTGATTTTATCTTTCATAAAACCACGCTTACATAATAAAATTCAATTTGAATTCATAAAAAACAATTTTCTGGTTCACAAGATTTGATTTGCTACCTTTTACTATCGCTTTGCCGCTGGTAGAAAGTCTCTTGATAGACAAGTCCAGTAGATGCTTTGAAATGTTCCCAATCACTTTCTATCACCACTTTTTCGTACTTCCACTCCCCGAAGTACGTTTTCTCAACTTCACTGAATCTTAGTTTTTCAAACAATTTCACGCTAGCTGAGTTTTTCTCTCCAATCAATGCTACGATTTTCCTGATATTGAGACTTTGTATGCAGTAATTCATCATGAGCATCATCGTTTCCTGACCAAAACCCTTTCTTCGAGCAAGTGATTCAGCAATCATTATTGTCACTTCACCGGTCTTTATCCCAGTTTCTTCTACATCTGGAAGGAGAAACATATTGACATCCCCGACCATTGATTTAACTTCATCTGAAGTTTCCCGGAAGATATTCTTGTCCAGGACGATGAAAGTGTATTCTGGAAAATACGGAAATCGCTATACATTTTTTATTGTAGTGGATAATTTCTAAATTAACTCACTATCTGAATCATCCCTCCAGGATTTCTGCATTTGATATTCTTCCTGCAAGGACAAAGGTGAACTGCTTGTTGCCTCCTGCAGATCTGGATTTTTCATCCACTCATGATACCTGCAAATGTGCTCTAATTATAAAATATGCAAAGAAATAAAGTCCTGGAGGATTCTATCCTTACTTGGGAACGTGTTTCTCTTCATATGGGACTAAAATAACACGGCTAGACTCAATTTTTATGCACTGCTTCATCGTAAATACAGTAGACTCTCGCAAATTCGGCTCTTTTAAGATCGGGCTACTTTATAATTCGGGCAGAGGTTACATTTGAAAAAAGTTTGTTGTCATTTTTCAAGTTTGATTATGATTATCAAATGAATCAAATATGCTCAAATTTAGCATGGTTTGTCTTAGTTTTGATGTGATTTTGCATTATTGAGGGATTTTCATGCAATTTACGTTATATATGAGTGTGTAAACTCAATATCTATATGCACATGTCGCCCGAATTTCTGTCTAATTCGGCTGACATTTCGGTCCTATATGCCCGAATTTGAGAGAGTCTACTGTAAAATGTAAAAAAAAAATACTACAAAAAGTTAGGTTAAACTCGCTACTGGAAATGAGAGAAATTTCCCTCAAATGGCGCCTAGAAATAATTTAAATTTTACGTTTTATTCCTTTATTTGGCAAGAAAAAAATCCAAAAATGCAACATTAATAAAAAAGATATTAGAATCTAATTTTTCTTTTCTTGTTGCTTCTTCAAAATACTCAATTTGGTGAGACAATCATCCCTCCATGCGCGTCTTTCAGGTAATTTGTCCAGTGGACACATCTCTTCCAGCTGCCTAGCCACTTCAGCCACTTGAGGTCCTTCCATCTTAGGAGTTGGCCCCATAGTTTGACTCACAGCATACATCGTCTTGCTGTATCGATCGCAATAGCTCACCATGCCCTCAGCATTAAGATGAGCTGTTTCTAGAGGTCCCAGGAAGGCGTATCTCATGCCCAAACCATCAGACATTACACTGTCAATGTCTCTGACATTGAGAATCCCATCAGCTACCAAACGCCAAACCTCATTGAGAATAGCATATTGGATTCTATTGAGAGCAAATCCCTCAATTTCTCTGTTCAATGACACTGGTTTCTGGCCAATTTCCTCCATTAGGGAGCGAGTCTTTTGAGCAATTTCTGGTCGTGTCCAGGGAGCCGGAACAATTTCCACAAGAGGAACATAGTATGGTGGATTGACGGGATGGGAGACAATTACCTGATCACGATGCTTGAGATCCTTGGTGAACAAGGATGGCATAAAAGTACTCGTTGAACTCGATAGAATTGTCTGGGAATCGACATATTTATCCAATTCCCTTGCAAAAAAAGAACATTATAGATTCTTTATGAAAATAAACTGACTTATTTTATATCTCACTTGTAAACTTTCAACTTGAGATCAAGCACCTCTGGAACACACTCCTGCACAAAGATTGCATCCTTGAGAGTTGTGGCCAGATCTGTAGAGCCACGAATACAGGAAAATTGCTGAGCTGCTGTCAATTTTCCTCTCAACAATCCATTCTTCTCTAGTTTCTTCAGTTCATCCTCAATGTGCTTGAGTGCCTTGTCCACTTGGTCAGGAATGATATCATATATGGTAACTTGGTAGCCCACAGAGGCAAAGAGCATCGCCCAGGAGCCACCAATCAAACCACTCCCAATTACACCGACTTTCTCAGTTTTACTCGAAGCCATTCCGTCCGCTCTGACCTTCTCCAGACAACTGGAGAGCTGCGCAATTTTAGCCGATGAAGCAGAGAAATCAAGCTCTATTGGAAAGTATCTTGGCACTTTCAGATGCGATCCAGCCCGAACAAGAGTACAAGAAAAATACACATTTATTCTCTCCCCGCCTTTTTTCCCTTTTTCTTATCGCCATTCACACTTCCTGGTCAGAAATGTTGGAACACACATTCTCCAATTCCAATAATTTAATTTTCGTAGCATTTTTACCAAGCCAATATAGTCTAGAAATTTTTCTAGGATCTATATAGTTTCCTCTCTTCCCATCCCAAATTCTCAGGAAACACAACTAACCAGCATAATCTGCATAATAGTGCCTCCGATAACATTGCGCGTATTCTTCTATTATTCAATTTGTGATAATATATTTTTTAGTCATTTCCTTTCTGCTCTTATCAATACAAACAGTCTCAATTTATAACTGAAAACGCCGGCCTAATTGCACTCATCTCGAAAGTCTATAAATCAAGTGCTTCTCATCATGGGTATCTTTCTTACCTGTTTATTTGCTTGAGACGTACCGATGGAGGAGAAAGATTAGAAATAAAATGATAAAGGTGAACTTTCACAGAGTGAAATGCAAACACTCTTACTTCTTGTCACATGGCTCTCGCAGAAAATGTGAGGCAAAGTGCGCGGGCGCTAATATAGTGCTTCCCACGGCGAATTTTGAATTTTATCTATCATCATTATAAGCAAGATTTCAATTAAATTGGTTTAATTCGACGCTAAATCTGCAAATACAAACCTTAATGTTTTTTTTTAGGAAATCAGATAAGGAGGAATCCTAGTGTAGTAGTATATAAAATTTTCGATAATTTGTTCACAAATAGGAGTAAAATTAAAAAAATCAGCTAACTTTTTAAAAATCAGAATGGATCTTCGAAATGGTTCCCACTACGCATCGATGAAACTCGAGTAAAGCTCCCCTAGTGGTTTGTTCCTTATGCCCTAGACACACTTACGACTTAAGCCGAGAGACGACTTAGTGGAAAATGATAAAAATGTAGTTTGGACATTGTTTCTAATATAATGACGCTAAGCCGTCTCTCGGCTGATCCTCATGTCTGTCAAGGCCCTTACATAAATTTCCTCCACCCTCTGTTATAACTTACCCAAGTGTGTCCTGGCTAAAACAGAAAGTGTGGCCTGTAGAGGGAAGCAGGGCACCTTTGAATTGGGGCACTTTTCAAACTGTTTTTTTCCCTATGTTTAAATTGAACTGAACCTTACCACGATATAATTTAGCATCACAGACCAATTGTGAAGCTAAATTACTTAAAGGTCAGTTCCATTTAAACATAGGTGAAATAGCCCAATTTCAAAACGTACCCCAATTCAAAGGTGTTCCACTTCTCCCTAGGGAAATTCTATAACACTCTCAAAATGCGATTCTGTAGCCATGACATTGGCATATGGCATTGTCAAAAGTAACATATTTGGGATTGGGATATCTAGCAATTCAAATGACAATAATAAATTTTATAAAATTATAAAACAATAGGATAAGACATACTGTATTTTGCAAAATATCACAAAGTACATTCACTAAAAAAAATCAGTGAATTCTATTTTCGAACCCATGTAATATACCAAAAAAAGCTTCACTGGTTAGATCTTGAAAAATTCTAAGATCTATTGAAAAAGCCAAAGGAGACATTCTTACTTCTTGATACTTTCGCAAGGTGGATCCTGTTCGAATTTTGAAGTGCTCAAGTTTTCAAATGTGTAAAAAAATTATTATTACTTTATTATAAGGAAAGCCACAAAGCAACGACGTCTATTGTTTCTGTCCCATTATTTAATCCAGACCTGTGCTCGTTAAAAGTCGTGTAATATCGGAAATTTTGTGTTGATAATTTTAATGGAAATTACAGATAGCCATACTGGTAACACTAATCCTGCTCATTCACGGTGCCATGATAAATATTTTTGCGCCAAAACATAAAAACTCATATAGAAAGAAATTGTCTTCTTGATATCTTTGTCGTAAAACGGATAGCTATTCACTACACATCCTTTTACTTGAATCTTGCAGAAATACAAAGAAAGTAAATGAAAATATCACTTCAAATGGAAAGTTCTAAAATCGCGCGCAATTCAACTTGAGAGAAAGATAGAGACACAAATAACTCGCTTTACAAACGTCTGGAGGCGCTGCGGTTGCAAAAAATCTCTGAAATGCGACATAATATTTTCTTCTCTATTTTATCCTTATTAGCAGGTCGTGTCCCTTCTTGTAATATGTACTTTTGCATTCCTTATTAACCAAAATAGTGTTGTACAAAAGGGTTTTTCTCAAACCTATCCTGAATTTTGGGACAGCTCAAAAGTATATGAGTCTTACAGCTCAAAATTTCATCCCAATGTTTTTGTTGTAATATCGACAATTATTCACAATTAACCCAAATAACTGTATTCAACTAAATTATTAAAAGGATTTTCTTGTGAAAATGACTTAATTCTAAGGAATTAAACAATTTTCACATTAAAAAACCACTCATTTTCTCTACGTGAATTTTCGCGGCATTTCGAAGAATGCCAACAGGCACCACCAAATTCACTTCGGCTTTTCTTTTAGCTCAGGCCTGTATCACTCCATAATCACTGAGTAACTCTTTAGCGAGCCTTTTAGTGCAATATTTCATAAATTTTCCCCAGATTGTTCGAAAATTTAGTATATGAAAATTCGAAATTGAATTTGAATTCTTCAAACATCAACGACTATTTGTGAAAATAGTGTTCCATTTACCATTTATCCAAGACACTATTGGAGATCGAACTCTACTTGTGTTTGCATCCATTTTCACATTTCGAACTCACGTGTTACAATGCCAGAAAAATTGCAGAATTCCCTTGCTGGAATATTCTTTCTACAGTAGAATCTTCCAAATTCGAACGCTTATATATTGTACTTCGAATCGAATTCCTGTACTTTCTTACAAATCTTCATGGTGACGTACTTCCTTTTCATATTATACGATCATATTTATGTAATCTTTAAAAAAAACATCAAAAATGAAAAAAATCAACTGCTCGTTTTGAAGCTTATCCAAAATAAAAACATATTAGTATACATTGCCAATTGACAGAGAAAAATTAGTGAAACCCGAAATTGCTTCGAAAGTATTCACGAATTCCAAAAAAAAAACATCGAAAGTATTCACGAATTTCAAAATACTTCGAAAACATTTGCGAATCACGATAATATTTCGAAAGTAATCGCGAACACTTAAAAATCAAAAAATCCTTGTTAGTTCATGTATGATTCACTCCTCGCTTTACCAGTATCTAAGAAACAAGCTCGATATTAAATTAGCTTCAACGCAGTTTATAATTCAGCATGAGCATTTAATAATAATTTTAAGCTGTCTCTCCCATATTGCGTTCAGCAGTCTTCAGACTAGAGCTTTAGCCCAGTTCCTGAAGGCCCAAAAATCCTCAATATCAACCATAATTTTATTGTTTTGTCAGAATTTAATAGGTCAATTGTCTTCAATAATCCAATTGTAAGTCAATTTTTTCCAAAACATTTTGATTGATAAGTATTTAAAGAAGTTAAGCCATATGGTTAAATCTTAGGTCTGCAGCCCGTATTTCAGACTTTGAGATTTTATCAAATTGACGTCATACTAAAGGGGAGGCAAAGCGTTCCATGCTTTACGAAATGATCGAACTTGCGACTTCAAAACTATATCTCAAACAATTCAAAAGTACTTTCACATAATTTACAGTTTACCAGTTTGCAATCGATTTGAACCGATTTATAAATCAGTGATCGTCCAAACAGAGCGCCAATTTTTGAAACTCTTACTCGCATTTGCGTCTTTATTGGCCGAGAGAAATTGAGTCGCACACCATGCAGATTCTTGAATATGTTCCGAGTACTTTATGTTATAAAGAAGTTGTTACAGAAAGATTTAAATATGCGGGATGTGCGAGTCAATTTCTCTCGGCCAATAAATAGCACGCGGATGCAAATAAGAGTTGCAAAAATTGGTACTCAGGTTAAAAATTAGTTATCGGTTCATAATCGTTTCATAACCAGTTCAGAGCGTGGGTCGACTTATGAGGGGGGGGGGGTCTTTCGAGGGTCCCAAGTCTCTATCTCTAACCGTTTGACTTGTAAAGGTGATAATATACAGACGAACAAACACTGCTCGAGCAGTAATTCGCTGAATTCCTAATCTTTTACTAATTACTAATCTTTTCGTCAACACTAAGAAAATACTTCCTGCTGATTTATCATAAAACATCCTAGTCATAAACATAAAATGAAACAATCAGGGCTCAATGTTTTGATAAATCTACTTTTATAAGTAACATTTATTAGTCTTGTAAAAAGGTGTGTTGTAAAAAAAAGGAAAATACGAGTTTAAGTTAATGTCTTAAGACCGATGAAGTGTGAAAGCTTGACAAATTGCGATCGTGCTGCTAGAAATTACTTGGCAATGGCCTTCTCAGCTTTTCCCGTCCACTCTTCATTGAGGTGAACACTGACGCCCAGATCTCTCAGAGCCGATTTTACATCATATGCAATATTGGGATGCTCTTTGAGCGCCAAATTGAGGACATCCTCAGCCCCCTAAAAATCATTTCCACTCTCACTAAAATGCTCTCCTGAGAATTTAGGAGAAACTGGGGCAGCAGTAAATACAGGATAGTTGTACACTGCGATTATTTTTAATTAGATATTAGACTTCAGAGGACGAGACCTAGAGGTATCCTTATCCTCTGCAGAAATGGTCGACATAAATATCAATGTTTCATGCTATCCAATGTTTACTACTGCCCCAATCTCCCCTACATAAATTTAAAAAAAAACACTTACCTGAGAAATGAAGGCGTTACACTGATCTCTTGAACGAGAAACCATATTTCGGATGGAATGGGCTCCGGATCTCTGGACAAATTTGCTCTTTTCATGTATCTTCATGCACTCCACGATAACTTCAGCTGCTCCAGCATCGAAGAAAGCCTGACTGTTCTCTTTCACGCGCAACGTCAGCATCGCAATTGCTGCTAGAGCATGTCGCACGAGGGATTCATTATTGCGGTGGGTGTTCAGGAGGCTAGTTATCAAAGGTGCTGCTCCCTGCTGAATGATTTTCACTTTCACACTGTCATTCCCAGCCAGAGCCTTGAGAAATTTCAAGCCCTCTCTGAGGAGTTTTAAACAGTCAGAGTGTTCAGCCTGCGTGAAAATTTCATAAAATGCATAATTTCATCATATACTATCAGGGAATCAGGGTAGATATAATAATGAAATTTAAAATGCGTTTTACAACTCAGGAAAACATAAAAACTTCGTGCAACCTCCGCTAGGGGCATTAATATTTAAAAAATCAGTGATCTTGGAATCGATTCCCCATTCCATTGTGCTATATACCGTGAGTCTTGAAAATCCTATCATTGTGGTTTGTTTCTGGAATAAAATCTCTGAGTCGTCTGTCATAATCCTCCCAAGAGTGTCTCGGCTAAAATAACAAGTCTGACTAACTTTTTTTCTATTTCAAGTGTCTTGAAGTCGGTTGTAGAATATGTTATATTAAACCCTTCAAAGACGAGGAATTTGAATCGAAATCTCCATTTCGAAATAAAATCACTCGCTGCGTTTAAATTCTATTTCACTTTACCCATTTAATTATTTATCTTTACGGCGCATAAATCTCATTCTTGTTGTTCATTTAATATTAATTAATTTAGCCTAAAGCTACTATTCTGCCATTTTTATAATTTTATGACTGAGCAAAATTCAAGAAATTTGGTATTCTTCCAGAAAAAATTATAAAGTTCTAAAATATTAGTACTCTCCAAATATTTTATATAGTTCGATTTTTCCTATAAAATTTCTTGGCGCTAGAAGAGCCCAAATTTAGAATGGCGCTAACAAGTTTCAAATTCCGCAAAATCTTACAAAATTACAAAGCTGATAGAATAGCAGCCTTAATTATTTAATTCAAGTAGACATTTTTATTTCTCTATTATTATTAAGATCATTTTACATTGTAAACCACTCTGCAACTAAATTTCTAAACGTTTCGAAATAGGAAAGTCTAAGCATTTTAATTTAACTAAGACACTCTTGGAGGAATTATAACAGAAGTAGAGAAAAATTATCTCAGAAACGAACCACTAAATTTCCTGAGATTTTCTTGAATATTTCGAACATAAAAATTGAGCCTGTTCTAAATCAGGGGTTTTCTGTTTCTCAAGAGATGTCTTTTTTGACGCGTAGGGGAGACCGAGGCAGAATTAGCCACGCATGGTATTGGACAGTGGGATGTTATAGCCTGCCTTAGATGGAATATTAAGGAAACCACTACTTATTCGAAGTAAACACATCCCTTCCTATTCATTAAAATACAACAGACTCTCGCTAATTCGGCTCTTTTAAGTTCGGGGTACTTTTTAATTCGGGCGGCTGTTAAATTTGTAAAAAGTTTGTTGACATTTTTCACATTTGCTTATTCTTGTTAAATGAAGCAAATATGCTCAAATTTTCCATGGTTTTTCTTAGTTATGATGTCATTTGGTATTATTTTCATAGAATTTAAGTTAAATATCGGTATATAAACTTGATATAAATAATGTAGATGAGCAAAAAATCGTTGCATTTTAAACAGTTTAACGCCCGAATTTCTCTCTAATTCGGGTGACATTTCGACCCCAAATGCCCGAATTTGAGAGAGTCTACTGTATTTATCAGCCTGGTAGAAACATTTTTTTTACAAATTATATGCAATGAAAAATTTCATTTACTGGCTAAACTACCCCGGTCTCCCCTATTTGTGGAAAAATTGAAAATGTTGCAATGACTTAACTAAAGTTTTCTGACCTTTATAGGATTTTTTTAGAATGGTTTGATGTATCATCTCTTTCCTAATTACCACTGTTCTGCCTTTTTTGTGCAATTCAAGTATAAATGTATGAAAAACAAGAAATTTTAATTGAATGTATCGAGTGATACTTTTTCCTAAATTGGCAATTATATTAACATAAAATCCTTGCAATAAGGCGAATTTGATATATGATATAAAAGATGGATGACCCATTTCCTTTAACTTCTAAATTGATTGTCACCGACATTTAGTGACTATTCCTTTTAAACTATTTAAAAATGCTTCAAAATAACAATAAAAAAGGGGTGGCAAAGCGTCCCAGGCTTTGCGAAATGCTCGAACTCGTGACTTAGATGCTATATCGCAAAAAAACTTTCGCATCATTTACCGGTTCTCAACCGATTTGAAACGATTCATAAATCTCTCAAAAGATCCCTTCAAAATAGTTTTAAAAGTAATAGGATTGATTTTCAGATAAAATATTTTTATCGGTTATGAACCGGTTCATTATCGATTCAAAACCGATTGGAGCCGGTTTAATTTTGTCTGAAATTCCAAGACCTTTCCAACAACACCAAATATGACACCATTTGCTTGATAAATGCACTCTCTAGTGTCTTTTTGAACTTTGACCTTGAAAAACCGTTATTAGGAATGATTCAACGGTATTTTCGTATATGGACGAAATGTTCGCCTGATGGGATGTTATAGTTTGCCGAGTTTGCCTTACAAAGAATATTGAAGAAACCATAATTTTATCTAAGTAAAGAACATTCCTTCCCCTTTGAAATTTTTATAAACAAAATGAAAAAAATTATTTGCTGACTAAATTTGCCCCCGTATCCCCTATCCGAAGGAATATATGGATATTATGAGAAAACCATATATTTTTTTTAATTTGAATTATTTAGAACAGATAAAAATCAAATTCTTTTTGATAATTAGAAACTATAAGGATGTCCAAATCTAGAATATTTTTTGTAGGATCTTGATGATTTTCTGAACCAAAATATTTTAGAAAACATGAAATTGGCTTGCTGCATATGCTGCGGTTCCGAAAGAGTGAAACATTGTAATTTCATTAACAAAATAAATTACCCCGAATTATAGATATTTTTAAAATTTAGATTAGATGGAAAGATAATTTTCATAAGAACTTTTAAAATTTAGTAGATCATCGGATCGTCGCTAGTTGGCAATTTCTGTTTATGCTGATAACATGAAACATTTGCATGAAGCATATGCTGCATTTGGGTCAATAACCCAAAAAAAGAAACACAAGCTTAAGAACTTTACTTACCATTGCAATTAGAGTAAATTTCAGTCCTCCTGCATCTTCCACAACCAGGCAATATTCATTCCTGACCGTCAACGTAGCAATGGTCAGCAAAAGATCGCTCACAACATCTCTATCACCTTTGAAATCTGCCGAATAGAAATCAAGCGGAAGAGTGGGCGTCGAGTGAAAGTGACTTAAAATGTTGCAATAAAAGCCAACTCACCGTAGAGCAATTTTGTGAGATCTGTGAGACAGGATTCAGCAATAATGCGAGCATGTTCATGAGCTTTGCCATACTCAACGCGAATATCGTCATCCAGGACGAGATTCCGGAAAAGAGAGCACAATTCCCGGATCATTATTGGGGATTTTGTGGTGAGAAATACTTTAAAGTGTTTAACTGTGTCTCCTTCGACAATCATTTGCCGATTCATTTCATGAAGAACACAGACTTTCTGCAGCCATCTGAGACATTCCCGGACGACCGTTTCATCAGTTTCCGTCTGAAGGAGACGTATTGCTACATCCAGACACTCGTGCGTGAAGATATCTGGTTGCTTCTCAGAGAGAATACTAAAATTCTCCACGACTTTCCGGAGAATTTCTTGATCTCTCAGTTCTGCATCCAAGGCATTCCTTAGGATTTTCAAGAGAGCACCATTAGCTCCATTTTTAGCAGCAAGAACTCGATGTGGAAGTGTCTGGAAGAATCAAAGGACACATTGTGACTTACACATTAAATAAATTATCCTTGATGGATTAGTCACCTTGGAACATTCCTCAGAGATCACTTGAATAATTTCTAGGAAGTCTTTTCTATTCCCTTCACTTATTTCCTCAATCTTTTTCAATTCATCAATTTTTTCCAATACAATTGGTCTTCCTGTGGTACTATTCACTTTGAGATCTACAATTATATTTCCCAGATTGACTCCCTGAAAGGAGAGTGGTTTTTAAAACTCAAAAATAGCTTTATGCAGCAGGATCTCACTTGAGCCTGGAACTGTTTGATGGTTTCTTCCTTGGCTTCCTCAACAGACATCTCGAATTCCACCACATTTTCCTTCACAGTGTCATCAAAAGTCTCCTGGCTAATTACTTTGGCCATTGTCTGTGGCAGAAAAGAACCAAATGAATCACACAAAACAAGAGAAATGCGAACAACTTTCACGTAGGCGAACTTGTCTGGAGCGTGATTTGCACTGAATTCACCACTGGTGCCCTTATTTGGAGATGGTGGGCTATACACTGGATCACCCTACTCTGTGTTCACGGCTTTCAAGCACCAAAAAGGGGGTAGAAGGTGGTCAAATGGACAAAGAAACGAGTCAAGACAAGACCTTCCTACTTTCCAGTCAGCTGGTGGATCATGAAAACAATGCAATTCCCGGCATACGAAAAAAAAACTTCCAAAAACTGGAATAATTACCCAGCTGGCCTACTGTGCGTCAGAGTAATAACTTTTTACCTTTTCTGTAATAAGCATAGTAAGACCAACAAATATAGGAAATAATATGGAAAATTATGCCCTTAATAATAATAATAAATAATTATAATTATAATTAATAATAAATTATTAAAAAGAACCGTAAAAAACTAATATTTAAATAATAATCTAAAATTACGATTGAAATAGAAATTCAAAGAATTTTTTTATCTGTAAGTACAGTAGACTCTCTCAAATTCGGGCATTTCGGACCAAAATGTCACCCGAATTAGAGAGAAATTCGGGCGACAAATTTTTTGAAATGCAACGATTTTTTATTCATCTGCATACACATATTGAGTTCGCATTCTCATATTTATGGTAAATTTCATGAAAAACACTTAATAATGCAAAAACACATCAGAACTAAGACAAACAATGGCAAATTTGAGTATACAGTAGAGTCTCGTAAATTCGAACGCTCGGGGGGTATTTTTGACATTTCTCACCTCCCAAATTCGAACGATTTTTTCAAACCTAACGAAATTTGTGTTAGATTAAATCGTACTTTGAATCAAATTCCCGTACTTTCTAGCAAGTTTTAGTGGTAACATACTTTCTTTACATTTTACACGACCATAATGTATGTAAACATTCAGGAAAAAGCATATAAATATGATTTTCATTCACCAAGAATACGAACTTTTAAACATAACCCCACAATTGACATTTTGAATCCCTACGGCGTTCGAATTTGAGAGATTCAGATTTGAGAGACTCTACTGTATTTGCGTCATTTGATAATCATAATCGAACTTGAAAAATATCAATAAACTTTTTTCAAATTCAACTGCCACTCGAATTAAAAGTAGCCTGATTTTAAAAGACCCGTATTAGCGAGAGTTTACTGTAGATGTGAATTCGATGTATAGAATATTTTTCACATCAATTCACAAAAATTTCATTAAAAAATCACAAAAAATATTTCAAAAAGAGAAATAAAATAAAATCACTAAATAATTAACCCATTCAGTCACAATGTACTAGAAATACTTGAGATTGAATGTTAATATTTTAGAATTATATTATAACAGATTAATAGATGATTTTTTTGGAAAGGAAATTTTTTTATCTATTAAGGGGGCACGGGGAGCCTCTCTCAAACATGCGCCTTAACGGTCGCTGAATTTAAATTCTGTACATTAATTCATTACAAACTCTATTGATTTAGGTAGAGTAACTATCCAAGAAAATAAATTGGCAATCATAATTCAAATCAGGGAAGAGGATGAAGGCCAATTTTAACAAATTCGACATGATGTCGTATTTTCCGTCCGCCATTTTGAGCAAAAATTTGCATGACTTTCCGCGAACCGAGAAAAGAACATCAAAATGTATTCCCATCTCTGTCGGACTATTTTTCCCAAGTAACTGTAGGACTAAACTAAAGTAATTAAAAATCCATTCCCGATAGCAATTCGAATATTAATTGCTCAGAATAAACGAAATAAATCATCTAAAATCACTCAATTTGCATATGATATAAAATACCATGCTAAGAAATGTGTTAAGCTCTCTGATTAAGTGCATAATCCTCGGATCAAAGGTCTCAAAAATTTAAAATATGTTAGCACTATTGAGAGAGGCAGTTCATGTTGGATAGTCGTGGGGAATAGATCGTTAGGAGGAACGGTGAGGGTTCTGGAGAAACCTCTGGCGGCTAAGGCGCTCATCCACGCGATTGCTTTAAGTAAGGGCTCCGCCCTTACAGGTTCCCTGACGGATTTAACAATAAACAATTTTGTTGATTTCTCAAAATCTAATGGATAATTTGTTTTTTTTTTTAAATATTCAATTCTAATGGCTCTGGCACACCTTTTAGATCAGAAAAATGTCATAAAATCCAAATTTACATCCCTTTCTTTCATAAAAATTTTGCATATATCTATCCTACTCTTTCACGCTCTTCTTATTTTGCACATCACTTTAAATTAAATTTAGTTCAGTTTAATATCTAGATCTAGACCGAAAGAGTACGATAGACCTTCTGCAAATCTTTTGAGAAAGGGACGCGAATTTTGCTTTCATGAAATTTTAGCAATCTAAAAGGTGTGCCGAAGGCATAATATGCAAAAAATTCCTCAAAAATTTTGGCTGATGAGGAATTAAAGGAATTGAGCCATATTGCCTAGCCGGCTAAGCCTTAAGTCTGAAGCCCGAATTAAAGGGTAAATATCTTTAAGAATCAGCCTGAATCTATTTAGGCCCGTAAAGTTGGAAATGATAATTACAAATTTTGTCGGAAAAGATTCAGAGCCTACACATTTTTGGTATTAAATGGGAATTCAATGTACAAGTTCAAACTCATAGAAACCCTTTGCAATCTTTAAATGTTTATTTGAAAATTCATGTTAAATTTTACATATTTTTTACATTAAAATGTAGAATAACTCTACACTTATTTAGGATACTTCAAAGTATTTTCATGTTTCTGTTTTTTTTTCTCATTTCACCAAATAATTTCTGTACTTGAATGTTGCTTAATTTGTTTTACATTGTAATTCGTGTAGATAACAAGTTAAGATCCCCCAATTTGATTTAATGTTACATGAAATCATCGTAGTCATCGTATTCCTCGTACCCATAATCCGTAATCTTCGATTGCTGCCAACAAACAAAAACCAAGTGATGAAATTTAAATGAGTGATGCAATGTTTTTGGGGAATAATTTGCATTTTTCGTCTACTTACAGTGTCACCGTCGTATCTCAATTTGGCTCGTGATGACTTGCCCTTGCCTTTTTTACTTTTCTCCTTCTCCATCTTCTGCTTTTCTGTGTACAAATTATCCACTGTGGTTTTTACCTTTTTCAAATCAATTGAATTCACTGAAAAATTAAAAATAAAAATCAATCAAATTAAAAAGTTTTAAAATGTAAAAAATTAACTTACAATGTACACAAAGATTGCGAACTATTTCTTCCACACATCCCGGAAATTCATCCTTGTTTTTGAATGTGGATACTTTTTTGCTAATGGCTTCAGCAAGTTCGGAGAACTCTGCTTTATTTGTGGGCAACATTGCATCAATTCCCTCTCCAGATAGGCGATCAGCACTGACACCCAGCAACTCCTGAGCATTTCTCAAGTCCGACTCTCTCTGTTCCTTCTCAATTCTGAGTTTTTCAGCCTGTAGTTCCTCTGGTGTCATGGTTTTCTCCTTTTCACGCTCCCTCTTTGCAAGTTCTTCCTGATGAAGGCGCTGCAACAAAATTGATTCAAGATAAATTCCTTCCCATCTTGACATCGGTTTGATAATCTTTCCTTACCTCTTTTTCAGCTATTTTTTCTTGTAGATTCTTCTTGGGTTTCGTTCTCGTGACTTTAGTCTCTACCTTTTCCTCATCCTTCTTCTCTTCATCATCTTCCCAGCTATCCTGTTGGCAGAAAAAAATGAACAGGTGTTAACTCCCGGGATTACCTAACCTCACATCCTGTCATAGCAAACGCGTAAGCAAAATACGTATAATGCTACCCTGGACACTGGGTGGTACATCCCCGAAATGCCAACTCACCTTAACATCATCCTCCTCATCTTCACCCTCCCATTTGTTGATGTTGGGATTCTTTGGGGGTATGGTCACCCGATCAATCTTCTCAGCTATTTGCTCTAGAAGTCACCAAGAGAGAGAAAGTTAAATCCGGGAACAAAAAAATGTGACACGCATTGCATTTACTCACCCCAATCGTCCTCCATTCTTTCGCCAACCTATTTTGTTGCAATTTACACTTGCCTACCTATAGAACTCTGTGCAATTTATGCGTTTGGGCGTGCTCCAGGCAGATATTTTAGCTGAGAAAAAAATTATGAGAGAAAATTTGAGACGTGTGTGCTGCACATTCACTTTTCACTTGACATTTGTCGTGCGCGCGCATGACATTTCCTTGGCGGTGTTTGGAAATTCCACTGGAATTACACTGACCCAGTAGTCTACTAAATCTAAATATGTATCCAATTTATAGAAAAATGTATATAATATAAAAGAATGTCAGGTAAAATTTGCACGACTTATCAAATGTATAATCCTTTAAAATCAGAAAAAATACAAATTTATTAGAATATTCATTTAAACTCACCATAAATAAAATTACTTTGTGATATTATTCTTTGTATAACTGGAAGTTATACTGTCATTAGGTCAGCTGGGTAGCTCACTCGTGCGTGCAGTCGTCCAGGATGAGTTTGTTGAAGAAAATTGTTCCTTTTTCGGGTAATTCCTGGATTTTTGTGCGTCACTATGCATTTAAACCCGAATTACCCATCAAATGGGTACGTCCAGAAAAGATTTGCTGCACACGTCCTGAAAAGAGTGGAGATATGGCTCCCAGTCCACCGGTGGATCTTTCCCTACCAGTGACGGAGTACAGAGATTGCAAAAGTCTCGAGGAAGCAGATGAAACTGTGAAGAAACTATTTTCACTGGAGAGTTTTCCTGGCAAGAAGACAGGACATCATTTGCGAAATATTATGAGGGAAGAAGTGCAGAGACATCCTCTCGATGTCGGATCAATGGAGGCCTTGAGTAAGTTGAAAAAATTGTAATCCGGAATCAGGAGAAAATTACTGAAAAAAAAATCTTTTCAGTTGCCGATCAGACGGCTAGAATTAGGCGTCTGCAGGAGATTTTTGCAGCCCATCCGCGTAATCGGGTACTTAAGGTGTATCTGAAGGAGTTGATAGACAAGAGAAAGTGCTTTTTGAAGTACATGAGACGATGGGATTACAGAAGATTCGAATGGCTTCTGGAAAAACTCGATATCGTGTACAAAGCTCATCCGGCTGAATATGTTCTAGTGGGCAGGAAGTATGCTATAAGGAAACTCACAGACAGCCACTGTAATGAGATCAGGGAGAATAAATTGGAGGATTATCGAAAGGAACTTGAGTCGCAGCAAGTGGAATTCCTCGAGAAGAAAATCAAGAATTTGGAGTTTATCAAGAAGGAGCAGGAAACACTCAAGTTACCTCAGACAGTCACGGAGGAACAAATAAATCAAGCCAGACAAAAGTTGTCCCAGGCCATAATGCAGCAAAAAGCCACCACAGCAGCCTCCAAAGGTCACTAAGAGCCGGTGAGTCCTTAGAATAATAATTTTTTTAGTTAGAAATTGGTTTTTATTTCCTATACGAACTCATGACGAATAATTACTTCGGGAAGTATTAGGTGTGATTCCTTCTAATCACACCTATTGTAATCCTCTGATTTTCTCAAAGTGCTCAGATCGAGCTTAAATTCACAGGGTATATGTTTTGAACATCCCTAATATCGAAAATCATAAGCCGGAAATTTCATGTCCGGCAGTCCGTAGTACGCAATAGCTCTGGTTTGGAAAAAGATATCTTCATAATTTTTATTAAATATTTAAATATTTAAATATTAAATATTTTAAATATACTCGCGCGTACGACGATTTCTGTGCTATTATTTTTTTGAAAACCCGTTTCTAAACCGATTAAATATCACGTTTTTTGAGATCAAAATAACCGAGGCCTTGGAAATCGGGCATGACAAGGCACATTGTGTACCTAATCAATCTCTGGGAATTCATAATAATGGCAGTGACTTTAGGCGCGGAACCGATTCGTCTTACATTTTGTAGTTTTATCTCGAAATCTAAGAATGCGTTTTTGAAAATTTTTGATTATGTTGTAGTACAGAAAATTTAAACCAAATTAAAAAAAATTTGCGACATTGGTCGACTAGTTCTCGAGATATTGCTGTTTAAAGATTTCTTCAATTTAAATAAAATTTGCTAATATTCATTCGATAATCACAATCAAACTTGAAAAATGTCAACCAACTTTTTTCAAATGTAACTGCTGCCCGAATTAAAAAGTAGCCCGATCTTAAACCTTTAAGGACGATTGTAATACCAGTGTCCCATAAAGAAAATAATTTTTCCTGGCTACCTAAAGTTATTTTTTCTTATGTATATACATAATTGTAAAGTAGAAGGTTGAAGGAATCTAGAATATTTTTTGCAAGTCTCTAGCTATATGCTATGTACTATGTTATGTACTAGTAAATACAGTATACTCTCACTCAATTGGCTCTTTTTCAATCTGGCGAAAAATTTTGTTGCCAATTTTCACGTTTAATTATGAAGAAAATTCGCTCAAATTTGCTGTAATTCTTCCTATTTTATCGTGATTCTTTATAATTGAGCGCTTTTTGTGGAATTTACAAAGACTTTGACGCCCAAATCTATCGATAAACCGGTTGACATTTTGCCCCAAATGCCCAATTGAGAGAGAGTCTACTCTACTGTATTTAAGCTCAAAAATGACGAATTTTTAAATTCTCAGATTCATAATTGATTTTATTAATTTTTTATACTTCACTTTTTTTAAGCAAAACCCTTTTGGAAAAGAAAAACTACAATACTCATACGTATTTTTCATTAAAGCGAAAAATATTATTCATTGGTATTGTCAGAAAAATTACTTAAATTTTTGGTCTATTTTTGTCCCTATCGTTCATAGAAGAACAAAATACACCGAATCAGACTCTGTTGGACTTTCCAAGGTTATATGTAAGACTTTTCATTGATTATGTTTCTCAGTTTAATTTTTATTGTTGATTTTCAGTTCGTAAAAAATGTCTCGTCGTTGAAGAGTTAAAAGAGCCGAATTAGGGAGTGTCTACTGTATAGGTTGTATATTGTCAGGTTTACACTTTTACATTTTTACATTGATTCCTGAGTTTGTCCATGAGTGCCTAAGTCAATGATAAGAATAGAGGCCTAGCTATACTAGCTGTTTGGCCATAAGAATGCAGCAAGATATCACAACATACATAGAAACCAATACCGTAAATGAAGTACTCTAACGTGTCCAACAAAATAAAACAAAATAAGATAAAATAAACCCAAAAAGAGAATAATAAACGAAGGTCAGAAAATCAAATCAGATCAAATCAGTATCGGATCACAGTGACGGAACACACACGCACCACCGACCAACCAAGCAGTATAATAAATTTGCTACTATGTATTTACTACGTATACTGCGACTTCATCATGCGAGACGCAGCCTCTACACAGTTCCGCCCGAGCCACAGCCTCAGATCGCCTCTAGTTAAGGGCCTAACAACAAACAAAAGATTATTGATGATTGAAGGTCCACGATAATTAAGAGACGTTTTGAAGATCTCTCGTCGTGGCGTGGAAACAGTCATCATATTTTGACCTCTTTGTTCTCTAGCTCTTGGAAAAAATATAGCCCGTCCACAATATTTGAAGTGGAGATCGGTAACCCTATAAACATAGAGGCTAATAAGCGGGAGAATACTCCAGTGCGCGAATAACTCCTTGGTATGGGCCCTCCTTCCCTTCCGTGACATCGTCCTGATAACCATTTTCTGGGCAGAGACCAAGGGCTTGAGGTAAGAATGAAACGTTCCCCTCCAACATACGAGGCCATATCGAAGCCTCGACTCCCCTACGACTGGACTCGGAGTAGTCCAGGAGAGCACGATGATCGGAGCCTAAAAATTTGTCTGCTCAGGAATCTGAGACCATTCAAAACCACAGCAACTTTTATGCATTTCTCATCCAATTTTCCTTATTAATAACGATAATATGTTACATACAGTTTAAGAATTATTATACGAAATTTGCATTATTTATGTATAAATATCATTCGAGTTTGCCATAATCCAAATTGGCAATGAAGGAATCACACCTCTATAAGCTAATCTAGTCTTATCACTGGCTTTCCTCTGGAATATCGAATGTGTGGTTAGTCGGGTTTGTTTTCAGTTTTGTGACATTTTCCTGGAAAGAAGCACAGAGTATTTTAAGATGAATTACTCCAGTGATGAAGATCTATCTGAAAATGATAAGAGGAGCATTGATTTACACAGCAGGGTATTTCTAGACACGCTGGGTATGTTGTTTAATTGAAAAATTCAAGACACTGTTCGTAGGTTGAACCGTCGGAACAAGCTGCGTCAATGACACAGGGAAAGATCCTCCTGAAGTCCTGGCTCAATAGGAATTTCCGCATAGTCATGACGGACGGAAGACTCCTGATTGGGGTATTTCTGTGTACGGATGCTGATGCAAATGTGATTCTGGGAATGTGCTCTGAATATACCGAAGAAGGTGGAGAGGAAAGGATTCTGGGGCTTGTTATGATACCCGGAAGGCATATAGTTTCAATGGAAGTTGATATGAGTGGACAGCAATTTGAGGCTTAGAACTGTAATTTTTTAAATTAATATAGATTAATACTTAATATTAGTTTTTCATTTGGGCGATTTGTATGAGTCAAGGAAAAAAACAGCCATTTCTTCATAATTGTTAAATATTTTTATAAAAAAAAACGTCAGAAAATTTTTAGTAGACATATAAAAAATATCAGTGTAAAAATATCCTTTAAATGCAATTTCACTGGAGATTCCCGCGCCGCCGGAAGCATTACCTTGTTGAGGGTTTTGAGAGCAGGGAAGGGAATTCGAGGCACTTGGAAGGGCCTGAAGGACTCAG
Organism: Phlebotomus papatasi; assembly: GCF_024763615.1. Classification (NCBI taxonomy): domain Eukaryota; kingdom Metazoa; phylum Arthropoda; class Insecta; order Diptera; family Psychodidae; genus Phlebotomus; species Phlebotomus papatasi. The sequence continues at coordinate 47,092,001 of NC_077223.1, forward strand.
GCTTTGTCCTTAGAGGCTCGTCATGGCAGGTGGACGGGCATAGGCCTTGGGGATGAAGCCGTATTTGCGCGTCTTGGGCGCATATGCCCACAACCATCCGTCTACCGTTTGATTATTCAGGTCAGCATAGATCCAGTCGCCCCTTCGCACCGACAGATCATCCGGAGCCTGAGCTTTGTAGTCGTACAGCATCACGAGTTCTGTGCCGTGATAGCGCAGATCCTCAGAGCCACCGAGAATCTGCTGATTGGCTGCATTTGCATTGGCTGTGGCTGTATTGACAGTTCCGGATGACGGAGCGGCAGTTTGGGCAGGATTAGTGGGGCAGTTGGATGAGGTGAGGGTATTATTGGTGTTGGATGTATTATTGGGCATTTTGACACTGCCCTGGAGTACATTGTCAGCCGGATAGACAAATCCCGATGGGATAAAGCCCTCTTGGCCATCACTACGTACGATCCAGAACCAGTCAGGATCTTCGCGATTGAGCACTGTGACAAATTCACCTCGTTCCACGGACACGTCATTCTCATCGCGCGCGATGAATGTATAGAGCACAATGTAACGTCCACTGGGATCCTTGGCGAATGGCAAGAAATCCGGCTCGGAACTCAGGCTGGCTTGAGAGTGTTTCAGTGAAGCTTGCAGTCCCATGAGACCCGGTGTTGAGTCATCCATCAGTTCTGTGGCAATTTCCGGAGCTTCTCCGTTGATTTCGACTGTCGTGAAGCCCACCACTTGATCCCTGGGCAGCTTCTTCTTGATGGCCAGGTCTGCCAGTTGAGTATTAAAGGGGGCGCAGTAGGAATGCGGAATGAAACCTTCCTGCCTTGTGTCCTGCCCTATTACATACACCCAGTCATTCTCACGGTACAGGATATTCACAATCTGACCACGTTTCACTTCCAGTTCATCATCAACACAGGGTGTAAAATCGTGCATTACGACCATCTTTGAGTCCGGACTCAGGCCATGTTCCTTCTCAATTCCCACCCTTACCAGTGTCTCGATGCTGGCAGAGCCTGTGATACGTCCCATTCCATGATTCAGACCCAATCCACTGCCCTGGAGCGTGAGATCCTTGTCCAATTCTGCTCCCATTGCTGCTGACATGGACAACAAAAACATGTTTGCATAAATTTAATAATTTTTTCACGGGAAATTTCCCAAGGGGTTTTTACTACCTTTTTTCTTCTTCCCGCGCCGAATGCGCACTGGACACAGGAATGCCATTTCCAATTGTATCTCTATTTAAGTCAGAACATTACAAAAAACCACAATAAAAAGGAATTTCTCATAAAACCACTTCCTGATACTTCCAGCAGCTGTCAGATTCTATACTAACACTTCCAAGTGGATGGAATGCGAAATAAAACTTGTTATACATCCCATTGGAGAATTTTGCTTAGGAGAAATTGCAGTGGATTTGTCTATGGAAATTTCCATACAAGACTAATATTGTTTATTAACTGCCCTAGATTCCCAATCCTAATCTTGGGAGTGAAAGCGAAAATATCATTCTGTATGTCATATGTATAAGTTTATTAATCTTCATTTTCTTCGAATGATATTAAATTTATTTTATGCACATTGCAATTTCCAGTAGTGCTAACGGGAACACCTTAGGCATGTGCAATCTGTCAGACTTTCAAGTACACTAAGTCAGCCGGGTAGGTTTGAATGCTGTCTATGATTATTTTGTGTTGTATTGCGTGTGCTTGCGGAAAAACATCCGAAAAATTGCTGATAAAATTACTATCACCGTGAATATCTGCCGATAAAGTGTTGATTTGGAGTTCATTGACGTGCTGCTGCGTGAAAAGTGAGTAATTTTGTGTGAAATTGTTGATTTTTGAGTCTTGCAAAGTGGTAGACCATTATCGAAGGAAAATCACAGCGAAAGTTGGGAAAATCACGCCTTTTTCTACTTAAATTTCGTGCAAAATTGCATTCAGGGCATATAAAAATGTCTCATTGAGATTTATTGGATGCAATTATCGTGGGAATGTTGTGCAATGCTGTGGGAAATGTGAGATAATTGAGAAAATCCACGAAGAAGCAATATGCACTTAAAAAAAGGGGCTTGGTTTTCTTCTATGGCTGACATTGCGTCCTCTATGGAAAAATCACACCTATTGATAGGAAATGTTCACAAAATTTTTATTTAAAATTCATTACAAAATTGACGGTCGTTCTGGTGGATATATGATGATCTCCAAAGGGGATGATAATCCTTTTAGAGACCTTTAAAAGACATCTAATAGGAATCCTGTTGGAAGAGAGGGAAATCCATTTTCCCAAAATGTCTGGTATTCAAGGAAATTGCACAATCTATTTGGAGACTTTCCAAGTAAGTCAGAAAAGTGAGCATTGTGCAAAGGAATCGATGAAATAGTGGAAAAAAAAATTTCCATAAAAAAAACACACAGTGAGTTCAATGACTTTGAGTGCGCTCAAGTGGATTGTTACAAGATTTTCATGAAAACTGGGTAATTTTTGTTTTATTGTGATTGGTAGATTGAAGAGAGCTCTTTAAGATGACCTAAAAAAAATGAGAAGAGGTGATAAAAATTGTAAGAATGGAAAAAGCCATCATGGTTTACATTTTCTTTAATAAATATCAATTTAATAATAGAAAATATTGTCTGAGAATACAGGCATTAACCATTCAAGAGGGCACTCTTTTAATTCACTGAAATTTTACTTGATAGTACTGATAGTACTTGACCCACTTAGTAAACTCCGCCCATAAATAATTTTAGGTCACACCCCTTCACAGGAACTAAATTAAAATAAAGGAGAATGGTCAAAACTAGGGTAAGTGTGCCAAATTCCGGCCAGCTTGCAATTTCGGCCATATTTTTTGTTTCTCGAATTTCCATGAATTTTTAGTTTTTGGATACTCTTGAGATTGTACAATGCAAAAAAAATAGTAAAAAATATTGCTTCGACGAACAAGATGATCTGAAAAAGTATTTAAAGAATTCCGGAAGGGCAAGGAAGTATGAGAATGAAGGTGGCCGAAATAGACCACCTATGCTATGTCTACATTTTTATTCATTTTAAAATGTATTAAGAATGATATTAGAGAAAATAAAGATGAAAATTGTCTGCAAGGTTCCAAGCAACACTCCTTATAAAAGAGTTACAAAAATATTCAATTTTTATTAAAAATATTACATTTCAAACTTGAGACTTTGTCGCTTGCATGCAACTATGCCGAAATTTGGCACACTTACCCTATATGGGCGCTGGTTCCGGAATCCATTTGTTCCCTAGCAGAATTTCAGCTTTCTACCTCCTTTTAGAAAGGAGTTATAAGATAAAGTGCCCCCATTTTGTATAGGAGCTACCAGAAAGGGGGGTGGAGGGAGGGGGTGGTATGAATAAATAAAAATTTTAAAACATACACTGACCCTATACCGAATTTCATCAAGATCACTACAGCAGTTCTTGCGTAATTCGTTGTCAAAACAGCAATTTATCAGAAGAATAAAGGCCTTTTTACAAGGACTCCCAGCGTTTATCGTTCTGGGTCCCGGCGGTCCCAGCATTTTTTTTTAATCTTACATCAGTATCTTCAAAATGCACCTACTCTCATCTCTGTCTGAATACAGTAGATTTTCTCTCAATCGGGCATATGGGGCAAAATGTCATGCAAATTATCGATAGATTTAGACTTCAAAATCATTGTAAATTCCATAAAAAAGTGCTCAATTATAAAGAATCATGATAAAATAAGAGGAACTACAGCGAATTTGAGTAAACTTGCTTCACAATTAAACGTGAAAATTGTCAACAAAATTTTGCGCCCAATTGAACAAGAGCCGATTGAGCGAGAGGCTACTGTAGTTTTTTTTGTTGTAGAACTGTTCCTCCATGGTTTAGAACATTGGTCCTAGAACAAAAGCTGTTACCTATACCAATTTCTATCCAATGACAAAGTTTCCATTGTTGGCGATTCCGGGACCAGATTTGATCATTCTCCTTTATGATTTTTTTTGAATACTATTCTTTTAGATGGCCTCTTACACATTAGAGATATTTATTTTCATATTGAAGCAAATTGCCTACGCTTGTATAAGAAAAACCGTCAAATATGAGCATAAATTACTCTAATGTGTAGAGGCTATTTAGGATGTAGGGTTACAGCATTATGCCCTAGACTAGACACACTTACGACTTAAGCCGAGAAACTGCTTAACGTAATTATAATCAAAATAATCTTCAGATTGCATTTACATCAGTTTATGACTAATCCGTCTCTCGGCTTAAGCCGAGTAACGGCTTAGTAGGAAAGTGATGGAAATTTAGTCAAATCAGAATTTTGATTATAATTACGTTAAGCCGTCTCTCGGTTTAAGTCGTACGTGTGTTTATAGCATTACTCATTACTCCTCCTAGAAATCTTAAGTGATTGTGATAAAGTGATTTTGAAGAATTACAAAATTGAAAATATATTTCATAATGCTATGATTAAACATCAAAAATATTCTTCATTGTGTGGTTCTTCAAAATCATTTTGTCAAAAAAATTGAAGATTTCTGCGAAGAGTGCTATTATTAGGCTTTTTTTATTGATCATTATAATTTTTTTATTCGTTTAAAAATATTTAAGTTACTGAGCCCAATAGACCTCAGTTTATTCTTAATCTGGGCCTTTTTCAAATATTTGCATATTCGGTTTTTAATTTAAGGTTTTATCGTGTAGAAATTTTCAGTTATGTAAAGGAATTTAATTTTCACAAGAAAATCGATATATCTGGGAACCGGAGCTAGAGCCCTTTTGAGATTCAATTTTTGGTCACTTCTATCTTGGGTCAGGGGGCTTAAGTTGTTTTTTTTTATCGAAAATGACCGATGCCATAGGTTCTGAGTTGTAGAAAAAATAAAATTTTAGGGTGCTCCAAAATGTCGGTCGGGGTGTTGGGGGATTGATGTGATATCAGCATATGATTGACATACACTCAATAGGGGAGACTGGGGCAAAAAGTCACAAATCGAAAAATTCAAAATTCAATATCTTCCAAGGTAAAAAAGATAGCGGCTCAATTTTAAATAGCCTCCATAGACCTTCTTCAATGTCGTAAGTTTCTTAGAATTCGAACAAGGAATTTAGTAAATAAAAAATATCGAAATTTTTAGCCCTATTTTTGAAATATTTTCCTTGCAGAAGATAACAATTATTACCTACTTATTTTCCAAAATTGATGCAATGGTGAATATTTTGTAAATAATTTGGATTTTTGAATACGAATCCTCTATCTTAGAATTTCACAAAGGTTCTTTTCTCTAGAAATCTTTTTATTAAAAATGGCCACTTGGGGTAAAAAGTAACAAAAGGTATAGAGCAAAAAGTAACAAAAAGTGAAGCAATTTCTGATGTCTCACGGCGAAAAGAAACGTCATTACCATGTCTCGCCGCTTGTTGTTTGCATTGGTGAAACGATTTGCAGTCTTTTGTGTGTTTTTTTTTCTAAAATAGCTGGAAAAGCGCTTTTCTCGTATTCTCACTTTTCTCGCAGAGATAACGGTGTTTTACAAAGGTGTAGATGAATAAATTTTCTATGAAAATATGTCCTCTAGGTATTTTTTCAATTTTACGGAAGCCCGCAATGAAGCGAATCAAAATATGATAATACCCCATGTCTGGTACTATTTGCCCCAGCTTTTTTTGAGAATAGTCACAAAATTACCTTTTATAAATTAGCTCGATAAACGTATTTCCTTATAAAGAGGAGGAATATTACTTTCACAAAGTTGTAGAGCGGTAAATTTCCTATAAAACTGCGCTAATTAGAAATTTTTGAAGCGCTCGAGTAGCTTGTAAAAAAAATAAAATATCCGTTTTGTGACTTTTTGCCCCAGTCTCCGCTATTTATCCTTTGCCGAAAACTTCTGGATTATATCTCTTCGATCTCGCCAGGAGTGTTTTTATTACGTTAAAGCGGTTAAAACGGCGAGCCGGCCAGAAGGCTGAATGGCCAGGAAATCCGTTTTTTTGGCGGATGTGATGTTCGCGATCTATTAGAGGCAAAACGTGTACATTCAAATTTTGAGCCCGATCTGTTGAGGTCGCATTATATCTCAAACCACAGAAACTTAGATTGTAAATAATCTCAGCTAACCCGAATCGATATTTTCGAATATGGACGAAACATCTGCCTAGGTAACCTTTAAAATATATTCTAAAGCATAGGCGTGCAAGAACCGTTGAAACCGAATAAACGTCAAACGAAACATTTACGTAAATGGTCAAAACGCTACTATAACAAACTTATTTTGACATTAATTCGGTTTCAACGGTTTTTGCACATCTCTGTTCTAAAGCACTACAAAACAATGCCAAAATAGCAGGTTTTGAAACGAAGATGAAGTGTGAGGGAAATATGAAGGTTATATCAATGATCCTTGTGTTGTCTTCCTCCGAATGTCCGAAGTCTCTATCTTTAACCATTTGGCATCTAGGTCTGATGACGACCGGACGGATAGACGCATAAACGATGGATTATAATACTGATTGCTTGCTATAGTTCAAGTAATAAAATATAATGATAAAATGTCGACTTGAAAGAATGTAGGGAACCGACATTGATATTCATTAAAGAACAAATCCGGTGATCATCGGACGTGAGGAGGTTCAACCCAGAATAAAAATTCTTTACTTCCCAGAGCTTTCGGTGCTCTACGCTCTTCAGTGGCTAAAGAGGTGAATTTACAATATTAAACAGTTTTCCCTTAAAAAAATCTTTTTACACTCAATTAATTTTACACTCAGACACCCCTATTCCAAGGTGCCCTACTTCCCCTATTACTTTCCTAATTTTCTAAACAGAGGTCACATCTCGGCCAAAATTACGACTCTTGAATATATGATTAAATTGCCGGATACGAATTTAAGATAAATCTTTAAACTTATTGATTGCCATGCTATATTAAGAGAAAGAAACTTGACTTAGTTACCTTGGACATAGTTCATAAACATTTGGGCAATGAGTCAGCTGCTCGAAACTACCCCACTCCAAATACTACCCAACTGCGATCGATCGAAAGCTGATTGTAAAATTAACCATACGGATTAGTAAGGTCATTTGAACTAACTGAATAGAAATGATCTGCCATGCTCAGCCATACCATATTATAAATTGTTAAAACAAAATTTCTAATTTTCAAAGTTAAATATCTCACGACTGAAAAATGTTAGTACGCTATAGCTCGGCTTTATTCTTTTAGTTTTTAATATTTTTAATCATTTCAATATTTTCATTTAAATCAAAATTATAAAATATAATGGGTTAATATGAGACTAGTCTAATTATAAGAATTCCTCTAAAACTACTTGAAACTGATAAACCACAAGCAGGGCTTTGAAGAAGGTGTGGTGCTTGATAATGAATAGATATAAAAATACAAATCAAAGTGACGAAGCTTGGATTTTATCCGTTGCATCCGTTTCCAATCAACTGATAAAAAATAGAGTGGAAATGTGCTGTGGAAAAGAGAGAGAAATGCTCTCTAGCTAATTGAGAATGTTCTCTGGGCAAACATGATGTTAGTTCACCAATTAATCTGCACCGTGTAGTTGGATATTTGCACGTTTTTTTTTCTTTCTGTACTTTATTCTTCCATCCATCCGAATGATATTTATAGTCCAAATTGAAAAGCTAGAGCTATTGAGGAGTTGGAGCCTCATTTGTTTCAAGTGGAAATCACCTCATTCAATATTTGCAGAAAATTTGCCGAACAAAAATAGCCTTGGAAGTGGAAAAGTGGCTTTAGCTGAGATTTGTTGTATGTGCGCGTTTTTAGCCAATGCTATGGTTTTTTTTTGCCACTCTATTAAAAGACCTTTCTCCGTCAATGGGAATTGTGTTTGCAATCTTTTGAGGGTGAAGTGTGGGTGGTTTTCATTTGATTTTTGTTAATACTTAAACATTGTTGATTTTAGAATATTTTTTTAAAGTCTTTTTTTCTTGAACTCAGTGCTATAATCTTATAATATAGTTTTTGTCAGCGCATCTGTTACTGATATTAGAGGCTGAACAGTAACTGATAGTCTTTTCGGGGTTTTTATGTGGTTTACATATAGTTATTATAAGAGCTGTACAGTTTTTTAGTAATTACAATTTATTCGAAAGTATTTTGTATTATAGAATTCAACTAATTTAACAATTTAATATCTTTATTATTTACTATATTTTTGTTAACTTTACAGTTTTTCATCATTTTGTTCAATGTAATGTTGTTTTTTTTCACTCGTGTAGGGTATAATAGGGTAAATTAGAATCGAACCGAATTGGATTTTAGAGAATTCCTTACTGTTTTAAATGAACAAAAGAAAACTTCTACGAAGATGTATTTTTTAAGTGTATGGCTCAAACTCGTTCAAAGTTTTATCTTTGCCCATTTGAAAAACAGTGAGAAAATTTTTAAATTTAAATGTGTAGGTGGTGTAGATTTGATTCCAAATTATACTCCATTGTACCGTATACAGAGTTATATTTGTTTGCAATAGGAGAAAGTACTCTCCCTTCGAACGTTCATGCTTGCACTGAGAAAAAAAGAGGGTGCGATTAACTTTTTTTCCTCATAACTTTAACGCTTTTAAGGTGTAAAAATATATCAACATTTTTTAATGTTAATTTTACACCTTTTTAAGTGTAAAATTAACATGAAAAAGGGTAACTTTAACCCCTAATACACCTAAAAAGTGTAATATTTACACCGATTTTAGATCAATACTGCAGGGTAAAATTAACATTTCCGGAATGTTATTTTAACTTTTTCGGATTTCTCTCTCAGTGTTTGGATAATGTGAATTTTCTATTATTTTTCCTAGAGACTTATACACAATTATTACATAATTATCAATAATTCATGATAAGATAACTAATATTCAATAAAAATGTGTAAATCTCTTAGGGAAAATAAAAGAAAATTCACATTATTCCAAGGCATGAACGTTCGAAGGGAGAGTACTTTCCCCTACATACATTGGGGATATTTAATTAAAATGACGTAATTCCATTATCATTTTTTTTTAAATATAGGAATAATAAATTTTGAGAAGCATATCTCTTATCGGGTGCACGATTTATAAAGTAATAAGCAAACTGAAATACCTATATTCATATAATAAAAATCAACTGAGTTTAAGAATAAATTTATTAGCAAAAAATGAATCACACATTCAGTGATTATGTCACTGTTTATACTGTTTGCCATTTAGCAAATAATTCTAAATTCACTGACAAAGTGAAAAAAAAACAAACACTAGGTTGAAAGAAGAAACAGAAGACATAAGAAGTGGATTCTCCCAAAAATAGAGTTTCATTTTTATTCAGTTTGAATTATTTGCTAATTTTGTTTATAATACTTGTTAGTTTACAATTTAAATCTAAAATCTGCAGAGTGTCTGCTTTATTTTTGGAAAAGAACACGTAAAAGATAGAGAAGAAAAAATACAAAACAACAATCTTGATTTTCATTATCGCGAAATTAACTTCTTTCACGCCCAAATAGCCACAGCCTTGACAGTGGAAGTGTTATTTAGAAAAGAAATGACAATGAGAGAATTGGATAAATATCAGTCTTTCTCGTTTGTTTGATTTTTGTCACTTGGGAATCCAATGCTTTTAGATATTTTGAGGAAATTTCCAAAGCAAGATATCTAATGTATATGGCATTAGTTATTTTCCACATCAGAAACTGGCTTTCAAATTTACATTACATTCTGCGGTGATTAACATTTTTGTGTTCAGAAATTAATAAAGAGACTTCAAGAGAAAATTATTATTGATAGGCCCAATGGATTTGGCAGATTAGGAAAGGTTGATGTTTTTTACAGAGCGCTGTTTCTTATTTATAAACAGAACCAAGAGTTATAACAATTATCGCTAAGGTCACAGAGTTGTGCTTGGACAAAAAAGGAAATGTGTGTTTTCAAAAATAGACGTTTTTTGCGATTACAACATAAGTTAAATCAATGGAAATTTTTGGTCAAAAACACAATATTTGGAATCAAACATTCTTATATACATGATTATTGTGTCTAATCGTTTACTTACTGTATTTGTGAAGTTTTGTTGTATGAGTCAAGAGAATATAAAACTACTAGGGGGAAGTGCGGGGCACCTTTGAAATTGAGATTTTTCTCCTGTGGAACTGAGTAATGTCATATCATAATATCATATAGTAATATTATAATGTAATTTAGCTTATCAATCTATTAATGCATCTAAATCTAAATTATATCATGATGGCTCAATAGGTGAAAAATCCTAATTTCAAAGGTGCCCCATTTTTAAAAGTACCTCACTTCCCCTAATACGGAAATTTTGCAGTGAGGGGTTTTATAAAAACGTGGATTTTTTGTAAAATCGTAGCTGTAAAAATCGACATATATCGCTCGTATTTTATTTTCGTTAAATTTATCTTACACACTATTGGTTTTATTTTTATTTTTTGTAATAAAAATATAATGTTTTTAAAAGCAATTTTTGTGCTAAGATAAATTCCTGAAATTAATTTATGAGATGATTTTATGAACCATTGTGTATCGATCGCTTTATTAAATTCTGTAATAAGTCGAGTTTTTTTAAAAAATATTTTTCCGACTATATCTGGGTGAAAATTTGGCTGTCATCTTAAAAAAAAATATATTTACAACAAAATTGAGTATGCTTTAAGGACGATTGGGTCACCCGTGACTCATAGAGAAAATAATTTTTCCTGGCTACCTAAAGTCATTTCTTTCTAAATGTTTGTACGTAATCGTAAAGTAAAAGGTCGTAGGAATCTAGGAAATTTTTTTGCAAATCTCCAACTATTTGCTATGTAGTAAATATTTAAGCTCAAAAGTGACGAATTTTCAAACTACTGCTTTGATCAATGACTTATTATATTAGATGAGATCATATATTCTGTCAGTAGAAGAGGTAAAAAGTTTGGAGTGGTATATCTCAGCTCATGATGAACATAATTGGATGAGTGAACTATTGTTGGAAAGCTTGGTTCATTAGCTTTCAGAATCTGGTATATGTAATTGGCTATGGGTAAATCATGGTCATCCAGAACCATTTATGTCGAAGAAGACACTTTTTGCAGCGTCATTTTTGACCATCAACTACTGGGACCAGGAGTGACCCACAATTCTCGCACTTGGACTGTTCGTTAGAGGAACTCAAAGGGTATAATTTGTGGAAGAAACTTTTTTTTTGGACGTCTTACTTTTTTTTATTCATCGACTTTTGCAAGAATTTTAACATTTTACACGCAAGGAAAAAATTACAAAAATCCTAAAACAGTGGTTTCTGGAGGGGAAGGATAGACGTGGGGATGAAATTGATATGATATTTGGATTCTTTGGATCAACTTATGGGGGAGTACTTAGAACATTCCAAGTCGATATCTTCATTAGTTTGTCCAGAAAATGAGATAGAAGGATTTCTGTCATTTTTTTCTATGCGTGTAAAATGTTAAAATTCTTGCAAAAGTCGATGAATAAAAAAAAGTAAGATGTCCAAAAAAAAAGTTTCTTCCACAAATTATACTATTTGAGTTCCTCTAACGAACAGTCCATGTGCGAGAAAAGTGGGTCACTCCTGGTCCCAGAAGTAGATGGCCAAAAAAGACGTTGCAAAATGTGTCTTCCTCGACATAAATGGTTCTGGATGACCATGGTTTATTCATAGCAGATTACATATACCTGATTCTGAAAGCCAATGAACCAAGCTTTCCAACAATAGTTCACTCATCCAATTATGTTCATCAGGAGCTGAGATATACCACTCCAAACTTTTTACCTCTTCTACTGACAGAATATATGATCTCATCTAATATTATATATTTTCAAATTTTTTAACCTCTTGACACCAGAAACTATGCATGTCAGAATATTGGGTTATTTTTGTCCCTATCGTTCATAGAGGCAAAAAATACACTGATTCAGACTCTGTTGTTTCCAAGGTTATATGTAAAACGTTTCACAAATTTTGTTTATCGGTTTAATTTTTATTGTTGATTTTTTGGCCCGTAAAACGTGTTTTGTCCTTAAAGGGAATTACGGGCAGCCTACGAATTTTATAAATTAACTTTAATACATTTACTTTACATTTTGCATAAAGTTCAAGCAGATTACCTTTTAATTAGATCGAATTCGATCGAATTTGATTTTACGTAGGGTAAATGTGCCAAATTTCGGCATAGTTGCACATAAGCACCGAAGTCCTAAGTTTGAAATGCAATATTTTTAATTCATATTGATATTTTTTTTTACTTCTTTTTCGGGAAGGTTGTGTGGAACCTTGAAAACTAGTTTATCATCTTTGTTTTCTTTAAATCACTTCCTAAAATATTCAAAAACTAATAATAATATGGACATTGCTTTGGGTAGTATTCCGGCCACTTTGAGTGAAATATCGGCCAACTTTTTCTTGACCACCTTTGGGACGCAACGGATAGAAAATTTCAAAACGTCAAACGGAACGAGTTTAATATTTAGTTTAATACGTTTATATGACCCACAAGCCCTGAGATCTTCCGTGTAATTTGTCCTGAAGACCTGAAGAGTAGCATCTCAAATTTACGCGCAGATTCCCGCAATTTGCCCTTCCTGAACTCTTCCAAGGCCTTTTCCACATCATCTTTTCCATAGAAGCGATGGTTTTTTTTCTGGACATTGTAGAACTCAGAAATTGAAAAAAAAACACAAAATGAATAATAAATTTAGGAAAGCAAAAGATGTTGCCGGAATAGGCAACACTACCTTACCGGAGAGACGCTCACAAAGCATATACTTTTTTACGCGAAATACAGAATCCAGCTGCGAAATTTTACTCGAAATTTAAAGATTGATTCACTATTAACATAAACAGAAAGAATCTTTAATGAAAACTAATCAATTTTCATGAAAAACACCGAAGGAAAACATTTTGCACTTCACCACAAATCGTCACATTTTTTGTAAGACTCTTTCCACACTGAGTTTTTACAACGCAATTTAAATTAAAATTATACCTAAAATTTAACGGTCTTTGTGTTAATACATCCTAAAATGAATAAATATTTAAAAGCAAAATGAATTCATTGACTATTCGAAGATTACATACATAATTTTAATTAACTTATTTGCATAGCCGAAATTACACTCAAAGTGGCCGAAATTAGAAGCTGGTCGGAATTTGGCACACTTTCCCTATCTTTTTATAATTAATCTAATATTATATTTTGCCTTACGTAGATCTTCTCGAGCATCATTATAAATATGTTATAAATATTTTTTTAAGATAACAGTAGGAAAAAAATAAGTCATTTATGATAATATATATTAATATTCTTTTGTAAATAATTTTAAAAGAGAAAACTCACACGTTTTAATTAAATATTATGACTAGAACGTTATAAATTTAAATATTATGTACCTAAATTAAATACCAATGATCTTTTTCTTATTTTCCTTGTCTATTCATGCATATTTAACCTGTAAAATATGGCAGTAATGGATTGGGTAAAAGAAATTGATCCTAATGACTTTTAATAGATGATTCTAAGTCCTCAGTGTATGACAATTTAGGATTAATCTTTACTGCAAACTTTTATAAGCCAAATATTTTCGAGGATCAGCTTGAGTCAAATCATATCGGTCACGTGGACTACGTAGGAATATGGGATACTTTGTATTTAATTTATTTAAGATAATTTAGGAATCGGATCTAAATTGGAATTTTGTAATTTCCTCATATTTTAGATGATACTAGTCTTTTTCTTTTGCATATCTGAAACCATGAGACAATCCCAAAATTGTAATTTAGGTCCGATTCCAAATTTTACCCCCGTATTATTACCCCCTAGTTTAAAAATCTACTTGATTTTGCGTTTCATTTTCATTCAAAATTTTTTCAACTCTAAAAAAAGACTATTTTTTTATATACAATTTCAAGTCAAAGAGTTTCATTTATTTTGGAAAACTCAAGCCTTTGTAGCCTATACTTAATGAGTTGAAGAAACAAACTTGTCATGTTGATTGATTGTTTCGTGTCGAACATTCTTTTAGGCAATTTAATGAGGTGGTGAATGGTATAATTGCGAAAAGTGTTAATAATGGACATATGAATAATTGTGGAGAGGATATGACTATTTTTTTTATTCTAGGTCCTGTTCTGTCTGTATTGATTTTTGTCTGCTTTTTGTGAGCTCTTTGGCCCCTCCCGGGTGCATCTCGAATCGGTTTCACTTCGGTGTTCCTATTGAGGAAAATGTTGAGCTTCGCTCTGCTCTACTTTTGCACACGTGCATACCTTCGGGTAGACGTGCTCCGATGAGGGGAAAATCCTCGAGTCCCTGGCGAAAGATTCCACCAGAGTTTTGTCTGCTCAGGGTGGTTTTCGTGGGGGAGGAGGAGAGACTAGAAGAGGTTTCGGGTTTGAGTGTCGTTGAAGAGGGAAGAGAAGGAGCATTTGAAGTGGGAATATGTCTTTGGATAAGGAATATTGAGGCTTCAGCCTTTGACGCGCATGTCCTTCGCTATTGATTACACATTGAGGCAAGACTCTGGGAGAGAACCATTGAAAGTTCAAAGCTATTCCCAAAGTGAAATCTCTCAGTGTTGACGGTAGATTCCTTTTAAGCGCTTCTTGCACTTTCTTTTTGGTATCTTATCCGTTTTCTTTTTGGTGTAGACAAGGAAAAGTAATTAAAAAAGAGCACGGATGTTAGTCTTGTGTTAAAAGTAGCGTGGAAAAGAAGTTTTTTCTTTAAAGGTAGGACCATTTTGTTAAAATAGTGCGCTTATGTGAGTTCATTAGTTGTCCCTAAATTTTCCCAGAGGAAAATAATTCTAAAAAAAATTCAATTTAATCTACCTTCACATCCTCCATAATTACCATTCTTTATCATTTACTTTTCTTTGTTTTTTCAAACAATTTTTCATTTTATTATTTTTTTATATGAGGCAATGTGAAAGGGATTGTTTGACCTCTTCCACCGCGAAATCCTTTGTTTAAACATTTTCCAGCTTTAATGGTGATTTTCCCAACGGAAAAAGAGCAAGTGTGGAAGGGAAGAGATGTGACGCAGCAGAAAAATCCTGTAATTCTTCAAGCGTTGAACTTGATGGGTTGGTCATGGTGGATAAAATATTTTGTGAGAGGTGTTCTAAGAGAAAATTTGTGGGTGGGGTACTTTTAAAATTTCTTTTCCTTTGAAGAGTATTTTATGAAGTTGAAGAAAATCTGTGTAAATACGGAGATTTATTTCAATTTATTTATACAATTCAAGGTTTAAATTTAAAATCCATCAGTAATGTTTAAAAAAAAAGGTACAGGGTCGTTTTTTTCTTCCTAAAATACCCCTATGAAATAAACTTTTTCTACCTATAACATTCTCTGAAAGCAGAAAAAAAGTTTCTTTCAGTGCTAAAGTAAGACAAAGCGTCTGGTGATTTTATTTTGCGGATGTGCAAAATAAATTGCTTTGAATTGATTTCAATTGCTTTCCAATTGGTTTCTCGAGGATCTTTCTTTTTCTCTCTCTCCAACTCTCATACCATTCGATGCTACGTGATTTTTGCTAAATATTGATTTTTCTCCTTGATATTTCATTGGGAAGATTTCTCTGGGAAGTTTTCAGTAAGAGGAAGCAAAAATGATGAGCTGTGAAGCAAGAAAAAAAAATCAATCTATAAATAATATTAAGTGGAAGTCATTTAATTTTATTAAGCTGTGTTATTTCTAAAATTAGTTGCTTGTGGAAGGTCAAAAGTTATCAGATTTGAAAATAGGTCAAAAGTTTGCAACAAAATGTCCAGCCAAGTCCAGTTGAGATTGAAATCAATAAAATTTACGTTTAGTTTATCACAAACTAGTCTAATTGGTGGTTTTATATGGACTATTTCTTTGGTCGTTTTATGGAGTATTTAAGAATGGCGATATATCCAAATTCCCAATGATTTATATTATAAAAATGTTTTCTAATGGTTTAATATTATAATTATATTAATATTATGGAATCTTAATTATTATGTTTATACATAAATCTCAAAAAGGTAATTTGTCAATTGATTTTGGCCAATATTCCTTTACATAAATTACTAAAGAACAAGTGTAACTTTATTAGTAGATGCTAGACGTGTATGATGAATTGGTTTGGGAGATTCTCAGAGCTTTCGGTCCGGATATGAACCTTCTTCGGTTTCTATAAAGAAAGGGTATTTCATTTATTAACAAACGCAAGGCTATTTTTGAAAAATTTCTAATTCATTCATTCGACTAAAACTATATTCTCTCACCTATAAACCTTACCAAATGATTTTTTTCTAGTGTTGTTTTTTTCACAAGAACTGACGAATCCTCAAGAAACCCAAAAATACCCTTTATAGCCACTGAAGAAGGTCCATGTTCCGACCGAAAGCTCTGGCCAAAAGCATGTCTATTTTTGAGATAAATCCAAATTTCACTGGTGATCACCGGAATCTTCCAAACCACGAAATTTTATTATTTCAACTCTATTTTGGATAGATTTTAGATTACTTTAGCAGAGTATTTAATTTTTTAATCGGTTGCACATGAAAAAAGACAATGTTAGGAAAAATTTGTATTTTAGGAGATGATTTCAGAAATTTATTTTACAAGTTAATCTCTGTTCTCATTAAAACGTATATATACATACATTTACGTCGATATGATACTAAAGTCACATGGAGAAAGATCCCTGTTCTCTTAGCAAGATTTTATTCTTAAAGTATAATTATATTAAAAGCTGTTTTTACGTTTTTGGGATTATGTGGAAATTATTTCTTAAATTGCTAATTAGAGGATAAATGAGTGGAAATTTTGTATTTTATGTGATTTTCCTGTTATAAATAAGTAAAGTGGCATAAAGACTGAATTTATTTCAAAAGTTTTAAGCTGTCTACACATTATGAGCATTTTTTAAAAAAATTCTTTAAAAAATTTTTTAAAAAATTTTTTAAAAAAAACTGTTTTTTAAAAATTTTTTTTAAAAAAAATGCCTCCACACTAGACTTAATTTTTGTAAAAAATTTCTGACAGATTACTCTCAGCATTTCGCTTGGGATTATTTTTCATGAAAATTTGTCATTTGAGTGGTGGAAAAAGTGTGAAAAGTGTTTGTTGGAATTCCCTGGGATAGTTGTTAGTGAATGTTCGTGGAAAATTTTCCAAAATTGCAAAAGTGCAGTGTTTTTCTACAGAAGTTGTTCCCAGTGGAATCAATATTCCGGAGTGTGTGAACATAACCTCAAAATGTTGTTTTTCCCTAAAAATTTTGTGTGACTATCGCAGTTATTTATGTACAGAAATTGTTTTTCTTTGCGATGATCTGGAAACCAAGACATGCTCATCAGAAGAACCGCAGAAATTACTCGGAAGGACAAATTTGTTACCAGGAACAATGGGTAGAGTGGAGAAGAAGGTGTGCAGCTCAAAAGATCCTAGATTCCATTGATCAGCAGCTCTTTCTGGAAAAGCTTCAGGACTTCAGGAAAACTTATGGATACGTTTGGATGAACAGGAGTATTTGTAACCAAGAACATTGACGTAAGTACTATGAATATGCTAAAAAAAAAACTCGCTGATTTTATTGCAAAGCTATTCCTGCAAAAAATTCAGGACTACAATTGGAAGAGCATGATAGTGAATGAGGGGAAGGACTTTGAGGAATAATTAGAAAGTGCTTCACCAAAATTCCTGCAAAAATTGATCCAGTGCAACTCTACAAATTTGATTCCGGATACTGGATGACACTGATTTGATTCCGGACACTGGTGATAATTATGATAAATTTTATGAAAAATAAATTCTCATATCTTGGTTTCCAATCCGAAATCTTTTATTGGTTATCCGGTGTACATTAAAGCCTTCTCCCTCTATCCACTACTGTCCAAGCAGGAGTCCCATGGAGGAAGCAAAAGTTTGTAGCCATCTCATCCTTGTGCTTCCGGATGGGAACATTTCCATCGTGGTTGAAAAGGAGGAATAATGGGAGGTGGTTCTGGGGCTTCAAGTGATGGGCTGTGGTAACTACGGATGACTCTTGTATGTACTAGGATCTCCTCAGTGGCTCTGAATAGGTCTATTGTCTTGATTGATTTACCAGGTTCATGTTCCAAAATTCTTCAATTTCCTTCTTTCCATTCATGTTTTAATTTGGTGCACGAGGTTACTGTACCATAACAATCTTCAAGAATACACAGACATCACAACTTTCGGCAACGTCAAAAGAAAAATCAGCGAAAGTGTTCCTCCAAAGCTGGCTTTGATTCCACTGGGAACAACTTCTGTAGAAAAACACTGCACTTTCGCAATTTTGGAAAATTTTCCACGAACATTCACTAACAACTATCCCAGGGAATTCCAACAAACACTTTTCACACTTTTTCCACCACTCAAATGACAAATTTTCATGAAAAATGTCTCGAGTTGCTGTGATTTTTTAAAAAATTCTTTAAAAAACTGTTTTGTAAAAAATTGTCCCAGTGTGTAGAGGCATTTTTTTAAAAGAATTTTTTTAAAGAAAAAACCTTGATTTTTTAAAAAAATGGGTCGTTTTTTTACAAAATCGCCTACACACTATACAAATTTCTGTAAAAAATCCAGTTTTTTTTAAAAAAAATTTCACTAGTCTGGAGGCGATTTTTTTAAAGAACTTTTTTTAATGTCATTTTTTACAGAATTTTTTGATAATGTGTAGACAGCTTAAAGTTTGAATTAATTAGTAGCGATATTTTTAGCAAAAAATATATAGGGTAAGTGGGGCCACCTTTTTTGTTCCTCGAATTTCCATGATTTTTTAGTTTTTACAAACTCTAGAGATTATACAATGCAAAAGAATAACAAAAAATGTAGCTTTGACAAACGAGATGACGTGAAAAAACATTGGAAGAATTCTCGAAGGGCAAGGAACTATGAGAATGAAGGTGGCCGAAATAGGGCACTAAAGCTATGTCTACATTTTTATTCATTTTAAAATGTATTAAGAACGATTTTAAAGTAAATAAAGACGATAAACTGTCTACAAGGTTCTAAGCAACACTCCTAAAGTAGAAGGAATGAAAAAATCAATTTCTATTAAAGATATCGTCAGTTGGATCAGCAATTGTCGTAACTTCGTCATCACCTCATCAGCATTTCGTCTAACGACTTGGAAGTACACACACTATACACGAATTGCTGATTAGTTGATGAGGGAGTTACGACAATTGCTGATCCAACCGACGATATTACATTTAAAACTTGAGACTTTGGCGCTTGCATGCAACTATGCCGAAATTTGGCACACTCACCCTATAACAAAAATATAGGCAAAAATAGAGCAAAAGAGAGGAGTTATTTTAAAAAGTAAATTCATATAAAAAATGCCACTTTTGCTTTTGTGGTCCTTAAGAAGTTTTATTAACTTGTGAGCAATATATAAGTATTTTTTGATCTAGGTAGATTTATTAACGGGCAAAAATAAAAAGGGGTGGTGAAGTAAATAATTTCGTAATTCTTCAATTTGATCTTTAAGTCTCCCTTTATATTGTTGTCTTGTTGTATGTTTCTCCCTTTATATTGTTTGAACTCCATAAAAAGAGCAGTATATATCGACAGCCCCATTCCATACTAGCGATACTACCGTACTAAGTTGAGTTAGTCTTATATTACTATGAGAGGTCTGTTATTCTTAGGATCGAGATCTACAACTGATGAATGCTGATCATCCGATATCCGGATGACGAGATATTTAATTTTTTTGAAAATAAAATTACACGGGCAACACAGAAAATCGTTAAATTCACATGGTTCTCCTAAAAAGTTGTCATTATGAGATAGCATAGCATGGAATGGAAGCGTCGATAAAATCCTTCGACTTTTTTAACCCAGAAAATTACCATTTTCTGCCTCTCGAGGATCATTTTTCTTTATCTTTGCATTTTCTTCGCATTTCACACGATTTCTGAGAAATGACATCACGTTGTCTGCCCGTATGACTATTACCACGCCTAGAGGCCAAACGGTTAGAGATAGAGACTTGGGCCTTTCTGAGGATCCTCCAATAAGTTAACTATTAACATGCCCTTCATTTCTCTCTCGCTCTTTTTCTTTTCCTCCAAAACCATGATATTTTGGATTGCTTGAAAATGCTTCGTATGATTTTTTTTGTCACTTATGGATATGAGTTAGAGGTTATCTAAGCGAACATTTCGTCCATATAAGGTAAAGTGTCCTCATTCGACCGGGTTCCTCGACTCGACCGATGGGTCAATTTTTGAATTTGAAGGTCAATTTCTACGAAATTGTCACTGATTCGTACTCCCTCCGTTCCGAAATGAGTCGTACGTTTGGGGAAAAACTAGGGGTTAAGGAATGGTTTTAGAGAACGTTTTTGTTATTTGTAAATATCTTATGTATGAACTATCCTCCATGTTCAGGGATAATATGGGGATCTTACGACGATGGTAAATTAAAGAATCCATATGTTGAAGTTGTTCATTTTTCGCGTTTTTTTCAAAGACCTCCGGTAGATAGTTAATTACTAAAAGATGGACTCTGATGAACATTACAGGCTAGAATTTGTTCTAAATTTTTCGGGGGGGGGGGTCCCCGAACGTCCCAAGTCTCTATCTCTCACCACTGCACTTAATTTAAATTGAAAATAAAAAGCAAAAAAATAAGACATTTGTTCCTCAACTTACCATGAAGACTGGACCCCAATTCTAGTTCTTAACATTAACAATAGTTTTTTACAAGAGATAATTGTTGATACACAAAACATTTATCAACAAACTTTCCCTTAATCCCAATTTTTTCCCAAACGTATGACTTATTTCCGAACGGAGGGAGTATTATTTATGGAATAATTGACCTGTTAATAAATTAATTAATAATAATTAAAGATAAATATAAATACATTGAATGCATACCTCTACCGCTCGAGTCGAGGAAACGGTCGAGTGAGGGCACTTTACCTTACGCCAATATCGTTGAGTCATTTCTAATAACAGTTTTTCAAGGCCAAACTTAAAAAAGGTTCTAGAGAGCGTATTTCTTAACCGAATGGTGTTATGCTTGGGTTCGTTAGAAAGGTCTTTGAATTTTTCACAAGTCTGAAACAGTTCCAATCGGTTATGAACCGGTTAAGAACCGATAACTACTTTTTGCTACTCTGAAAAGAATGTCTTGTCAAATTATCAAGAGAAGTTTGTCAAAAGGATGTTCTTCCATACAGAATGTGGAAAAGTTTTGTCAAATCGGTGGCCAGCTGTATTTTGTTAAAAGTTTGTCAAAAGGATATTTTTCCATATAAAATGTGAATAAAAGTTTTGTTAAACTATTCTTTTGTCAAAATCCATTTATCCTTTTAACAAGATATTTTTTCAGAGTAGAAAATCAATTCTATTGTTTTTAAACTATTTTGGGGGATCTTTTGAATGATTTATGAATATATGAATCGCTTCAAATCAATACTACTTTTGAGGTGTAGCATCCAAGTTAAGAGTTCGAGTACCTCGCAAAGCAGGGCACTCTTTGCCATCCATTTTTCCAGAGGGTTGAAATCGATACTAAGATGGCAATGGCTACATGATATTACAGTAAAATGTAGTACAATACAGTAATAGGAAAATAATTTACAGCTAATTTATGTATTTTCCCATATTTACCACATATTAGGGTGCTTAACTTAATGTTATCTTTTTTTTGTGGTTGAAAATCAATATTAGAATTTCTTTCCAAACATTACAGAGTTTGATGAATATAAAAATAATCGATTTTCATTTTATAGCACGTAATAAATAATTGGAATACGATTTTGTCGTCAGAGTGATAAAAAAAAGAGCGACAAGAACAAGTGTTGTGGGTTATAAATGTGCTTTCCATTGTGCAGATTTATGAGTTTTCCCCTAAAATTGTTGATTAACAATTTTCAAGTATTTTTATGACCATACACAATCTAATCGCATGTTGGTAATTTAATTTAAATACATTTTATATGATGATAAATTATTTCTGCTATCAATCTTCTTCCATCTTTTTTTTCTCATGTTAGGGTGGAATTCTGTCTTTTTATTCTACTTTCTAGTAGTGCAGTAAAAAAGAAATATGATTTTTCTGCCTTAAGGAAAAATTGCGTTTTGAATGATTGGAGAAAAGACAAGTTTATGGAGATGTTGAATAAAAATAAAAGAACGATCAACGATGTGATATTTGCATAGTGAAGCAGGTTTCTTCACCAAGTGAAACCATATAGACAGAGTATATTTTAGTCAATAATTTGCGATAAAATATTGATTTTATACCTCTTTAGAAGGTAGAATGTGGAGATTCTTTTTGAAGTTGTTTTTTTTGTTGCTTTATTGGAATACACCGTGTTCTATTTTACATTCTTATGCAATATCCCAGTCATTTTCACTTATTATTCTCCGTCTATTCCATCTATTTTCAGGAAGCATCAATCTTTTACCGTGACAGGTTGCATCGATTGAAAATTAACTATTATGGCAAGGAATGGGGGAGTGTTTTTTGTGTGAAATGATGATACATCCCAGAGTTACGCTAAAGGATTAACGAAATATTTCATGACATTTTACCATTCTCACCACATGAGCATTCCACTGTGTGGTGTTGTATCTCTAAATAACCATCAAGCCACAGTGCTATATAGCGAGGCGTGAGAAAAATCGTATATATATATATATATTTGAAAATATTCGGGAAAGTAGAGAAGGAGCTTTGGTAACTGCGTAGTTTGAGGTAACAAGCCGAAGGAAATACATCGTGATTTTTTGTTGTTGTAGAGTTTTAGACTCAACCCTGCAAAGTAAAAAAAATATCTACATAACTCTATACCTAAAGAAAAAAGAAAGAAGCAAGTAAAAGTGAGTGTGTTGGACATTTTCTTGGGGTGGTATAGTTTTTGATAGAAAGAATTGAGTGACTTGTTTGTTTCCTTTTCAATATTGAACTGAAGGTGCCACCGTTCACATGCTAAATTATCGTTTGGTGTCAACACATTTCCTCAAACAGCCGTAGTTTGTGTGAAGATTTGAGCAAAAATGTGCAGAGATCGCGATATGTTGTAAGATATTTTCCCCAAAACTGCCATTTGAATTGAATGAGACATTTTACAAAAGAAGAAAAAAAAAGACGGAGAAGAAATATAGTGTTTGTGTGATTTTCCAAAGAAAACAAAAACAAAAGAAGTTGGATGTTTTTGAAAATATACTATAAAGAGGGAATTTTTGCAACACATTTGTGAATTGATCTACAAGCACAATATCTGCACAATTTGTTCAGTACATCGAGAGAGAGAGAGTGTGTTGATCACACATAAATTAAGCTCTTGATTTGACATTGGAAATCAGCCCCCGGATCCGGGCACGATCCTGAGATTAATTCTCTCTGTGTCACGGGCGTTCATTGGCGATCAACTCGCTAGAAGATCATCCGAAGAGCGCTAAAACGTGAAAATTGGCACATAGGAAGTGTGCATTGCTAGAGGCCAAAGAGTGTCGCAGAATCTTTTATTGAAAAGAATATTAAGATTTTCTGACACATTGACTGTGTACAACAGTGAGAAATCATCATCATCATCCCCAAATAAAGTGTTTGCTGTCACGTTGGCCACAATAGAATTGTTTGCGAAAAACATTTGGGAGTCTGTCAAGGCCTGCATTGTAAGTATTACCTATTACATTTTTACAATTTTTCTTATCAAAATTAAGTCACAGGGGGAGATACTTTGACCCACTCACAAATTCTACGATACAAAAAAAAAACAAAGATTATCAATACAAATCTCTCATTTTAGTCTATCACAATTCATTTGATAAAGATATCAACATTTTATCAATGGCGGAAGAAAAAAATGTTTACAGCTAACTTGAAAAATCTACTTAGAGAGAAATATTTGCGAATTTTTTCCTCTGCATAAGATAAAGAAGCAACAGAGTAAACGTCTCTATAAAGAGAACAAATAAAAAAAGCCAGTGATAAGCCTAAATCAGCTTATAGAGGTGTGATTCCATCGTTGTAAATTTGGATTGTGGCAAACTCGAACGATATTTATACATAAAATTGAATGAGAAATGCATAAAAGTGTCTGAAGATCTTTAAAGTCGATTATCTCGGAAACTATAAGAGATAGAGGCCTCAAACTTTACGTCCATTTAGAGCCCCTTTCAGGCTTGATATGTGCAAAATTTCACTTGAAAATGAAAAAAATTGGATGAGAAATGCATAAAAGTGTCTGAAGATCTTTAAAGTCGATTATCTCGGAAACTATGAAAGATAGAGTCCTCAACTTTACATTCATTGAGAACCTTTGCGACCCGAGAAAATCGCGCTCCGCGAAAATCCGCGAAAAAAATCGCGCCCCGTGAAAATCCGCGAAAAAATTCGCGCAAAAATACGCGTACTGCGAAAATCCTCGAAAAATTCGTGCCTCCGAAAAATCCGCGAAAAAATTCGCGCCCCGCGAAAATCCGCGAAAAAATTCACGCCCCGCGAAAATTCGCGAAAAAATTACGCGTCCCGCGAAAATCCGCGAAAAAATACGCGACCCGCGAAACCCGGCGAAAAATTACGCGCCCCACGAAATTCCGCGAAAAAATTCGCGCCCAGCGAAAAAATTCGCGCCTCGCTGAGATCCGCGAAAGACATCGCGGATCGTGAATTGTATATGCCACCTTTCAAATCTTTGGATATGGACTCACTATGTAGAGAGGGAGAGTGAGAGAAAGGGAGAGTGAGAGAGTGCTATACATATGAGGAAAGCTTGTCCGACACCACTTCTCCCGCTTTTTTTTCCGCCTGACGCTAATAGCAAATTTTCTTAAAATTGAAATCTTTAACCCTTTAAGGACGATTGGAACACCGGTGTCCCATAAAGAAAATAATTTTTCCTGACTACCTAAAGTTATTTTTTTCCTTACGTTTGTACGTAATTGCAAAGTAGAAGGTTGAAAGAATCTAGGATATTTTTTGCAAGTCTCTAGCTATTTGCTATGTAGTAAATACAGTAGACTCTCACTCAATCGGCTCTTTTTCAATCGAGCGCAAAATTTTGTTGCTAACTTTCACGTTTAATTATGAAGCTAATTCGATCAAATTCGCTGTAATTCTTCCTATTTCATCATGATTCTTTTTACAATGGAATTTACAATGGATTTTGATGCCCAAATCTATCAATAAACCTGATGACATTTTGCCCCAAATGCCCAATTGAGAGAGAGTCTACTGTATTTAAGCTCAAAGATGACGAATTTTTAAATTCTCAAATTCATAATTGATTTTATTTATTTTTTATACTTCAAATCTTTTTAAGCAAAACCCTTTTGGCAATAAAAAACTACAATACTCATACGTAATATTTTTCATTAAAGCGAAAATTATCATTAATTGGTATTGTCAGAAAAATTACTTAACTTTTTGGGCTATTTTTGTCCCTATCGTTCATAGAGGTAAAAAATACACCGAATCAGACTCTGTTGGATTTTCTAAGGCTAGATGTAAGATCTTTAACTGATTTTGTAAATCGGTTTCATTTTTATTGCTGATTTTCGGTCCGCGAAAACTGTCTCGTCATTAAAGGGTTAAAGTGAAATATCTCGAGAACCGTTCGACGAATGTCTTATTTTTTTTTAAGTTGGTCTAAATTTTCTGGACTACAACATAAACATAAAAAATTCAAAATCGCATACCTAGATTTCGAGATAAACTACAAAACGAGATTTTTAATCGGTTTAGAACCGGTTTTTCAGAAAACTGATAGCACAGAAATCGTCGTACGCGCGCGTAGATATATTAAAAAAAAAAGAATTATGAAGATATCTCTATCCAGTCCAGAGATATTGCGTACTATGGACGGCCGGACGGCCTGCCGGACCCGAAATTGCCGGCTTATTATTTTCAGCATCAGGGATGCTCAAAGCATATATCCTGTGAATTTCAGCTCGATCGGAGCACTTTGAGAAAATCCGAGGATTACAATAGGTGTGATTAGAAGGAATCGCATCTAAAAGAAATAAGAAAAGAAAAACAGCTTGTAATTTTGCAAAGTGTGAATCACATTTTCAGCTGGGGGTTATTTATTCACAAGTCGGCAACATTGAGAAAATTAAATAAAAGTCAGTAATATGAGGTGGTGATTAAACAGTGGTGCGTCTATGTATTTTTTCTTGTGAGAATATCGGGATCAGGCTAAGTAGATGGAAAAGAATAAGAAGAAAAAAAACTCTGTTATGTGACACTGTTTTCCATCAAACTTAAGGCAAATATTATCTTTGGGGGTTTTTGCACACGAGCCAACAAAAAAAATCCTTGCTAAAAATACATTTATTTTTGACGATATTTAGAAATGTTTTGCAAAAGGATGAGGTGTACATGTTACAGATAAAAGATTAAATTTATATGATTCACAAGAAAGCTTTAGTTTTATGCATGTTGTAAATTTATTTGCACACCCGGGAGTACTATAAATGTTATTGCTTGCACTGAAAACAAGAGCAATTTATAAATCTTATAATTTTTCTAATCCTTCCCTTCTCACATTTGCAAATGGTTACATTTCGTCATAGTTCTGCAAATATAAAATTTTGAAAGTAGAGGAAAGTGTCCATGTTTTGCACGGTCCCAAGCTTCATACACTGACTGAGAGAAATCTGAAAAAGTTAAAATAACATTCCGGAAATGTTTATTCTACCCTGCAGTATTGATCTGAAATTGGTGTAAATATTATGCTTTTTAGGTGTATTAGGGGTTAAAGTTACCCTTTTTCATGCTAATTTTTACCCTTAAAAAGGTGTAAAATTAACATTAAAAAATATTGATATATTTTTACACCTAAAAAGTGGTAAAGTTACGAGGAAA